>NC_042630.1:67301309-67627432 GCF_901001135.1 Rhinatrema bivittatum
TGCCAGTGACGGGACAGGCAATGGTACCGGCAAGGATGGCCTGGGCTGATGACCAAAGACAATCTGAAAAGGAGATGGCCCCATAGAGGTGCCAGCATGCGAATTGTGAGAGAATTCAGCCCAGGAAAGAAGTGATGCCCAATCATCCTGTCGTGAGTTGACGTAAAGCCATAGAAACTGTTTCAACATACGGTTTGTATGTTCTGCCTGACCATTAGCCTGAGGATGGAACGCCGTGGTAAATTCCATAGAAATCCGGAATTTCTTGCAGAGGTTGAGCCAGTATCGAGCCATGAACTGAGGGCCCCGATCTGAGGTGATGTGCTGAGGTAGTCCGTGAAAGCGGAAAATGTGAAGCATGAATAATTGAGCCAGCCGCGGAGCAGACGGGAGGGAGGGGAGTGGGATGAAATGGGCCATTTTTGAAAAGCGATCTACCACTACCCATATCACAGTGTTGCCTTCAGATGGTGGAAGTTCTACTATAAAGTCTGTGGAGATATGTGTCCATGGTTTTGTGGGAATTGGTAATGGTTGTAAAAGGCCCCAGGTTTTCCCTGTAGAAACCTTATGTTGTGCGCAAATTGGGCATGAGTCTACATAAGCTTGTATATCCTTACGCATCTCGGGCCATCAACAGTATTGTGGGATGAGTTTTGAGTTTGTACTCGTCCAGGATGACCAGCTAACTGGGAAGCATGACCCCAAGCCAATACTTTATTATGGAATCTTTTAGGCATCACTGTTTTACCCGGTGGAACCGTGAATGTAGCAGAAAGAATAATGCAGGCCGGGTCAATGATATGCTGTACTGGCTCCTCAGTATCGTCTGTGGAGAATGATCGGGATAAGGCATCAGCCTTAATGTTCTTATTGGCTTGTCGGTAGCGAAGTTCAAAATTAAAACATGTGAAAAAGAGAGCCCAACGAGCCTGACGGGGGTTCAGACGTTGAGCTTGTTGAAGATATGTCAAATTGTTATGGTCTGTGAAGATGGTTATGCAGTGTTGGGCTCCCTCCAACCACTGCCACCACTCTTCCAATACCAACTTAATGGCGAGAAGCTCCTTATCCCCGATGGAGTAATTGCGTTCTGCCGGAGAAAATTTCTTGGAGAAGTACGAGCAAGGATGAGATGTTCCCAATGTAGTGGTCTGACTTAGGATGGCTCCAACTCCCTCTGCCGATGCATCCACCTCAACAATAAATGGAAGTCTGGGATCGGGATGTCGAAGACATGGTTGTTGTAGGAAAGAATTCTTAAGTGCCTGGAAAGCTTCTTCAGCCTCTATGGGCCAAGTTTTGATGTTTGCTCCCTTACGAGTCAGAGCAGTGAGAGGTGCCGCTAATTTAGAAAAGTTCTGAATAAAACTAAGATAATAATTCGCAAATCCAAGAAAGCGTTGAAGCGCGCGTAATCCATTAAGCTGGGGCCATTCTTTGATGCATTTCAACTTGGAGGGGTCCATTTGAAAACCCTGCTTAGAGATAATATACCCCAGGAAGGGTAGTGATTCTTTTTCAAAAATGCATTTTTCAATCTTGGCATACAGTCTGTTTTCTCTTAGGCATTGTAAAACCTGAATGACATGTTGCCGGTGGAACTAAAGATTGGAAGAAAATATTAGAATGTCGTCCAAATAGACCACTACACAGACATAAAGTAGATCTCGAAAGATTTCATTAATGAGGTGTTGAAAAACTGCAGGAGCATTGGTCAATTCGAATGGCATAACGAGATATTCATAATGGCCATCTCTAGTATTAAAAGCCGTTTTCCATTCTTCACCTTCACAAATCCTGATTAGGTTATATGCTCCTCTGAGATCTAATTTAGAAAATACCCGGGCTCCTTGTAAACGATCAAAGAGTTCAGCAATTAAGGGCAATGGGTAGTGGTCTTTTATGGTGATGGCATTGAGTCCACGGAAATCGATACATGGACGCAGAGTCCCATCTTTTTTCTCCACGAAAAAGAAACCGGCTCCAGCTGGAGATGTAGATCGTCGAATGAACCCCTTCTGTAGATTCTCTTGAATGTATTTTGTCATGGCTTGAGTCTCCGAGGCGGATAATGGGTAGACCCTACCTCGAGGAGGAGATGATCCTGGAACCAAATTAATGGCACAATCAAACTCCCGATGTGGAGGCAAGGTATCAGCAGCTGTTTTGGAGAAGATGTCAGCAAACTGACCATACTGAGCTGGTAAACCTTCAAGAAGAGTAGTACAGATATAACTGTCAGCTGGAGTAGTTCCTTTCAGGCAGGTTTCTTGACATGCAGAACCCCAGTGAAGAAGTTTTAATGATGTCCAGTCAAACTGAGGGTTATGACGTTGTAACCAGGAGATGTCCAAAACCACGGGATGTATGGCTCTCTGGATGATGTAAAATGATATCTGTTCCGAATGATTGGGAGCAACGTGACAAACCAGAGGAAAAGTTTGGTGAGTTATCCTCCCTGGCAGAGGATCTCCGTGGATAGAAGATATGATCAATGGCCTAGGGCAAAGGCGAAGAAGAATGTGTAGCTGTTCCACTATATCTTGGAGGATGAAGCTCCTGAATCTACTAAACCCAGTGAAGACCTCCAATAACCAAGGAGACCTGTAGAGTGAGTGGGGGAGCCGGAGAATTGATGCCTAGGGTTACTCCCCCACAGGAGCCTAGACTTGGGAATTTCCCGGATGTGTTGGGCAAGGAGCTATGAGATGACCCGCTCCTCCACAATACATACAGAGGCCCACTCGGCAGCATCTTTGCCGTTCCTCTGGAGAGAGGGGACCACATCCCAATTGCATAGGTTCTTCAACAGTCCCTTCAGTAGTGGGCATTGTTCGTGGAGCAGAAGCAACCGCACAAGAGGGGGTAACTGTCGTGGACCTTCTCGTGTTAGCTCCCTCGCGAGCTCTTTCTTGCAGTCGGCAATTGATCTGGGTTACCAAGTCCACAATAGAGTCCAATGATTGCGGTAACTCTCGTGCTGCCATCTCGTCCTTTATTCTGGATGATAGGCCCTCTAAATATATAGATCATAGACAATTCTCCTCCCAGTGGAGTTTGGATGCCAGGGTTCTAAATTCAATGGTATAATCCGCCAGAGGTCAACTTCCTTGCCGAAGTTGCAGAAGCTTGGAGCCAGCGACCACCTGTTTCCCTGGGTCATCAAATATGGCTTGGAACAATTTCAAAAATTTCTGAAGATCTTGTAGGACTGGATCTGACCATTGCCAAAAGGGAGAAGCCCAAGCCAGGGCTTTACCTTCTAACAGAGACAGGATATATGTAGTCTTAGTAAGGTCATCAGGGAACAGAGAGGCTTGAAGCTGACAGTGCATGCTGCACTGGTCGAGGAATCCCTGGCACAGGCGAGGATCACTGCGTAACGTCAAGGGATAGGTAGCGGAATAGTGGACTGGGTATTGCTCGGCATCACTAATGGCACTGGTGGGGAAACGGCCTGAGCAGCTGCCATTGAATCAAGACTTGCGTTGAGTCATTCCAACGAAGATGCCATGGACTCCAGTATACATTGTTGTTCCATGACTTTCTGGGCTAGTCCTGGAATGGCTTGTTGAGCTGAGGCCTCCACCAGGTCCATGGCCTTGGTATTCTGTTATGAACCTGAAGGTGGACCCCTGTTCCGAGGTAGAGTCAGTGCCACTTGAAAGGGACACAATCCCCTTAGGTCTCTACCGTCGAAGGGTGAGGCCGCAGGCTGTAGTTGTTTCATGAAGACTTCACCCTGGAAGCTTGAGATCCCCCCAGGAGAAGCCCGTAGGGATCCGGCCACCGGGACTTTAGGAGACTCCTTTGAAGACTGAAGAAAGGTCAGGATGCAGGCGCCTCCTGCAGGTCGTGGGTTCCAGACGGCTGGCGCCTCCAGCAGGTCATAGTAGTCTGAGGACGGAGTCGCAGAATAGTCCATAGCTGGTCTGAGGGTTCAATACACAAGAGGGGTCGAAGTCCAGTCCAAGATCAAAACAGGAGAAGGGTCTGAAGCCAGTCCAGGGGCAATCAGGAGAAGGGTCCGAAGCCATACCAGGGTCAAGCCAGGGAAACACGTACGCCAGTCCAGAAGTCAGAAGCCAAGAATCAATCCACAGAGCAGGGAAGCAGAGCGGGATGAAGAACCAAGAACAGGGAGCTCAGGAACAAACTCAGCCAGGAACCTCGATACCAAGGCAAGGTCTGAGTGTCAGGCCTTGCCTTAAATACAGGATGTCAGGGGAAGAGTCTCAGGAGGAGCCATGACTGTTTCCTGTCATGACTCCTTTAAGAATACAGCTCAGCCGCACGTGTGGCTCTATAGAGACAGAGGGGGGAGGAGCCAACTCAACAGAGGAACCCAGCAGCCAAGCCAGACCGCGGAAGCCATCACCAGGAGAACCAAGGGACCGCCTGCAGTCCTCCGGAGGCTCGCACAACACCCGGTGCCCCAGGTGAGTTATTTGCCCTGCAACCGCCGGCCTGACCCTGGTCTCGTCCCGCCGTGGCCGGCGGCCATGACACCTGGTCTCAGTCGTGGCATGCCGTGGCCGATGGCGCTAACACTTATCACCTTTCAGCTTCACTTTACCACTTCAGGCCCTCCTTATTTCTCTGATATATCTGAAAAATGCTTTGGCACCTCGTTTTACCTCTTTGGCAATCCTTTCCTCCTCTTGACCTTTGCTTTCCTGATTTACTTCTTCATCTCCTTCAGTTTTTTTTTTCTATTTATTAATTTTCAGGTAATGTTTACAAGACATAAAATCTTGAAAAGAAATAGAGCTTAGTTACAAGTAATGGTTAATGAAACAGTGTACAATATTCATTTAGGGGCGGATTTTAAAAGGAGCGCGAATAGCCTACTTTTGTTTGCGCTCCAGGCGCAAACAAAAGTACGCTGGATTTTAGTGGATACACGCGGAGCCGCGCGTATCCACTAAAATCCTGGATGGGCGCGCGCAAGGCTATTGATTTTGTATAGCCGGCGCGCGCCGAGCCGTGCTGCCTACCCCCGTTCCCTCCGAGGCCGCTCCGAAATCGGAGCGGCCTCGGAGGGAACTTTCTTTTGCCCTCCCCTCACCTTCCCCTCCCTTCCCCTACCTAACCCACCCGCCCGGCCCTGTCTAAACCCCCCCCCCTTACCTTTGTTGGGGGATTTACGCCTCCCGGAGGGAGATGTAAATCCCCGCGCGCCAGCGGGCCGCTAGCGCGCCGGGACGCGATCTGTGGGCGGGTCCGGAGGGCGCGGCCACGCCCCTGGGCCGCCCCGGGCCGTAGCCACGCCCCTGGGCCCGCCCCCGGAACGCTCCCGACCCGCCCCGAAAACGCCGCGCTGTTCGGACCCACCCCCGACACGCCCCCCTCCGAAAACCCCGAGACGTACGCGAGTCCCGGGGTCTGCGCGCGCCGGTAGGCCTATGTAAAATAGGCTTACCGGCGCGCAGGGCCCTGCTCGCGTAAATCCGGGCGGATTTACGCGAGCAGGGCTCTTAAAATCCGCCCCTTAGTGTATTATAAACAAGCTCCATAAAGTTCACAATCGGGGTCCACCTGATGACTAAATGAAATTATATACTAAGGGGCGGATTTTAAAACGAGCGCGAATAGCCTACTTTTGCTTGCGCATCAGACTCAAGCAAAAGTACGCTGGATTTTAGTAGATACGCGCGGAGCCGCGTGTATCCACTAAAATCCTGGATCGGCGCGCGCAAGGCTATCGATTTCGTATAGCCGGCGCGCGCCGAGCCGCGCAGCCTACCCCCGTTCCCTCCGAGGCCGCTCCGAAATCGGACCGGCCTCGGAGGGAGCTTTCCTTTGCCCTCCCCTCACCTTACCCTCCCTTCCCCTACCTAACCCACCCGCCCGGCCCTGTCTACACCCCCCCCCCTTACCTTTGTCGGGGGATTTACGCCTCCCGGAGGGAGATGTAAATCCCCGCGTGCCAGCGGGCCTGCTGCGCGCCGGGCCGCGACCTGGGGGCGGGTACGGAGGGCGCGGCCACGCCCCCGGACCGCCCCGGGCCGTAGCCACGCCCCCATACCTGCCCCCAAAACGCTGCCGACACGCCCCCGAAACGCCGCGACGACCGGGCCCGCCCCCCGACACGCCCCCGACACACCCCCCTCCGAAAACCCCGGGACGTACGCGAGTCCCGGGGTCTGCGCGCGCCGGTAGGCCTATGTAAAATAGGCTCACCGGCGCGCAGGGCCCTGCTCGCGTAAATCCGCCCGGATTTACGCGAGCATGGCTCTTAAAATCCGCCCCTAATTATTTAAGAAAACTATAGACAAAAAATATAGGCTAAGCTATCGCGGATTTCATTTTAAAGACAGATAACCTACAATCGGAGAGTCAAGAGGAGCAATCTCGGCACCTGTAATTTGAGACAAAGGTTTATCACATAGTAAGGTAGAGAGTTGAGAGGGAACAAAAAATATATATCTTAAATCTTTAAATCTAACTATGCATTGGCAAGGAAATTTTAATACAAATGTTCCTCCTATCTGCAAAACTCTCAAATGCATTAAAAGAAACTGGTGTCGTTTCTTCTGAGTTTGGCGAGACATGTCGAGATAGATTCTAACTTTCATTTGAAAAAAAATATTTAAATGATGTTTAAAGAAAAGCCGAAGAACCCAGACCCGGTCTGCTTCAAAGACAAAAGTAACCACCATAGTAGCTGGTTGAGCTAGATCTGAATCTGATGTTTCTAACGTAGTGGAAATGTCCAAGTTGGGAGTCAGGATATCCATTCCTTGTTTAACTTGTTTTTGCCTCTTATATAGTGGCAGATAGTAGATCTTGGAAGTGGGTGAAATAGCTTCTTCAGGAATTTTAAAATGTACAACTAAGTATTTTTTGAAAATATCTTTGGCTCCCACTTGAGGGAGTTTAGGAAAATTTACAAATCGCAGAATTCTACTGCAAGTTATATTTTCTAAACTTTCAGTCTTAAATTGTAACAAAGAGTTTTCTTTAATCCAATGCTCTTGCAAATTTGAAACCTGATGATGCTCTTGTTGGACCTTTACCACATCTTCCTGAGTCTTCTTTTTAAACTGCTCCAATTTAAGAATTGTATTCTCTACCAGATTAACTCTTTGTATTATAGGGTTCAACTGCTGGGAAATGGAAAATCCTAAACTAGTGTAGCATCCCAAATATTTTCCAAAGTAATATTCAAAGGTCTTACCAGCATTAGGATTTCAATCTCTCTCAAAGGACTATGTATATTACCTTGAGAAAGTTTCTCCAGTGTCTCAATCTCTCCTGTAGATTGACCGGCGAGGACCTCAACTGGGCTGCCCCTGGCTCCATCCCCAGAAGTCTCGGCATCTCCTGTCTACGACTCGGCAAAGGGGCATTCCACTTCTACTGGAGTCCTCACTGTCAGGTGATCACGCTCTCTGGAGTCCACCGGGTTTGCCGGAGGTTGCCTGTCGATCAGGGAGAGAGATGTTAAGGAGTCTGGAGAGAGAGCGGCAGAAGCTGATTCAGCCCCTATCTCCAAGGACGACTCTCCCAATTTCACCATCCACAATACATGTGCATCCATCGGCCCCCGATAGTAAGGGTTCCAGAAGAGCTGCGGGGTTAGCTCTTTCTTTAACCCGCCATTTGCATGCTGAATGCAGCATCACAAAAGGAAACAAAATTGAAAGGTAGGATCAAATCAGAGCCTCACTCACGCCTTCCACTCAGCGAGCGCCATCTCTCCTTCAGTTTTAAAACATTCTTCCCTGTGTTCCTTTTTTGGGGGGGAATCCTTTGTACTTCTTAAAGCCTGTTCTTTTTGCCTTTATTTTTTCAGCCATCTCCTTTGACAACCATATCGATTTATTTTTCCTCTTATGCTTGCTTACTTTTCTACAGAACATAAGAAATTGCCTTACTGGGTCAGACCAAGGGTCCAGCAAGACCATCATCCTTTTTCCAACAGTGGCCAAACCAGAATACAAGAAATTGGTAAGTGCTACTGATGCCAGTAGCAGCAGAGGCAATTCCTTAAGTCAACTTTATTAATAGCAGTTAATGGACTTCTTCTCGAAGAACTTATCCAACCATTTTATAAATCTAGCTACAATAACTGCACTAACCACATCCTCTGGCAACAAATTCCAGAGCTTAATTGTGTGTTAAGTGAAAAAGAATTTTCTCTGATTAGTTTTAAATGTGCTACTTGCTAACTTCATGGAGTGCCCCCTAGACCTTCTATTATCCAAGAGAGTAAATAACTGATTCACATTATTTTATTTATTTATTTATTTAACAGTTTTTTTATACCGACCCTCATAGTAGATACCATATCGGATCGGTTTACATTTTAACATTTTAACAAGGGTAAACTGAGGTGCCAATTCTGGTAACAATAGATAAACAAAGGAGAAAGGGAATAAGTCAAAGTTACAATCAACAAGGAATGGAAGAACTTGGAGGCTTAAAACAAGCTGGAAGGAAGATAAAGGCAGGTAGAATAAATATAACAATACGAATAGTTTAACGAGTTAGAGCTTATTCTTTAACCTGGAATGCCAATGCCCATTGTTCAGGAGGAAGTGTGTCAAAGACCTAGTAAGAAGTGAAGCTCAAACTAGTGAATATCAGGTGGATCTGGGAAGGCTTGGTGAAAGAGCCACGTCTTGAGTCTTTTTCTAAAGGTTAAGAGGCAGGGTTCCGATCTGAGATTTGCTGGGATGTTATTCCAGATGGAAGGGCCTGCTATTGAGAAAGCTCTGTCTTTGGTCATAGAGAGGTGTGAGGCTTTAGTAGGGGGAAATTTCAGAGTGCCTTTGAGATTATCTCTCGTTGGTCTGTTAGAGGTGTGGAGTATGAATGGGATTTCCAGGTCGAGTTGTAGTTGCTGATGGATGGTTTTGTGTATTAGGGTAATAGATTTGTACATGATTCTGAAATTTACTGGTAACCAATGTAGGTTTCTGAGGATGGGGGAGATGTGTTCACTGCGGCTGGTGTTGGTCAGCAGTCTCGCTGCCGCATTTTGTAACATCTGCAGTGGTTTGGTGGTAGATTTGGGGAGTCCTCTCATTAATTTATAGGCTTCTGTCATAACCCCTCCCCCCCCCCCCCCCCCCCCCCCCCCCCCCCAGCCATCTCTTCTCCAAGCTGAACCGCCCTAACTTCATTAGCCTTTCCTCATAGGGGAGCTGTTCCATTCCCCTTATCATTTTGGTCGCCCTTCTCTGTACCTTCTCCTCTGGAACTATATCTTTTTTGAGATGCAGAGACCAGAATTGTACACAGTACTCAAGGTGTGGTCTCACCATGGCGCAATACAGAGGCATTATGACATTTTCCATTTTATTCACCATTCCCTTTCTAATAATTCCTAACATTCTGTTTGCTTTTTTGACTGCTGCAGCACACTGAACCAACAATTTCAATGTGTTATCCACTATGATGCCCAGATCATTTTCCTGGGTGGTTACTCCTAATATGGAAACTCATATCATGTAACTACAACATGGGTTATTTTTCCCTATATGTCCACATTGAATTTCATCTGCCATTTGGATGCTCCTTCTTCCAGTCTAACAAGGTCCACCTGCAATTTATCACAATCCACTTGTGATTTAACTACTCTGAATAATTTTGTTTCATCTGCAAATTTGATAACCTCACTTGTATTCTTTTCCAGATCATTTATTGTTATGAACTCTGCCCGCGGGTTTCCCCATGAGCAGGCTCCTTACCGTTGCTGACTTTGCTGCTGCCCGATGCGGCCGGACACCGCTGAAGTTGGGCCTTCATTGTGGCCAGAGCTGTGGAGTTTGTTTCTTCATGTGGCCTGGAGGCCGCCCCTCTGGCCTTCTTCACCGCGGCTGGAGCCGTGGGCTTCTCCACCTTCCAATATGGCACGGAGCCTCCCCCGATGTCCTCATCATCTTCGTGGCTGGAGGCCGCAAGCCCCGGTCTGGATTGGTAGCTGGAGCTGCCCTTGGGGCCTCCTGCAGTGGCAGGAGCCGCTGCCGTCATCGGGGCCTGCCTCTAGGCCCAGCCCTGCTGCTCCACAACGTCGACGTCGATGCAGGACCGCTGTCCACGGTCCTGTACAGCTTCCTGCTTCCTCCTAGGTGTGCGGCCGTGCCTCTCGACAAGATTTAAAGGCCCACGGCCGGATATGCCCTGGACCCCACCTATGGACTGTTTCCTGTGTCAGCCCTATAAAAGGGCTGTTCCTGCAATTCCTCTTCGCCTTGCATCGGAGTTATTTCAGTCCTGGAGCCTCCTGCCTGCCAGCCCTCCATCAGGTCCTTGATGTTCTTCATGGAGCTCCTCGTCTCGTCTCATCTCATCTGCTTCATGCCCTGTCTTCGTTGCCTGAGGTCCTCGACCAGGTCTCCTGATGTCTCGCTTCCTGGTATTCCAGCCCTTCTTGGTGTTTTGCTCTTGTGCCCTTGAGCCTTCCATTCTGCCGGCTGTGGATCTCCGGGTGACGCTTCTCCATCTTGGGAGATGCCAGCAGTGGACTTCTGTCCTGTGCTCCTGAGCCATTCTCTCCTACCAGCCTTTGTGGTGCTCCGGATGATATCTGCTCCGTCGTCGAAGTCCCACCTCGCCTGGATTCCTTCCTGCACTTGTCCTGCTCTCCACGTGGTCCGTGATCAGCCTCCTTGGGCTGTGTAGGGTGCGCAGTGGGACAGGGTGGTCTGCGACCAGCTCATTGGGTCCGACCATGAAGGTGAGCTGAGTAGGGCACTCTGAGAGACAGTGCCAATGTCCTACCTTCCCAGCTTCTCGTCTCGTCAGGACTTCGTCAAGTTCCTCGTCTTGTCTGTGATGCCGTCGCATCAGCCTTGGTGTCATGTCTTCGCATCAGCCCTCATCTGTGATGTCTTCGCCTTAGTCATAGTCTCATGCCTGCGTGTCAAGGTCTCCGTCTGCCCTCATTCTCAGGCCGGCCTGCTGCTCCATGCTGATCCTAAGCGGCAGGTCCGAAAGGGCTTGGAATGGTCGGAGGACTGTCCACCTTCCAACATCATCTTGTTGGCCTTGGGAGCTTGCAGGCCTGGCAGAGGGTAGACCATGTCTTTGCCATGCCGGGGCACACTGCCAATCCTCTGTTTGGTCCTGGATCCGTCTGGGGTCGGGCCGAGGCCCAAGGGCACACGAAAACCCATGTCACGTAATATTTATAAATATATTGAAAAGCACCAGTCCAAGTAGAGATCCCTGAGGAACTTCACTTTTTACCCTTTGCCTCTGAGAAAATTGACCATTTAATCCTACTCTGTTTCTTGTCTTTTAATCAGTTTGTAATACATGAAAGGACATTGCCTCCCATCCCATGACTTTTTAGTTTACTTAGAAGCTTGCCATGAGTGACTTTGTCAAATGCCTTCTTAAAATCCAAATACACTGCATCTATGGATTCAACTTTATCCACAAGTTTCTTAACCCCTTCAAAAAAATGAAACAGATTTGTGAGGCAAGACTTCTCTTTGGTAAATCCATGCTGACTGTGTTCCATTAAACCATGTCTTTCCATATGCTCTGTGATTTTGAACTTTAGAATAGTTTCTACTATTTTTCCCAGCACTGAAGTCAAGCTCACTGGTCTATAGTTTCCTAGATCACCACTAGAGCCCATTTTAAATATTGGGGTTACATTAGTGACCCTCTAGTCTTTAGGTACAATTGATGATTTTAATCTTAGGTTACACATTTTAATTAATAGATCTGAAATTTCAGTTTTGATTTCCTTCAAACTCTGGGATGCATACCATCTGGTCCAGGTGATTTGCTGCTCTTTGGATTGTCAATCTGGCCTACTACATCTTCCAGGTTCACAGAGATTTGGTTCAGTTCATCTGACTCATCACCCTTGAAAACCATCTCCGGAACTTGTATCTCCCCAACATGCTCATTAGTAAACACAGAAGCAAAGAATTAATTTATTTTTTCTGCAGTGGTCTTATCTTCCCTAAAATCCCTATAAAAGCAACAATGTCAAAGTCCATCTCCACCATTAGCACCTGCAGGTCTGGAATATTATTGCCCAAACTATGAGCAATTGTTGTCAAAGCTTTCCAGCTGCTCTTTCTACTCACTTTATGCTTTTTTAAATTGATTGATTTTGTTACTTTGTCTTCCAACTTCCTGAATTGTTTGGGGGGTGGCATGCCAATTTCACTGGCCATCTCCTGCCACCCTCTCCCTAATGTAAATGCCTGATAATGTGTGATCTGAATTTTTAACAGTATCTTGTTTCCTGCCACAGATAAATGTAGCATACCAACATACAAAAAATCTCCACTCAGAAGATAATCAAATTAATACACAAAAAAAGAAAAATCACCTACTTGACCAATTAGGAAAACAATGTTATTGTGGACAAATCTGCCACGCAGTGGAATTCCACCTTTATGATGCTGGAGAGGTTAGTGGAGCTGCAGACACCCCTTCATGAACTTTCTGGTACAATGGACATAGGTGTGCATCCCCTAGGGCATCATGATTGGTTAGTCATGAGTCAGCTGGTAAAAATCCTGCAGCCCTTCAAGGATGTCACGGAGGAGCTGAGTTCCAGAAGTGCCACCTTGGCTGACATCATCCCTATAGTTAATCTCTTGGATGAACATTTGGAGGCCTTTATACAGGAAGAGGGAATGACAGTTGAGGTGCTGCATTGTCTGGACGTTTTGCAGCAGCAGATGAAAGAGAGATTAAGGCCTTTAACAGAACAGAACACATACATGCTCGCCACAGTCTGTGATCCCCGTGTGAAAGGGAAACTCGCCCTATTGGTGAAGGACCTGCTGTTAGCTAAAGTCCGTGAACAGGAGCACCATAGGCAGAGACAGATTAGGCTTCAAGCAGAGGTGGAAACAGCGGGCAATTCAGAGAGTTGTGCTGACAGCCCAAGCAAGAGCAGCACTGTGTCAGCAACAGATAGTACCTCCTCCTCCTCCACGTCAGAATGCCCAAGGCACGTTGCCCATAAAGATTCATCTTTTGTGCAATGGGCGAGAGAGAAAGCAGCTGGCATGAGTGACTCTCAGCCCGCCCAAGCAAAGGAGACACCAGCACAGCTGTCAGTGATACGGTATCTCTCAGAGCCGATAGAGAACATGCAGACAGATCCACTGGCATATTGGGCACACAAGTCCACTGTCTGGCCACACCTAGTCAAAGTGGCTCAGCGATATCTGTCATGTCCACCAACCAGTGTGCCCAGTGAACATGTATTTTCAGTGACAGGGGATATCATGAGCCCTCACCGCTCAAGGCTGGCACCAGAGTTGATGGAAATGCTAGTGTTTTTTAAAGTAAACCTGCCTTTGCTTGGGTTTCCAAATTCTCCCTGTGAATGGCAAGAGGAATAAAAGCAATTGAAAGTCTTGCAGCAGCTCCAACTGCCTCCTATGCTTCAGATAATATAAGCACTGCAGCACATGTACCTGACCGTCAACTGTCCAGGCCCTATAAGGGTTTGACTTGGATCGTAAGCCCTCTGGGGATAGGGAAATACCGACAGTACCTGAGTGTAATCGACTATGAAGTGCTGGAAACATTTGAAAATAGCAAGATAAATAAATAAAGAAGAAAAACCTGCTTTGCCTGTTCGTCCAGGCCTTATGTTCCTACAAGTGTTTGACCTCGATTGCTCTGCCTGTCCATCCAGGCCTTATGTCCCTACAAGGGTTTAACCTCGATTGCTGTGCCTGTCTGTCCAGGCCTTATGTCCCTAGCTGGGATTGACCTCTGTCCTCGACTGCTCTGTCTGTCTGTCCAGGCCTTATGTCCCTATAAGGGTTTAACCTCGATTGCTGTGCCTGTCTGTCCAGGTCTTATGTCCCTAGCTGGGAATGACCTCTGTCCTCGACTGCTCTGCCTGTCCATCCAGGCCTTATGTCCCTACAAGGGTTTACCTCGATTGCTGTGCCTGTCTGTGCAGGCCTTATGTCCCTAGCTGGGATTGACCTCTGTCCTCGACTGCTCTGCCTGTCCATCCAGGCCTTATGTTACTACAAGTGTTTGATCTTGACTGCTTTGCCTGTTCATCCAGGCCTTATGTTCTTACAAGTATTTGACCTCGATTTCTCTGCCTGTCCATCCGGGCCTTATGTCCCTACAAGGGTTTAACCTCAATTGCTGTGCCTGTCTGTTCAGGCATTATGTTCCTACAAGTGTTTGACTTCAACTGCTTTGCC
This sequence comes from Rhinatrema bivittatum, assembly GCF_901001135.1. NCBI lineage: Eukaryota > Metazoa > Chordata > Amphibia > Gymnophiona > Rhinatrematidae > Rhinatrema > Rhinatrema bivittatum. The sequence goes on from NC_042630.1 coordinate 67,315,472, forward strand.
TGTTCATCCAGGCCTTATGTTCCCTCAAGTGTTTGACCTTGATTGCTCTGCCTGTTCGTCCAGGCCTTATGTTCCTACAAGCCTACCCCTCCTCACCCTTGCTTGCCAACTCCTCTGCTCATTAATCGCAATGAATGTATTTGTTGAACCCTGTACATAGCATTTTCTCTTTGTTACTGTTATTTATCCCCCTCTCCCAACTTATGTTAGCCCCAATTTTGAACCTAGCAACCATTTATTCAGTTTTCTGCTTGTTATTTTGACTGTTCTATGTTCTTTGTAAAGGCTATGCCTACCTATACCGTGGTTTTAAGTTATCTGTAAACCGACACGATGTGCAAACGATTGTCGGTATATAAAATCTTTTAAATAATAATAATAAATAAATAAGTGTTTGACCTCGATTGCTCTGCCTGTCCATCCAGGCCTTATGTCCCCAAAAGGGTTTAACCTCGATTGCTGAGCCTGACTGTCCAGGCCTTTTGTTCCTACATGTGTTTGACCTCGACTGCTTTGCCTGTTCATCCAGGCCTTATGTTCCTACGAGTGTTTGACCTCGACTGCTTTGCCTGTTCGTCCAGGCCTTAAGTTCCTACACGTGTTTGACCTTGATTGCTCTGCCTGTTCGTCCAGGCCTTATGTTCCTACAAGTGTTTGACCTCAATTGCTCTGCCTGGCCATCCAGGCCTTATATCCCTACAAGGGTTTAACGTCAATTGCTGTGCCTGTCTGTCCAGGCCTTATGTCCCTAGCTGGGATTGACCTCTGTCCTCGACTGCTCTGCCTGTCCGTCCAGGTGTTATGTCCCTTCAAGGGTTTAACCTCGATTGCTGTGCTTGTCTGTCCAGGCCTTATGTCCCTAGGTGGGATTGACATCTGTCCTCGACTGCTGTTGACCCATATTGAACTGCTGTTCACATGGTACCCTGCTCCATGTCGCCATGCTTTGAAAGCTCGTGCAGCACTCTAGGGGCCAACCCATTCCAAGGAAGCCCTTTCCCGGTCTTAGGAAAGGGAAGTCTCCCCGGTGTTGCTGCCTATCTCTTAGGATCTGTTGAATGATGATGAACCCCTGTTCATATGCACCCTCATCCACCTCAGCCTTGAAAACTCTCGTTTGTGTATTCAGGTTTCATATCACAAAAATGTCAGGAAGAGTGCAGATCATAGCAAATATCAAATCTTGATTCTTCTAAAGTATAGTTCATCTGTATGTACTCTCTTCTATCTGTCAGATCGATACTCTAAGGCCGCGGTAGAAACAGTGCGGCAGTGCCGGGCGCACCCTCGTTCCCCGCACACACAGTTCTCTTCACCTACCGCTCGATACTCTCTTCAAATTGCATGCAAATGCATGCCGCGGCTGCGAAGCGTTAGGCAAGCGTTAGGCCCGCGCAATCCATTTTACTGTATAGGCGCTAATACAGCGCCTATACAGTATCCTGGGTGCACTGGTACCTGTCATTTCAAATGACATTTGAAATGACAGGCACCAGGAAGTGGATGGTTCCCCCCCCCCCCCCCCGAAGCAAGGCGCAGGGCGAAAATTAAAATGGGAATAAAGTGTAAAAAATGGGGGTAAAACCAAAGGGAGTAAAGTGTAAAAAACTATGGACGACCTCCATATTAACATTGCAGCGTAAGTTGTTTATATATATGTATAAATACCTGTCACTTTCCTGATCCCCCAGGCGTGCGGTCATCGAGGCGGCGGCGGGAGCCGGCGGGCAGATGGGTGCCCGTTCATCCAGGCGGCGGTGGGAGCCGGCGGGCGGGTGGGCGTGCGTTGGATCCAGGCGGCGGTGGGAGCCGGCGGGCGGGTGGGCGCGTGTTCGATCCAGGCTGCGGCCGGAGCGGGCGGGTGGGCGTGCATTCATCCAGACAGAGGGAGCCGGCGGCGAAAGCGGCCTCCGGAGGCCGCTTTCGCCGCCGGCTCCCTCTGCCTGGATGAATGCACGGCCCCTGCCGGCAGTGAATGAATGCCCGTGCAATTTCGGCGCTCAAGGCAGTCACATGCCGTGACGTCAAGCATCGTGACGTCACGCCTTGAGCGCCGAAATCACACGGGCATTCATTCACTGCCGGCGAGGGCCGTGCATTCATCCAGGCAGAGGGAGCCGGCGGCGAAAGCGGCCTCCGGAGGCCGCTTTCGCCGCCGGCTCCCTCTTTCTGGATGAATGCACGCCCACCCGCCTGCTCCGGCCGCAGCCTGGATCGAACACGCGCCCACCCGCCCGCCGGCTCCCGCCACCGCCTGGATCCAATGCGCGCCCACCCGCCCGCCGGCTCCCACCGCCGCCTGGATGAACGGGCGCCCATCCGCCCGCCGGCTCCCGCCGCCGCCTCGATGACCGCACGCCTGGGGGATCAGGAAAGTGACAGGTATTTATACATATATATAAACAACTTACGCTGCAATGTTAATATGGAGGTCGTCCATGGTTTTTTACACTTTACTCCCTTTGGTTTTACCCCCATTTTTTACACTTTATTCCCGTTTTAATTTTTGAACACCACACTAACACCAAGTAGAGGGTAGGCGGTAAACTAACAGGTTAAGGACGCGGCAAAATAGCGGGTTGCAAAGGAGATAATCTGAGCGCGCGTCACAGTATCGGAGGGGAATAGCTAATTCCTTCATTATACAGCTAATTCGTTCATTTACATATCATATACATGCTGGGTGCGGAAAGGGTTATGCGTCTGTTTTAAGAAGCGCTAAGGACGCGTGAAACTGGAGACTGTATCGCTGGATCGCCTTACGCGTCCGAATTGTGCGCTCACAGCATGTTACAGACGGGAAATCTTCAACCGCACGTTACAGTATCGACCTGTGTGTTGCTAGGTGCCAAGCTCACTTTATTAGTACTTCTTCTTAGCTTCAGAATAGTAAAGTTCTTCAAAGCCTCTGTTTCTACCAACACAACAGCTGGCATTTGGGATTTTACTTCACTTGGTGAAGTCCTTTTTATTAGTGTTTTACCTCCAGTCGTTTCTTCCATTTTGAAATCAACCTCTTTCTATGCCAAGCTGTACTCTGACTGCTTTCCAAGGATATTCCAAGGATATTCTCACACTACAGTCCCTCGGGGTCCCATGTGTAGTCTGCCTGTATCTATCCTCTGACCCATGTTGAACCGCTGTTCCATTTTGAAATCAGCCTCTTTCTATGCCAAGCAATATTCTGACTGCTTTCCAGCCTACCTGTCTTTTGTCAAGGATATTCTCACACTACAGTCCCTGGGGATCCCGGGTGCAGCCAGCCTGATTTTAAAAGACCAGAGAGAGCCCACTGGACCACAATGGAAACCCCACACTTTAGGGGTAAACCCATTCTAGGGAACCCTTTCCTGCGCAAAGGAAATGGAACTCTCCCCGGGTGTAGCCTGCCTGTTTCTACCCTCTGACCCATGTTGAACCGCTGTTTAGGGGCAAACCCATTCTAGGGAGCCCTTTCCTGCGCAAAGGAAAGGGAACTCTCCCCGGGTGTAGCCTGCCTGTTTCTACCCTCTGACCCATGTTGAACTGCTGTTTATGTTGCGATCCCCCCTGTTGCTGCACTACAGGAGGTCTCTTACCTTCCTCCAGAGGCCGCTCTGAAGCCTGGGCCTCGCCTGTGTTCCATCCGGGACTTGCTCCAGGGCCTGAGAGGCCTAGCTGTGCCTGTGGCTTGCATGCCTCAGCGTTTGGACTTCCTGTTGGGCGACGCCCTTCCCTAGGGGCTGGCCCGCAGCTCTCTACCCTAGTTATAGGACCAGCGGTGGGCGGTCCTGGCAAGCTCCTCCCAGGGAGTTGCCTTCTACCTCCAGTATTTAAGGACTGCCTGTTCATTTGCACCGGGCCTTTGATCAGGCCTTACAGTCGGCTGTAACCGTGCTGATCCAGGTCTTCCATGGTTCCTTGTCCAGTGTCTTTGCCTGATGTCTGCTCCTGTTCCTGCCAGCCGAAAGGGCTTCGGATGTGAGTATCCCAGCATCGGAGTCCTGTTTGCCTGGAGTTTCCCTGCACCCTCCTTCCGCAGCGTGGTCCGTGACCAGCCTTCTGGGCTGTGTAGGGCGCGTCTGGGACGGGGTGGTCCGCGACTCAGTCCCACGGGTGGGCTGAGTAGGGCGCCCTGATGGACAGTGCCATGTTTCCGTCCAGCCTTGTCTACAGTGTCTGCTTCAGCCCTTGCCCTGATGTCTTCCTGTCTCTGCCTTAACCTACGTCCTCGTCTGGTTCCTGAGCCTTCTGTCCTGTTGGGCCCTGGAGTGGCCAACAGGAGGGATTCGTCCCACGGGCTCTTGAGCTTCTGCCAGCCGAAGGGGCTTCGGATGTGAGTATCCCAGCATCGGAGTTCCTGCTCTCCTGGACCTTTCCTGTGTCTCGCTTCAGCCCTTGTCCTGATGTCTCCGTCTTGCTTCAGCCTGCTTCTGCCCCGTCTGATGTCTTCTGTTTAAGGACTCTGTCTGCCCTCGCCTCTGTCCGGCCTGCTGCCCATTGCCGTTCCCTGCGGCAGGTCCGAAAGGGCCGGGAACAGTCGGAGGACCGTTCATTAGTCAACTTCCCCGTGTTGGCTACCATGGGCATGCAGGTCCGGCTGAGGGTCAGACTCCCTGCTTCAGTTCCTGCCTGCCTGGCTCACCATGCCTGCTCAGCTCACCTCCCACGGTGTGGCCTTGGGCTCCTCCTGGGGTCCTGCCGTGGCCCAAGGGCTCACCACCCGTCCGAGACGCCTGCGCGCGCTCGTAACAGTTTAGGGGTGAACCCATTCTAGGGAGCCCTTTCCTGCTCATAGGAAAGGGAGCTCTCCCCAGGGCTCTTGTTTGAATATTTGCTACTACCACCAAAATCGGCACCCGCAGATGCTCCACTCCACCCAGGCATAGTTCATCATGTTTCAGGTCCTAGCACTCGTGTTAGACTCCCTGGTCCCCGTTTCAAGATGGGTTGGGTGCACAGTACGCCCAGTTGACAGTCCCACCACATGCTGAGCCTCGTCTTGTCTTGCCTCCTTGTCTTTCCCTTATCAAACCAGGGACCTGACTACCTCGGCTCTGTCAGCCTGTCTTGCCCCTATCAACTTTCTGCCACTCTGCCTTGTTGCAATATGCCAGATGACTCGCTCAACTCCTTGTGGTGTTATTGCCACTATCATGGTAGCTCAGTGTGTTGGTGCTAGTCTTTCTGCTTGCTATGTTCCCCCCTTCATTGTGCTGTAGGATGTCAATGCCACTTGTCTTGCCGCTTTGCCTGTCGTGCTGCCTTCGAGGGTTCATACATCTCTCATCGGTGCTCTCTTTTGAAGTGTTTTTGACACTCTCGCTGCTGCTTTGCACCTCTATTAAAGCACTCTTCTTGCCATTCCTGGTACCCATTTGCCCCTTTAAAGTACCTTAGGCTACTCATGCCACTTTGGTGCCACTTTGCCACAGTCTAAGTACCTTGGAGCTCTTTTGTTGTTGTGATGATTGCTACCCAGAAGTTTCATCAAAATTGATAATAAAACCCCAATTCTGCAGCCAAAAATAGGCTGGAAATCCTTCCCCCATTGACTTTAATGGGAACCGGAAAACAAATTCACATATCAACGTATCGGGGCGCCATAAGTCTGAATGCAACAGAAATGACCCCCGACGAATACGTATCACGAATGCAACGAAAATGTTTTGGCTGCACATCCCTACTGATCACATACAGAGGTCATCTCACTCTCTAACCCTCTCCCTTTCTCTCTCTCCTTCCCTTTATCTCTCTCTCTCTCTCCTTCCCTCTCTCTCTCATTCTTTGTTTTTAATAGCTTGAAATGACCTCTCAGTTTCCCCCCTCAGAAGTCATCTTAGACACTGAAACTTTCTTTGCTGGACACCAATAAACAGATCTTACAAAGAATAATTCATGGAACTTACAGCAAATATGTTAAATATTAATATCATGGATTGAAAACCTTGGGTTTTCTTAAAACTCAGTCAGCTCTACAAGCATTAAGTTACACAATTTTTAATTGTAAACTTGTACGTTTAAGTTTGCTTTGAAAATTGCTTCACCAAACCTACATGCACACAATTACTCCTGCTATGTCACAAGTGTTGTTTTGCCAAGAAAATTTAAGTTGAATTTTAAAAGCCTGGCATGCACATCAATCTGGAGATGTGTGAATAAATTGGACTCTCACATGTTGACCGTATTTTAAAAAGCACCCAGATATAAGCATAAATGCTGTGGCATGCCCATCTTGAACATTTCCAAAAAGAGGAGGGATGTTGACGTGGCCTGGGCAGGGTGTGCACATTTCAGGGCCTAGCCAAGAGATGTGCGTGTAAATGTTTATGTACCCCAGCATGCTCCAAGGTCACCTGCATATCTTTACTTCTGCTATGGATGACATGTAAATCCTACAGCAACCACAAAGAGCAGTCCTGCGACCCTATATCAATTTAACTCCACAAAAAACAAAAGGGAATCGCCAAAAAAATGTTTTCTCCAAGAAAGGTCTTCACCATCAGTATTGAACTTATGTATTGTAAAAAATTATTAATAAACAACGGGATCGCATCAGCAAGCCTCTGACGACGTGCTCGGTCCAACCAAGCCGTCCGGTCTTATCAATCACTTGCGACCCGTTGTTCAATTATTTTGTTGGATCCAGCTTCCAGCGGTATCAGGCAGATTTTATATTTGCTCTTATATCCCTGGAGGAATTAACTGTGCTTTTTTTTTGTGTAAAATGTTCAAGGCTGGTAAATCTATACTTGAAGCCGGTGACTCGACAGCGGCTGTGTTTCGCAGCCGTGTGGCTGCTTCATCAGGAGTCAACAATATATACCATAGACTATTTCATCGGGAACCATATCTCCTTCAATGTTATCTTGAAAGAAGCCGGGCTAGCTCTAGGCCACGTTGACTCCTGATAAAGCAGCCACATGGCTGCGAAACACGGCCGCTGTCGATTCACCGGCTTCAAGTATAGATTTACCATGCTTTAAAAGTGCATGGACAAAACAATAATGTGTGTGGGTCTGCTCCTTAAAAAATACAAACTTGCACCCAAACTTCTAAACCACACCCTCGAATGCCCCAAAAACCACCTCTTTTTTTTTTCCCTTTAACAACTAGGCATGATGGTGCTGGTATGCACATACTTTAGGCTTTTACAAAATATTACTTATACACTTACATGGTACCTAAGAACATAAGACGTGCCATGCTGCATCAAACCAAGGCCTATGACAGTGGCCAATCCAGGTCACAAATACCTGGCAGATGCATGCAATTTCCTGTTTAACACACTGAAGCCTTTTCAAAGGTAGCCTCACCATAAGAACATGCCATACTGGGTCAGACCAAGATCTGCATGTGAGTCTGCCCGGTGCACGCCATGCAAGCCCAGCATCCTGTCTCCAACAGTGGCCATTTTTAAGTTTACCTGCATATCCATTGGGCAATTTTCCAAAAGGTCATTTCTGTACCCACAGATTGCATTTTGAAAAGTACCCTTCATGTAAACAGAGTGAAGGAGTAGCCTAGTGGTTAGCCCAGTGGGCTATAGGCCAAGAAAGCCAGCGTTCAAATCACACAGCTGCTCCTTGTGACCTTGGGCAAGTCACTTTCCTCAGGTATAAAGTTAGAGGTGAATTTTAAGATCCACATGCATGCACACATGTGTGCGCATTTGCCGGCTCATGCACTTGGATGAGATGATTTTATAACATATGCGCATATAGGGGCATATGCGAGCACCTGTTCTAAAATTGCTATATGTGCATACATGTCCGCACGATTTTATATTGACGCGTGCAGGTGTGCACAAATGCTACCTCGCTAGCATAAATCGGGGGGATTTTAGTAGATAGGGGAGCCAAGGCAATTACCTGTTTCACCAGTACATTCCCAGTTCATCCCAGTAAAGGAAAGGACTTCCCCTTAGCTAACTTTCCAACCCTTAGCCTAGTTTTTGTTATTTTCTTACTTACACACCATCCATAGCAGAGGTAAAGTTATGCAGTTGGGGACCCCAGCACAGACTTCATGATGCAGACCCTGCCCAGACCTCACCCCTTTGTTGAGCGTTTTGATTTCTGTACGTACAAGCAGATATGCAGGTATTTGCACAGTTTTTAAAATCTGCATGGCGTGCACCGGGCAGTCACGTGCATATCTTCTGGCTTTGGCACGCAAAGTGCTTTTAAAATCCACCAGTTAGATTATAAACTCTCTGGGGACAGGGAAATACCTGAATGTAATCTGCTTTAAAGTGCTTAATAAGCAAAATAAAAATAAATATTTGTCTTAAAATTCAGCTCCCCCCACCCCGGGGGTCATCTCAGGCTGTGAAACTTTCTTTACTGGACACCAGGAAACAAATCTTCCAAAAATCATTCATGGAACTTTCAGCAAACATGTCCAAAAATGTCATGGGTAGAAAACCGTGGGTTTTCATACAACTCTGGCAGCTCCACAGGCATTAAGATGCACTCATTTTGATTGCAAATTTGCATGTTTAAGTTTGCTTCGAAAATTATTTCACCAAAACTACACGCACACTCCTGCTGTGCCTCAAGGGTAGTTTTGCCAAGAAGATTTAAGTGCCTAAGATATTTTAAAGTAAAAAAGCGTCAGACCTTCTGTGTGTCCAGGGATCATTTCCCACATGAACCTGTTAAGCTACTTAACCACTCCAAACCCATCTGGCGCTTCATGCAAGAAATGGAGAAACCATTTGCCAAGAAAGTAAGTGATGGGCTCAGACTTGACTTTAGACGAGAAGCCATTCTGTAAGATTGAGGTGGTGTTTGATTGTTGTGGAGTTTGTTCACTTATATTTGATGATATAAATGTTTAATGTACCCTAATATGATGCAGTTTGAGAATTGTAGGTAATTAAGTTTAACTCATAAACAAATGTTGTTCTCCAATACGATGAATCCTCAGATGCTGTTCGCAAATTCTTCTTCAGAAAGTGCTTTTCTTGTTAATCTTTGGAGCAATTTTTAAGTTTCAAGTCAGGATGATTTGCTCCATCTAAATCATTTCTGCTTCAGCTTCAGCTTATTGATCCCACTGTCCCACTACCCCACTAAATTTTAAAACCCAATCAGATTTACAGAGATAGGATATGAAGGGATATCCAAAAGGGCTCATGACTGACCCAGCAAAGCATCAAAAGAGCATTCCCACTTAGAAAACCAGAACGGAAAAAGAGCTGCACACATTAGACAAACTGTATTTATACTACTGAAATGTTTTTGTAGTTTATAAAGTCATAATTATGTAAACCGCTAAGATTTATCTGATGAAAATTGGTATGAAAAGACAACTTAAAACTAAACGAAGATTTGAAATCGCCTGGGGAAGAAAAGCATGAAAAACAATTTCCAGATAGTAAAGAATGGCCACAAAATGAAAAGAAAAATCCCTTCCAGATATCTATATTGGAATCAGGTTTATTTTAAAATGATGCTTATATTTAAAAAAAAAAAAAGAAAGAAAGAAAGAAACATTCCAGTGCCTGAACTGCAATTTATCTTAATGATCAGTCAATAACCTGATGCCACAGGCATGGACGCAGAAAGGCAACTTTTACATTGAAGCAGTCAGAGAATTCTGGGACTCCAAATATTTTAAGATCTGTCTCTGTGACAAACTCACCTCCAAGTCTCTTCTGACCTGAGGAAGAACGTAGGAGCTCCTGAAAGCTAGTCAGGAAATAGATTAAGTTCATCTAATGAAAAGGTATCACCTTATATATTTTTTTGTTTTTACATGTTAACCTTTACTTCCACGCTAAGTGAACAAGCACAGCAGATCCCAAGCTCATGTAAATTCAAGATAGCTTTGCCGTACACTCTCTAAGCCTGCCAGGTCCATTGCTATTGAGGGAGTGATCTTTCCTGTTGCAGCAGGTAGATTGTCAGAGACTGCTGTCTTGCAGCATATAGAGTGTGAGACTGCTGTCTTGCAGCATGTAGTGTGAGAGACCGCTGTCTTGCAGCATATAGAGCAAGAGAGACTGCTGTCTTGCAGCATACAGAGTGTGAGAGACTGCTGTCTTGCAGCATGTAGAGTGTGAGAGACTGCTGTCTTGCAACATACAGAGCATGAGAGACTGCTGTCTTGCAGCATGTAGTGTGAGAGACTGCTGTCTTGCAGCATACAGAGTGTGAGAGACTGCTGTCTTGCAGCATGTAGTGAGAGAGACTGCTGTCTTGCAGCATACAGAGTGTGAGAGACTGCTGTCTTGTAGCGTATAGAGTGTGAGAGACTGCTGTCTTGCAGCATGTAGAGCGTGAGAGACTGCTTTCTTGTAGAGTATAGAGTGTGAGAGACTGCTGTCTTGCAGCATACAGAGTGTGAGAGACTGCTGTCTTGCAGCATGTAGTGTGAGAGACTGCTGTCTTGCAGCATGTAGAGTGTGAGAGACTGCTGTCTTGAGTTCAGTGACACCGAGGGAAGGGGGGATCCTTTCTTCAGCTTTGCAGACCCTTTGCAGCTGGTGCTCACAAGCACAAAAATTGGGTGAATGCATTCGCTGAATGATTTTATTGGAGACACAAATACAGGTCCAAAACCCAGTAGTTGCATGAAAGTGCCCTAAGAAATGAAAATGCATGATTTAATTGTAGATTATTTAAATCTTTAATTGTTATAGCCCTCGTGGTTTTATGGTTCTCTTTCCACAAGGAAATCACAGGCTGCAGTCTTTACACATCTCTATAAGAGAAACTCCAAACTAAGACCCTGCAAAGTCCTCCTCACCATTGTGGGAAATCTGACAGCAAGGTGCTAATTAATGTCTTACATCAGCAGGCTCAGCTCAGGTTATTCAATATATACATATTTATTTAACTATTTTGTGACATCTTTTACTTACTTTGAGTCTTATTATTAGTTTTCTACTTGGCAGTAATGCATTACTTATATATCTGAATGTCTGTTTATTTTTTACAGAACAGTTTGCATCTTTAATTATAGTAATACTATCTATTTTTTAAAATTCCCCTTTCAGCTGTTCGTGCTGTATTCATGCTCTGCATGTATCAATGTGACATCTGCATGGCCCTCTGATGTAGATCCAGTCATTAGCTCTCTGGGCTGTATTCATACTTTGTATCAGTGCAAGTCCCGCATGGAGCTCTGAAGAGCTACTCTTCAGTTCTTTGTGCTGTATTCACATTTTGTGTGTATCAGAGCAATGCTCTTCAGCTGCCTGTGATTTATTCATGCTTTATGTATATCACTATGAATTCTGCATGGGCTTCTGATGAAAATCCGCTCTGCAACTAACCGTGTTGTACGCATGCTTTATGTGTGTCAGTGTGGTACCAGCACTGGGCTCTGAATTAGGTCAATAGAGGTGCAGCAGATTGGCTTAGATTCCTAATGATAGGTGTGAAGATTCTAAAATTTTCTAGTACAAATAACTCCTGATTCTGAAGATTAAAACTCATTCCAGAATGGGACTTAATGATTTGATCAATCTGACTATTAAAAGATTTAAATTTTCATATTAATTATTCTTTAAACTGAGAGGAGAGGATTACCTTGCTGGTGGCTGAAAGGAATCAGTAAGCTTTGCTTGGGAATTTATTTTTTTTTAAAGTATTGGGGAGATGTAAACTAACAGGATATATTATTGAGTGTGTTTGTGTGTTTGTGCTTTTAATAGTCAGTAAGGCAGCTAAAAAGCAGAAGTTAGTGTGTTTGTATTACGAATGTAGACAGCCAGGTGGCGGTGGGCATGACGATCACCTGGTAACATGCCTATCTGGTGTGAAGGTGACGGACCTCATGCGTCACCTAGATAGGGTTTTAGACAGTGCTGGGGAGGAGCCGGCACAAACAACATAGGAAAATAAGGGAAGGAGGTTCTGGAAGCCAAATTTAGCCTCTTAGGTAGAAAACTTAAATCCAGAACCTCCAGGGTAGCATTCTCTGAAATGCTCCCTGTTCCACACGCAGGTCACCAGAGGCAGGCAGAGCTCTGGAGTCTCAATGCATGGATGAGACGATGGTGCAAGGAAGAGATATTCAGTTTTTAAGGAACTGGGGAACCTTTTGGGGAAGGGGGAGTCTTTTCCAAAGGGATGGCCTCCACCTTAACCAAGGTGGAACCAGACTGCTGGCGCTAACCTTTAAAAAGGAGATAGAGCAGCTTTTAAACTAGAACAAAGGGGAAAGCCGACAGTCGCTCAGCAGCGCATGGTTCGGAGAGAGGTATCTTTAAAGGATACTAATGATGTATTAGAATTAGGGCATCCCAACAGTGAGGTTCCAATAATAAGAAAAGTAGTCCAAGAGCCTGTAACTAAAAATTCACCTGAGCTGAACAAGTCTAATTTATCCCTATCAATTAAAAAGCAGAATGATAATACAAACAAAAAACAAACTTTGAAATGTTTGTATGCTAATGACAGAAGTCTAAGAAGTAAGATGGGAGAATTAGGATATGATAGCAGTGAATGATGACATAGACTTAATTGGCATCTCTGAGATATGGTGGAAGGAGGATAACCAATGGAACAGTGCTATACCAGGGTACAAATTATATCGCAATGAGAGAGAGAAGCATCCGGGAGGTAGTATGGTGCTTTATGTCCAGGATGGCATAGAATCCAACAGGATAAACATCCTGCATGAGACTAAATGCACAATCAAATCTTTATGGGTAGAAATCCCTTGTGTGTTGGGGAAGAGTATAGTGATAGGAGTATACTACCGTCCACCTGGTCAAGATGGTGAGACGGACAGTGAAATGCTAAGAGAACCTAGGGAAGCTAACCAAATTGGATGGCATAAATGACAGTTTTATGGAGAAATTGTTTCAGGAACCGACAAGACAGGGAGCAATTTTAGATCTAATTCTCAGTGGAGCACAGGATTTGGTGAGAGAGGTAACGGTGGAGGGGCCGCTTGGCAATAGTGATCATAATATGATCAAATTTGAATCAATGACTAGAAGGAGGACAGTAAGCAAATCCAAGAATCTAGTGCTAAACTTTCAAAAGGGAAACTTTGATAAAATGAGAAAAATTGTTAGAAAAAAAACTGAAAGGAGCAGCTACAAAGGTTAAAAAGTATGCAAGAGGCATGGACATTGTTAAAAAATACCATCCTAGAAGCACAATCCAGATGTATTCCACACATTAATAGGGTCATTTATCAAATAGTGTCATGGCATTTTCGCATGTGTTATGGCATTTTCGCATGTGTAAAGCACCTTTAACGCATGCAAAAATCCCTTAACGCATGCAAACATGCCTTTAATGCATGCGATAGCACCATAACATATGGTGCAATGCAAATCAGAAAAAAAGGAGGAGTTAGGGGTGGGAGTGGGCAGGGTTTACCGTTTTGCAAAGCCCTAATGCCGATTTTAGTAGCATTAAGCTGCAGCTCCCGGAGGAGGGAAGGAGGGAGAGAGAGGGAGAGGGAGAGAGAATGCACTAACACTAGATAGGTATTTATATCTCTATGGGAGGCCCACCTAGTAACTTGAGGTGAGGCTTAGGTATTAGTGTAGGGGTTAGGGGCCACTTTGGCATTCAAAGTGAGACGTACAAACAAGAACAGTGCTCTCTTGTGAAGATTTGATGACCATCGGAGTGAGGTAACTCACTCAAAGATGAGATTTGTGCAATGTTCTCTCAACCTAGCTTGCGGTAACATCAAGCGCACTGTTAGCCGGTAACGGAGCACACTGTTAGCCGGCATTTGGATGCGCATTTTGGATGCACTAGCTTTACCCCTTATTCAGTAAGGGGTAATAGTGCATCCAAAACGCGCGTCCAAGCCCCCCCCCCCCCCCCCCCCCGAACCTAATAGCGTCTGCAACATGCAAATGCATGTTGATGGCCCTTTTAGGTATTCCCCACGCGATTCAGAAATCAAAATGTGCAGCCAAGCCGCACATTTTGCTATCAGAAATTAGCGCTACCCAAAGGTAGGCGCTAATTTCTCCGTGCACCGGGAAAAGCAGTAAAAACTGATTTTCTGTGCACCCTCCGACTTAATATCATGGCAATATTAAGTCGAAGGTCCCGAAAGTTTAAAAAAGTTAAAAATAAAAAAAAATAAAAAATTTAAAATGGGCCCACGGCTGGCGAGTCGAAAACTGGATGCTCAATTTTGCCGGCGTCCGGTTTCCAAACCCATGGCTGTCAGCGGGCTCGAGAACCGATGCCGGCAAAATTGAGCGTTGGCTGTCAAACCTGCTGACAGCCGCCGCTTCCGTCAAAAAAGAGGCGCTAGGGACGCAGTAGTGTCCCTAGCGCCTCTTTTAACCGCCGGGCCTAATTTAAATAAATTAAAATACTGTATTGCATGCACAGGAGAGTGGCCTGTGCACGCACTGGGAGAGTGGGCACTCGCCCGCTCTCCCGCAATTTTACTGTATCGGCCCGATAGTAAATATGGTCCCCCCAGTGGTTGTAAGAAATACCAAAATTCTGGCACTTATCTCAAAGTGCAAAAAAGTTATTGCAATTTGTGGTAACTTAGCGCTTCGCATAGGTATTAGCACAAATTGCAATAAACTGCCTATTATCATAAAACATACCCCTTTTTCTATCGCATGCGATATTTAGTGAATTTTGATAAATCCAGGCGTACGGCCCAAATTTTCTAAGCTACTGCAGCTTCTTGAATCGTGCGGTATAGGGGGGCGAAGTGGGGGGCGGGCCTGCAAAATCCGGCAGCAATCAAACCTCTGCGGTGCGATTGTTGCCGGCTTTCGCACCCAATAGCGCCATCATAAAATGTGGTGCTATTGGGAGTGAAATTTGCAGCGAAAAGGGTTCTTACCGTTTCTCTGTCCGCGATGTTGTCATGGCGTCTGCCCCGGTGCCGCCCAGACTCCTCCTGCTCCGGTCTTGATGCCGCCCCCATTTAGAGATCGCACGTGAAAAGTCCGTATTCGCGTGCGATTGCTTTCGAAAATGACCCCCTAGGAAAGGTGGAAGGAAGTCAAACAGATTACCGGCATGGTTAAAAGATGAGATGAAAGAGGCTATTTTAGCCAAAAGATCTTCAATCAAAAATTGAAAGAAGGATCCAACAGAAGAAAATAGAATAATGCATATGTGTTATCAAGTTAAATGAAAGACATTGATAAGACAGGATAAGAGAGAATTTGAAAAGAAGTTGGCCGTAGAGGCAAAAACTCTCAGTAAAAACATTTTTAAATATATCCAAATCAGAAAGCCTGCCAGGGAGTCAGTTGGACCATTAGATGATCGAGGGGTTAAAGGGGCACTTAGAAAAGATAAGGTAATCGTGGAAAGATTAAATGATTTCTTTGCTTCAGTCCTTACTGAAGAGGATGTTGGGGAGATACCCATTCTGGAGAAGCTTTTCATGGGTAATGATTCAGATGGACTGAACAAATCACGGTGAACCTAGAAGATTTGGTAGGCCTGACTGACAAACTGAACAATGGTAAATCACCTGGACTGGAGGTATACAGCCCAGGGTTCTGAAGGAACGCAAAAATGAAATTTCAGATCTATTAGTAAACATTTATAACCTATCAGGAAAAATAGTGGAAAGTGTTGTAAAAATCAAAATCTCAGAACATATAGAAAGACGTGGTTTAATGGAACAAATTCAACATGGCTTTACAGAAGGCAAGTGTTGTCTCACAAATCTGTTTCACTTTTCTGAAGGGGTTAATAAACATGTAGATAAAGGTGAACCAGTAGATGTAGTGCATTTGGATTTTCAGAAGGCATTTGACAAAGTTCCTCATGAGAGGCTTCTAGGAAAGTTAAGTCATGTGATAGGTGGCGATGACCTTTTGTGGATTACAAACTGGTTAAAAGACAGGAAACAGAGTAGGATTAAATGGTCAATTTTCTCAGTGGAAAAGGGTAAACAGTGGAGTGCCTCAGGGATCTGTACTTGGACCTGTGCTTTTCAATATATATATAAAAATGATCTGGAAAGGAATACGACGAGTGAGGTTATCAAATTTGCGGATGATACAAAATTATTCAGAGTAGTTAAATCACAAGCGGATTGTGATACATTACAGAAGGACCTTGCAAGACTGGAAGATTGGGCATCCAAATAGCAGATGAAATTTAATGTGGACAAGTACAAGGTGTTGCATATAGGGAAAAATAACCCATGCTATAATTACACAATGTTGGGTTCCATATTAGGTGCTACAACCCAAGAAAGAGATCTAGGCGTCATAGTGGATAACACATTGAGATCGTCAGTTCAATGCGCTGCGGCAGTCAAAAAAGCAAACAGTATGTTAGGAATTTTTAGGAAGGGAATGATTAATAAAGCAGAAAATGTCATAATACATCTATATCGCTCCATGGTGAGACTGCACCTTGAATACTGTGTACAATTTTGGTCGCCGCATCTCAAAAAAGATATAGTTGCGATGGAGAAGGTACAGAGAAGGGCAACCAAAATGATAAAGGGGATGGAACAGCTCCCCTATGAGGAACAGCTCCCCTATGAGGTTAGGGCTGTTCAGTTTGGAGGAGAGACGGCTGAGGGGGGGATATGATAGAGGTCTTTAAGATCATGAGAGGTCTTGAATGAGTAGATGTGAATCAGTTATTTACTCTTTCGAATAATAGAAGGACTGGGGGGCATTCCATGAAGTTAGCAAGTAGCACATTTAAGTCTAATCGGAGAAAATTATTTTTCACTCGATGCACAATAAAGCTCTGGAATTTGTTGCCAGAGGATGTGGTTAGTGCAGTTAGTGTAGCTGGATTCAAAAAGGATTTGGATAAGTTCTTGAAGGAGAAGTCCATTAATTGCTATTAATCAAGTTTACCTAGGGAATAGCCACTGCTATTAATTGCATCCATAGCATGGGATCTTCTTAGTGTTTGGGTATTTGCCAGGTTCTTATGGCCTGGTTTGGCCTCTGTTGGAAACAGGATGCTGGACTTGATGGACCCTTGGTCTGACCCAGCATGGCATGTTCTTATGTTCATATGTTCTTGTTATGAACCCTCCTGTAGCGGGGCTACGGGAGGCTCCTTACCTCTTCCTGGAAGCCGCTCCAAGCCAGGGTCTCGCCTGCGAACTGTCCAGGATTTGCTCCAGGGCCTGGGAGGCCTCGCTGTCCGTGGGGCCTGCCTGAGACTGCTTGTGCTTCCATGGACTTCCTGGTTTGAGCCACGCCCTTCCCTAGGGGCCGTCCCGCAGCACTTCTCCGTAGTTATAGGGCCAGCTAGGTGTGGGCCTGCCAAACTCCTCCCAGGGAGTCGCTGGTCTGTAGCCCTATAAAAGGACTTCAACTTCAGTCTGTCTTTGCCTTGCATCGAGGTGATTTCCCTCTGGAGGCTCCTGCCTGCCAGAGCCTTGTAAGGTCTTCTGTTCTTCGTGGAGCTCCTAGTCTCGTCTGCCGTTCTGCCACATCTTCATGTCTTGATGTCTTGCCTGAGGTCCCTGACCATGTCCTGATGTTCCGCCATGATCTCCCACGTCCTGATGTGTCTTCCTGTCCAGGATGTTCTTCCCTGCATTTTCGTCGGGTGCTCCTGAGCCTTCCGTTCCTGCAGAGCTGCGGTTCTCAGATGATGTGTGCCTGGGATTGGTGCAGTCTGCCAGTATGATCGGTCCCTGTGCTCCAGAGTCACTGTTGCCACCAGCCAGAGAGGGAGCTTCGGATGACCGGCTTCGACATTGGAGTTCCTCTTTGCCTGCACCTTCCCTGTACGTGTCTTGCTCTCCTGGGACAGGGTGGTCTGCGACTCAGTCCCGCGGGTGGGCTGAGTAGGGCGCCCTGAGAGACTTTGCCGATGTCCTCCTGCCTTATGTCTTGTCTTGTGTGGATCAAGTTCCTCGTCATGCATGTGATGCCGTCGCATCAACCCAGTCTTGTCTAAGATGCCGTCGCATCAATCATAGTCCTGTCTACGTGTCAAGGCCTCCGTCTGCCCTCAACCTCAGGCCAGGCCTGCTGCTCCAATGCTGATCAAGCGGCAGGTCCGAAAGGGCTCGGAACAGTCGGAGGACTGTTCCCCTACCAACAACATGTTGTTGGCGCTGGGAGCTTGCAGGCCTGGCAGAGGGTAAGACCGTGTTCAGCCTTCAGGGAGCATGCCGTCAACCCTCGGCCTGGCCCTGGGCTGAGGCCCAAGGGCACACTAAACACCCCGTATACACAACAATTCTTGGAGGAGAAATCCATTAGTATTTATTTATTTATTTAACACTTTATATACAGAAGTTCGTATGGACATCACAACGGAGAGAAAGGAGGAAGAGGAAGAAAACAGGAAAGAAAAAAAAGTTACATTATTACAAAATAACTGTTTAAATTAATGAGGCTAAGAGAAGTGAATAAGGATTACCAGCTATTAATTAAGTTGACTTAGAAAATAGCCACTGCTGTTACTAGCATCAGTAGCATGGGATAGACTTAGGGCTGGATTTTAAATGGGTTACGTGCGTAAATCCGGAGGATTTACGCGCATAACCGGGTCTATGTGTGCTGGGCCTATTTTTAAAAGGCCCAGTGATGCGCGTAAAGCCCCGGGACGCGTGTAAGTTTTGGGGCTTGCAAAAAGGGGCGAGGCAGGGGCATGGGCGGGGCGTGGGCGATCCAGGGGCGGGAGTGAGGCGAGAGACCTCCGACAGAGCGGCCATTGCTGCTCTGTCGGAGGATCACGTGCCGGCAATTGGCCGGCAGGCACAAAAGGCAAAATAAAAATTTTTGGGAGGGTTAGAGCAGAGTTAGGGGGGGAAAGGTTACAGGAAGGGGTGGGAAGGTCAGGCTAGGGGGGAGGAAATGGTGGAAGGCAGCGCAGCTCGGCGCATGCAAGGTGCACAATTGTGCACCCCCTTGCGCGCCGACCCTGGATTTTATAACATGCGCGCCAGGTTCTTATGGTCCGGATTGGCCACTGTTGGAGACAGGATGCCGGGCTTGATGGACCCTTGGTCTGACCCAGTATGGCATGTTCTTATGTTCTTATGTTCATAAAAACAGAACAAAACTGATATGGGTATTGGTGTGACCATGAGTTCTTTTGTTTCCTTCATTAGCCCTGACAATAAAAGAGCTCACCTCTCCTGCCATACAAATGAGATCAGCATGTATTTCTAAAAGAGCTTTCCATTTTTGATAAAGGAACACCTTCTCTTGCCTTCTCTACAATCTGTTTCAATGATTCCTTTATCGGGGCAGTGCAGACTCTGGCAAACCCCTTTCCAGAGTCGGGGCTCTCTTTCCCTATCAGCTTTTCTCTAATTCTTACCAATATTAGTTTCCATGTGAGGAGGCTTTTGGCAATGTGCATGTGCTTCAAATAGTGCAAAATGTGCTAGCCCTGTTGTAGGCTTAGCAGCTGGCTCCCTGTTTGTCAGGACAGCCTGATCCACTCCTTCTATGCATGCACTTTAATCTGGCATTTCTGAGGGAAATCAACAGGGCTGTGCAAGCTCAAACATGCAGCTGGGAAAGAAAACAAAACAGGACAGAATCACTCTAGTCTTAGAAAAATGGAGCTATTTGACAGTTTGATCACTTCATTTCCAAATGATCCAGGGAGTTCTGAGGTTGCCTTGTGGTACCCCCATCATAGTTTGAAGATGGAATGGATCAGGTCCACATCATTCAGGGAAATAAAAAGTAATATAAACAACCAACATAAATCTTGCACTGTGGAAGTAGGATAGTATAACTGAGATACCGTGTTAGTGTGTATGGTGAAGTGACTTTGAGCCTATAACTAGTGACAGTTTAACAAGATGACTGTAATCATTTAAGTAAGCAAATTTATTAATTTGTATCTCTTTGCCTTGACCTATGAATGCCACACCTAAGTGACTGTCTATATATTTTGAGATATAACTTTGTGATTATATCACAATATAACTGTGTTACCTTTGTGAATGTGACAGTGTGTTAATCTAATGCTCTGTATTTTTGTAACTGTGATTCTTTTTTTCTGTTTCCAATTCTTGGTTTCTGATTAATCTCCTTCAATTCTTTTTTTTCTTTCATTTCTCAGCATACAATGACATATGAATACAAGGATTTAGGAAATCACAGCGGTGTGACAGAATTCCTGCTTCTGGGGTTCTCAGAATTCCCAGAGCTGCAGCTCCCTCTCTTTGCTCTCTTCTCACTCCTCTACCTGATGTCCGTGTTGGGGAACCTCCTCGTTATCTGCATAGTATGTGCTGATCCACACCTGCACACCCCTATGTACTTCTTCTTGGCCAACTTGTCTGCATTAGATATCTGCTCTTTGACCTCCATTATTCCAAAACTGCTGGCAATCCTAGCAAGCAGCAATAGCATATTTTTGGGGGAATGCATTCTGCAGATGTACTGCTATTTGATGTGTGTAAGTACAGAATATACACTTCTTGCTGCCATGGCTTATGACCGTTATGTTGCGATATGCAATCCCCTACGTTATACAATTGTTATGAACAAGAAGGTCTGTGCTCTTCTGGCAGCTGTCTCATGGATAGTAGGTTCATTGGAGTCATTGCCACACACAGTCGTCATATCCCATTTTTCTTTCTGTGACTCCAATGTAATCAATCACTTCTTCTGTGAAATCACAGCACTGTTGAAACTTTCCTGCACAGACACCTCAATCATTTATATTATGACCTTTGTAGAATCTGTGTTTGTAGTTTTCACCCCCTTTCTCCTAACCCTAACATCCTATATGTTTATCATCAGCAACATCCTGAAAATCCGTTCTACAGAGGGGAAAAGCAAGGCCTTCTCCACCTGCTCCTCTCACCTCACAGTCCTCATTCTCTTATATGGGACTATAATAGCAGTGTATATGCTTCCCACATCATGGGATTCTGTGAAATCAAACAAGCTGCCTACTGCTATGTATATAGTCACTCCCCCACTGTTAAACCCTTTGATTTATAGCTTGAGAAGCAAAGAGTTAAATGTGGCCCTAAAGAAAATCATAAGGAAGAAGACAACATTGTCAGCTCTTAAAGACATGTAAAAGCCCAGTTTAAATAAACTATTTTGTAAAGAGCATGGTTCATTTTGAAATGAAAGAAGAGAATATATTTATAATTTAGGCAGACCAGGAAGGGTTCCTATTACTTATATTGATCTGGATATATTTAATTTTGTGATGCAAACACAGCTCTAGTTAGTGATATACAAAGGAAAAATGTTTGTGTACTTCATTTTCAGTTGAAATGAAAGCTTTGTTACAAAATACCCTTTTGTTCTATTCATTTTTGGAAGTTTATGTATTTAAATTTCCATTTTACATGCATGAAATCAAACATTGGTTTAGATTCATCACATGCGATAGGTAGAGGGGCGTGTTTTATGATAATAGCCTATTTATCACAATGAGCACTATGCATAGGTATTATCACAGAGTGCGATAATGTTTTTGCACTTTGTGGTAATACCACAATCATCTCAATTCCTACCTTCAGCCCCTGGAGGGGGGGGGGGGGCGGGGAGAGACAGAGAGAGCCTCTGGGGGTGGCACCATAGTAAGCAGCTATTTATGCTACTATAGGAGGCCCACCTAGAAACTCGAGGTGAGGTTTAAGTAGTAGTTTAGGGGTTAGGGGCCACTTTGATATGCAGATTGAGATGTATGAACAGAATAGTACACTCTTGTGAAGATTTGATGTCCTTCGGAGTGAGAAAACACACAAAGATGAGATTTGTACAATGTTCTCTCAACCTAGCTTGATGGACTCTCTACCTGGGTAACATCAAGCTAAATAAACAAATAAACAAAAGTAAATACATCATTATTATACATATCTCCTTGAAAAAATAGGAAAAAGGGGAAAACCAAGAAACAAAAAGAGCTAAAATTAAAATGTAAAAAGAAAGCAATGAGAGATGGCCCAACCGCACAACAAAGTTATTTAGCTGAACCTGTTTAAGAGTATTCCCTAGGCATGGGTGTCAAGGAATAGCCACAACTGTGAAGATTCAAAAAATATAATTAGAATTTAGATGTTTCACCAAGGATTGGCAAGAATATCTTAATATAAATTGTGCCACCCCTGACAACACTATAGATCTCATAGAAAGAAAATGTTTCCTGCACTCTTGTGTTATTCTAGTAACATCCAGATATATCCATATTTTATGACCATGCAATAACTGTAAACGGTTACGAAAGAAAATTCTAAGCACAGAATTTCTATCCAATATGAATGCAAAAGAGACCAACAAAGTTCCTCTTTTAGAAACTACAGTCCCCGGAGATAATTCAAGGATGTCCGTCATAAGAACATAAGAACATAAGAAATTGTCATGCTGGGTCAGACCAAGGGTCCATCAAGCCCAGCATCCTGTTTCCAACAGAGGCCAAACCAGGCCACAAGAACCTGGCAATTACCCAAACACTAAGAAGATCCCATGCCTATGATGCAATTAATAGCAGTGGATGGATCTAGCTGCACCAAGTTTTGTGTGGAGCTTGATCCTCAGAAAGATATGACAACTTTCCAGTTAGAAAAGTTAGGTAGACATTTGGGGGTTGCCGGAGAGGGAGGAAACTGGGCAGTTTTGTTATGAGAAATCTATAGGGACTAAACCAAAGCTCTCTAGAATGTTCACCTTTAGGGTTGCCAACTTTTCCACAGACCACGGCTGTCACTTGAGTACGCTGGGGGAAGAGAGGAATCACAAGGAGGCATGTTTGTCCCTCCCTCATTTGCATTAATTTGCATATATTTCAGATCATCCACCTTGATCTCATGGTATCATGCATTGTTTATGGGCTTGGCCCTCAGAAAGTCATGAATAAATTAAATTGCTATTACAAAATGGTAAACTTCCCAGACAAAAACAGGATGAACAAACTTACTCATGAAAAGGCAACACTGCAAATATTACACCAGACCCTAAAACACCAATACGTTTCCTATTAGGGATGTGAATCATTTTTCTGATGATTGAAAATATCGGACAATATTTTCAAACTCCTCAAAATTCAGGGGGGCCCCGACACCGATAGGAAAACCCCATGAAAATGTTCGTGTGGTTTTCTTATCATTTGGGGGGGGGGGCGGGAAGAAAGGGCACACTGAAAAACAACCCCCAAACCCACCCCGAGCCTTTAAATCGAATTGTTTCGAATTATTTCGAATCCACAACCCTCCCGACCTCCCCAAAACATTTTTAAAGAACCTGGTGATCCAGCGGGGGTCCCGGGAGCGATCTCCTGCTCTCGGGCCGTCGGCTGCCACTAATCAAAATGGCGCTGATGTCCCTTTGCCTTTACCATGTGACAGGGGCTATTGGAGCCATTGGCCGGTCCCTGTCACATGGTAAGAGCAATGGATGGCCCGTGCCATTTTTAAAGATGGTGCTGGCCGTCCATTGCTCCTACCATGTGACAGGGGCCGGCCAATGGCACTGATAGCCCCTGTCACATGGTAAGGGCAAAGGGCCATCGGCACCATTTTGTTTACTAGCATCCGAAGGCCCGAGAGCAGGAGATCACTCCCGGGACCCCCGCTGGACCACCAGGTACTTTAAAAAAGTTTTGGGGAGGTCGGGAGAGTGGGGGATTCTAAATAATTTGAGACAATTTGATTTAAAGGCTCGGGGAGGGTTTTTTTTTTCGGCACGAGACAGCCAATAAAAACCGCTAAGAACCGCGGGAACGAAGATTTCCCGCGGTTTTTCCACGAACCCGATACCGGAAACGAGTCTGGTACCGATTCACATCTCTGCTTCCTATTATGGAAAAACAAGAAACCAAGCTGCAATAGATTCCTACACAGAAACTACATGCTAGCATGCTAGCTACCTCACCTCATTCATACATGCAGAGTCAGTCACTTGCCAAAAATAGAATAAAGAGACCATAGTATAAATAAAAATATATGACAAGAACTGAACTAAAAATGCAACTCTACATGCAGTGCAATAATGTATGGAAATACAGAAACATCACAATTTCTCATAAAATAACAAATTAAGAAATATAAAACATCAATTGTAATAGTAAAACCATATTAATAAATAGAGTAAATAATCCAAAGCATCTGATGAACAGAACCTCTAATATTTAAAAGCTTATTTAAACTTAAAATCTTTATAAAATTTCCCAACCAGCAATAAAATATTTAAAAACATCAAACTAATCAAATAACACCCAATATTTAAGGATTTAAAAACCTCCAACTCTCTATACCTGGAAACTTGATTTTCAATCATTCTGAGATTGTCATGGATTACTGCGGAGTGGAAGGAGGCGACAGGGATACATAAACTTTCTTCTCTCATATACACACATGTTTATTCTCTCATACACACACTCCCTCTCTCTCAATGGATTCACTGTCACACAGATTTGCTCTATCACAGTTGGTCACCCTACCGCTCATAGGCTTCCTCTGTCCTTCTCTCACACACCCTTACACAGGCTCCCTCTCTCTCACACACACACACATGCACCGTCAGATAGGCTCCATCTTTTTCTGGCAAACACACTCACACAGGCTCCTTCTCTCTTTTGCATACTCATACACCCCTGCACATAGGCTCTCTATCTCACTCATACACACCTTGTTGGGTTTGTGGCATAATGTGGACCCTTGGTCGTTGTGGCAATGACTCCTCCCACGGGGAGGGTCCCCGTGGGGAACTACAATGATAGGCTAAACTCAGATAAGCAGACATTGAGGAAGGAAAGCTTTATTATACTGCCATTGAATACGATGGTACTTGCACAAGGAATGGATAGTGCTGTAGTCCAGCAAAATCACTCCAGATAGTCTCTTTAGAAGATGATCTCACCCAGACATAGCGAAGGTCCGGAGTGTTCTGCTGAGCAGGATAGCCCATGAACCTGAAGGGTGGAATGAGGAGAGCTGGAGCATAATCGTATTCACAGCTGGTAACTTCCTATGTGGATGAATGAAGAAAAGGACCAGTGGTCCAAGGTGCAGGATACCCTGAGCAGGATAGGCCCTCGAGGAGCGAGTACCTTGGAGCACCAAGGGTTTCCTGAAATAGAGCAGATAGGACCCTCGGGGGGGCGGGTGTCCTGGTGGTTAGGTAGAGCACCCAATATGGCGAGATAGAAGCGAGAGGTCCCTGAGGAGCGGATACCCAGAGCTTCAGTAGGAGCAAGAATCCAAGCGTGCAGCTTAGAAGTGGTCAGAGTAGCAAAACCGGTCCTTGCTAACTCGCTGGAAAGGAGTGGAGCGGAGGTTTAAATACCTGGAGGTACTAACGTCATGCGGTGGGGCCGCCCCGAGGTTCCCGCCATGACATGGATAATAATGCAGTCTGCGTGCGCGTGCATGCCTTAGAGGCCTCAGGAAGAAGCATGGTGGACGGGGACGCCCATGCTGGCTTGGAGACACCGAGGGGTTCAGCAAACAGCAGTGGAGGCAGCCATCTTCCCCAAGGAGGGAGAGAAGGGCAGAAGAGAGGCGAGGTAGAGAGGTCGCAGCCGTCTGCGACTGACGGACGCAACACATCTCTTCACATGGGTTCCCTTTCACACACAAACACACAACCTCACAAAATCCCTCGCTCACATATCCCCACAAAATTTCTTGCTCACACACCCCCACTCAGGCACAAAGGCTCTAAATCTCACACACATACACACACACACACACACTCCTGTCACTGTGCCTGTCATTCGGCACACACACACACACACACACACACACAGCCACAGGCCACATTTAGGTCATTAGCTTCTTACTGCTCCTCGACTGCGGTCCACCGGTGCCTTCCTCATCTTCAGCTGTGAGCAGGATGGGCTCTGCTCACAGCCCACTGGGGCCTCCTTCCCATGCCTGGGAACTTTTGATTTCCAGTCACCCTGAGATTGTCATAGATTAGTAGAGAAGAGAGAGAGTGCAAACTTTATCCTCTCTCATACACACAAACTCCCTAACAAACATATTTATTTTCTCTCTCACACATTGACTCTCATGCACACTTTTCTCTCACACACACAAAAACACACTGACTCTCTCCCTACTCCCTCACACACACACACACACACACACACAATCTTTTCTCCCTCCCTACCCACACACTCACAGGCTCTCCTCCCCCTACAGACACAGGCTTTTTCACACTCACTGGCTCTCCCCTCCAGACACACACACACTATTTTTCCCACCACAAACTCACTAGCTCTCCCTCACATATACACACACCCAGAGACTCTCACATACACAGACTCTCTCTCCCTCATATACATAGCTCTCGCACACTCACTGACTCTCCCTCCCTCACATACATACACACACACACAGGCTGCTCTCCCCTCACCCCACTCAAAAGGCTCTCTCAAATTCTAGGGCTCCTCTGCCATGGGCGAGAAGGAAGATGCTGAAGGCCTACCCTCTTCTCTGCTCATACATTTGCCCAACAGGGTTTGGATATCCTGCTGGCTATCTACTACTTCCCTGCCGGCCGCTGCTCCTGGTGGGAACCCTTCTTCTTCAACTGGCAGGGCTTGGGTTCCCTGCCGATTTGCTACTCCTGGGGTACATCCTTTTCAACCTGCTACTCCGGAGGCACTTCCACTTTTCTGTCTGGGCCCTGAAGGTCGGCGCAGCGTAGGTATTCAGCTGTGACCAGGATGGGTATGGGCTCCATTCGCGGCCCCCTGGGGCCTCCTCCGAATTCAACTGCGAATGGGATGGGCTCCATTCGCGGCCTACTGGGGCCTCACTTGTCTTCAGCCATGAACAGGATGGGTTCCATTCGTGGCCCACTGGGGCCTCCTCCGTCTTCAAAGCTGCCAAAAACAGGTAAACAGGCAGCTGATTGGTGCTACGCAGCCACAGCTGATTAGAAGGTAGATAGGGATAGACCAGCCTTTGCTCGAACGGACTTTACAGTGTCCGGTTACCATTTGTTACCATTTGTAACCGGACACTGTATAACAGGCTGCAAAACCGGGTTGTCTGGTCCAAAACCGGGCAGTTGGTCAACCTATTCACCTTTTTTCATTCTTTGTCTGTTTTCTAATGACCTCTCAACTTCTCCCCTGAAGTCATCTCAGACACTTAAATTTTCTTCATATCAGTTTATGAAACACATAAATATATTAAATAATTTCATGAATGGAAAACCCTGAGTTTTCATAAAACTAGACAGCTATATAGGCTTTTTATATTCTTGTCATCAGACTTACAATTATATCCTGTCTTTCTAGCCAAAAGGGCAACTGAAGAAAGCTTACAATGTCCAAAAAAAAAAAATATATAGTTAGAATATAAAATATGGCTTATATGTGTACAATAGTCTTAAAATTCTGAATACAATTAATAAGGTCTGTGTGTCCAGGGATCATGTCCCTAATGGACCTCTCAACCTACTTAAACACTCCTAGCTCACTGGATTATTCAAACCAGAGAAACAAGAACCTTTGATCAAGAAAGTAAGTGATGGGATCAGACCTTTCTTTACTTTAGACAAGAATCTCTTCCTATATTCTCCAATATGATATATGTTCAGTTTGGAATTGCTCTTAGTGAATGTGCCATTCATCTTATTCTTTTGATCAATTCTAAGTCTAAAATCAGGAGGATCTGCTTTAACGAGATCATTTCTGGACTCTCTTCTACCTTGGGTCAATATATAAATGTGGCCCTTTATGAACCCACCCCTTCACCCCAATGAACATTAGTACCAGGTCAAGTTTAAAGAGGCAGGATCTGAAGCAAGATTCAAAATGACTTAGCTTTTACTCAGCAAATCATCAACAGAACATTAGCCCATGTCAGCAACTTAAAAAAAACAAAGGGGAGGAGGAAAGTGTCTGTTAGTTATGGCAATTATTTCAAATCACCTGAAAACAAGTCTTTAAACCCTGCTGATATAGGAAAAGAAAAATCACAAAATGTAAGGAGAAAATCCTAGATTTCTAAGTTGGAGTCAGCATTTATATTAAAATGACACTTAAGTTAGAAAAAGCAAACATTCCATTGCCTAAACTACAACTTATTGTAGTGATCAATCAATGAAGTGGTACCATAGTCACAAAAAGAGAGAAGCCCTTTTTGGACAAAGGAACCCAGAGAATTCAAGAACTCTGAATCTTTTAAGGCCTGTCCCAGAGACAAGCTCATGGAAATTCAGGTTGGCTTTCTTTCTCTGTGACCTCTCCAGCAGCTCCATTGCTGTTGAGGAGGGAGTAGTCTTTATCCTGTGGAATCGTATAGAGTATGGGAGACTTGTTTCTTGAGTCTGGTATCCCTGGGGGAAAATCCTTCAATCATTTTTCTACACATTCCACATCTAGTTCTTACTTATACTCATGGGGTCGGATGGATGCATTTGCTGACAATTTTGCAACTCTACAATACATGGAAATGCTCTTAGCACATAAATTGCATGGTCAAACAACTTCAGATGAATGAAATATTAAATGTTTCTAGTTCTGCAATATGGGCCGGATTTTCAGAGGATTTACGCGCATAACCGGGCTTACACACACCGGGCCTATTTTCAAAAGGCCCGGCGACGCACATAAAGCCCCGGGACGTGTGTAAGTCCCGGGGCTTTACAAAAGAGGCAGTCCGGGGCGGGGTCAGAGACTCCCGGCACAGCGGCTGGGTAGCGCGCACACATGTACGCTTGCGCGCTGTTTTGAAAATCTACCCCTATGATTTTAAGGTTAACTCTCCATGAGGAAACCTCAGGCCACAATGCACCTGAGTGCATCCCTGGTGATTCCATTTCACCACTGTGGAATCAGTCAACATGGTGGAAATAACAAGGATTTTTTTAAAAGCTTTAACACTTTGTTATAACAGCAGTTCTGCCTATTCATTATCCAGTATAGATAATGAATTATTTGGGAACGCTTTGTTTACACTGTTAGTCTAATTCTTAGTTTTCTATTTGGCAGTAGTGCATTACTTTACATATCTCAATATTTTTTGACAGAACAGTTTGCACTTTTTATTATTAATACAATTTCCTTTTCTGAATCTAACCTTCAGCTGTCCATGCTGTACTCCTTCTTCAGGTGTATCAGTGCGGTGATGCATGGGGCTCTGGTGAAAGTCCACTCATCAACTGTCTGTGCTGTTTTCATGCCTCAAGTGTATCGGGGTAATCTCTACAAGGGGATCAGATGGCCAGCCCAGATGTGCAGCAGATTCACATCAACAGAAAATTTTGGAGGTGATAATTATGAGATGATTCTAAAATAATTTAGTACTCTCATCTCTTGCTTAATGAAGATAAAAAATTCAGACTACAATGGGGTTTGTTAAGTTTTTAAATCTGATAACCTCCAGAGTAGCATTCTCTGAAATGCTCCATGTTCCAAGTGCAGGTCCCCGGAAGTGGTTGAGACGATGGTGCAAGGAAGAGGGATTCAGTTTTGTTAGAAACTGGGGAACCTTTTGGGGAAGGGGGAGTCTCTTCTGAAGGGATGGGCTCCACCTTAACCAGGGTGGAACCAGACTGCTGGCACTAACCTTTAAAAAGGAGATAGAGCAGCTTTTAAACTAGAACAAAGGGGAAAGCCGACAGTTGCTCAGCAGCACATGGTTCGGAGAGTTCCTGGAGGTCCAGCGGGGGTCAGGGAGCGATTTCCCGCCGCGAATCGTTTTCGTACGGAAAATGGCGCCGGCAGGAGATCGACTGCAGGAGGTCGTTCAGTGAGGGTTCCGGCGCCTCGCTGAACGACCTCCTGCAGTCGATCTCCTGCCGGCGCCATTTTCCGTACGAAAACGATTCGCGGCGGGAAATCGCTCCCTGACCCCCGCTGGACCTCCAGGAACTTTTGGCCAGCTTGTGGGGGGCCTCCTGACCCCCACGAGACTTGCCAAAAGTCCAGCGGGGGTCCGGAAGGACCTCCTGCCGTCCAATCGTGTTCGTCTATGGCCGCCGCCATTTTTCGGCGCCATTTTGGAAAATGGCGCCGGCTGAAGACAACAAGATTCAGGAGCAGGAGCCCGTTCCGGACCGCTGCCGTTCCGGACCGCCGCTGGACCCGCAGGTTATTTAAGTCATTTGGGAGGGGTTCGGGAGGGTGGGGGATTTAATTTAAAGGGTCGGGGGTGGGTTTTAGGGGGTTTTAATGTGCCGGTTTTGCGATTTTTCGATTTTTCGATTTTTAACGATTTTTAACGATTTTTCACGATATTTTACCCCCCCAAACGGCAACAATACGATTCCCTCCCCCTCCCAGCCGAAATCGATCGTTAAGACGATCGAGGACACGATTCACATACCTAATTAATATCCCTACCTCATAAGGGCAATTCATCAACGCTATAAGCACATTGTCTGGCATATATTTTCTCTATATTTAAACCCCTGCTTCTTTTCTCTGATCCAAGTTATATTACTCCCTTGTTTTATTGTAACTGCATTCCTTAGCCTTCTCTTGTTTAATGTTTTTACTACTGTTACTATTATTATTATCATTATTACTTAGATCAATGTTATTTTTTGCCTTTTGTTCCCTATCTACTTGTTAATTGTAAACCGACATGATGCAATATTTATCGCGAATGCCGGCATAGAAAAACTTAAAATAAATAAATAAACTTATCATGAAAATGTTGAGTCTGTTTAACATTGAGAGGGTTTGCTTCTAATACTAAATCTAAAGGAGTTTTCATATTATCCACTAGAAGGCTCCCATACACCAGAATAGATAAACTGACTTTTCACAAAACACAAATGCAATCTCCCTTATCCCCTGCTAAAGTTTGCTTGTTCCTTTTTTCTGTGATAAAGAACACTCAGCCCGATACAGTAAAGTCCGTGGGAGAGCGGACGAACGCCCGCTCTCCCGGCGCACACACCGGCCCTTGGCCGGTGCGAGCGATCCAGTATTCAAATGAGCTGACGCGGTGCAAACGAGGGAAAGGAGGCGCTAGGGACACTAGCGCGTCCCTAGCGCCTCCTTTTGGCCTGGAGCGGCGGCTGTCAGCGGGTTTGACAGCCGACGCTCAATTTTGCCGGCGTCGGTTCTCGAGCCCGCTGACAGCCACGGGCTCGGAAACCGGACGCCGGCAAAATTGAGCGTCCGGTTTTCAAAATTTTTTTTTTTTTTTTTTTTTTTACTTTTTTTTACTTTTGGGGACCTCCGACTTAATATCGCTATGATATTAAGTCGGAGGGTGCACAGAAAAGCAGTTTTTACTGCTTTTCTGTGCACTTTCCTGGCGCCAGAAGAAATTAGCGCCGACCTTTGGGCGGCGCTAATTTCTTAGAGTAAAATGTGCGGCTTGGCTGCACATTTTACTTACTGGATCGCTCGGGAATACCTAATAGGGCCATCAACATGCATTTGCATGTTGAGGGCGCTATTAGGTGCCGCGGGTGGGCCGCGTGTTTTCCCTTACTGAATAAGGGGTAAGGGAAAACACGCGTCCAGAGCAGGGTGACAGTGCGCTCCGACGGAGCACACTTTACTGGATCGACCTGAATATTAGGATAGAAAAGAGTAGATGTTAAACTCAGAAGAATTGAGTTCGCATCAGTCCATCTTTGGGAACCAATTAGAACACAAAGGGCTATAGCTCGGCCAAAAGGGACTGACAGTGAAAAATAAAGGCAGAAGAAGAAAATCTACCTGATGCACAGTACCTGATATGCAATAATTGATATACAATATTTACCCACTATTCCCTCTACATGTGCAATACAATTAATACAAACATTAAAAATATAAGAAAGGATATACTCACAGATTGGTTATGTTGATTTGGTTAAATGCTTACATACAGATCTGTCTTTCACTTACCACTACTGCTCGAGTGTGGCTTCACGTCTCTGCTCCCTCTCTCTCTCTCTCTCTTCTGTCTCCAGGTATAACTTATCAATCATCAAACATCCAGAATACTTTATCTGGGTGACTTCATTCGGACAGAAGCCAATCTATGTCCAGTACCAATATTGAATCTGAACCTGTCCACCAGACTCAGACACAAGACTGCATAATGCACGGTGGCCTCAGCAGCTGCTGGGTCCCATCTGGGGTGCCAAAATGTTATGCGTGAAATCACGCTTAAGGCACTTATTGTAGACACAAAGGTACCACACCAAATTTAGTAGAAACAAACTTAAATTTATTATCGCATATCAATAAGCAATGCAGGCACCTTTGGGAGGAACAGAGGGACAGGACCTCTCCAGCCAGATGCTCAAGAGAAGCTCTACCATTTGTTTCTCCCCATACATTAGTAAAATCTTCATTTTATAGATAACATAGACAGTCCTTTGACTCTTATGGGAGTATCATGTACGAGGTTTCTTATGTCAAAACAAACTAAATTAAACCTAAGTTACCCTGATCCCCCTGCCAAATTGAGGCCCACTCGCCTAATGTTTATGTCAATCTTCGTTTAGACCTTTGTCCTGTCAGATTTTCATCCTCAGGTCTTCACCCTCAGGGAGGTTTCCAAGACTCTGGTTTTGCTGTTACCAATTAGTGGAAACATTAGCCTGTGAGATTCTTTTTCCTTCTGCTTTTCTGTGACCCCATGACCTTCCATCATAAGTTTTTGACATCTCCTTCTGCTGTCCAGATTTCTCCTGTAGTTACTCCAAATAAGGGTCAATAGGGCATTTAAGGTTTCCATGACCAGAACTGCAAGCAGGCCAAGGCAGCAAAGGATTCTGGGTGAGCCATAGTCTCAATGTTGGTTTCAAACTCAGGCAAACATGTCACCAAGTAAGGATTGGGCAGTGACACTCTTTAGTCTTCCATTCCTACCAGTGTACCACAAGGCTCAGCCCTTTCCTCTTTTTATTCAACTTTACCTTGCACCAATTAGCAGAATTGTAGCCAGTATTTGTGATGGCTATCAAATCTATGCAGACGATTTGCAATTCTTCATCTGCACCAGTTGAGCAAATTCAGATTTGCATATCAACCATCAAAGAATGGTTACACATAACAAATTAGCTCTGAATATTTCTAAATCAGAATTCATGATTATTCATTGCTCTGTAAATAATGCTTTTCCTTCCACACTAACCATCAAGGGTGTCACATTCCCGATCCTTATACAGGTAACAAGGTTTGGCATATGCATCGACTCTTGTCTGTCCTTCTGGTAAGTTCAGATAAGTTCAGTTACTAAAGCAGAATTTTTTAAAGTATAAATCCTTCATGGTTTAAAACCGTTGCTTGAACCATGTGATTTAGGATCATTGTCCGGGTATCTATGTTACCTCTCTTGGACTCTTGCAACACACTATGGTGTAGATTTTAAAAGGCCCACGTGCACGTCCATGTAATAAAATGTGATTCCCACGTGCATATGTGTGCTGGATTTTAATGTCCGCATGTGCATGTGTGGGCAGGTGGCCTCTTCCATGTGTGGGAGGCAGATTTTAAAAGAATCATGCAGTGACATGATTGGGCCTTTGCCCAGTTCCCTCCCAGTCTGCTCCAATAAAGGAGAAGAAGTAAATTCCGCAGGCCAGCTGGCTGCTGGCGCGCGCTTACCCGGGACAGCATCTAATGGCACTGTCCTGGCCCGCCCCAACCCTGCCCCCGGCCAGTCCCCACCCCGCCCCTTTCTTCAGGCCTAGCACTTCTGCACTTATCAGGAGGTACGCGCATGGCTGGTCCCTTTCTAAAATGCTGGCATGCGCAGAGCCCAGCCACGTGCGTAAGCCCTGGTATTTGCACGTACGGGCCTTTTAAAATCGACTTGTATATGTTGGTGTACCCAGAAACAAGATGAGAGCAAAGCAGATTCTAGAAAACACCACTGTTTGACTAATATCAAGAAAGAACAGGTGTGATCATATCACCCCAGTCCTGTTGGAATTACATTGGCTAACTTTTCACTTTTGGGTGATATTCAAAATTGCCATAACAGTTCACAAGCTCTTGAGGCTGGACATTGCATTGGGCCAATGAATTGCTGAGAGTTTATAATCCAATGCAATCACTTAGGTCCTTTCAGAGAGGCCTCTTAGATGACCCATCTGTTGGGCATATCTGGCTGTCTGAAACTAGAGAGGCTGCTTTTTCGGTGGCAGCCCCTAATATTTGGAATTCACTTCCTAAAGCATTGTGCTTGATGGAGTGCACAAAGACTTTCAAGTCAATACCTAAAAAGTATTTCTTCAAGCAAGCTTTTGATTGACTTTAGAAACATAGAAACATAGAAACATGATGACAGAAAGGTTCATATGGCACATCTAGTCTGCCCATCTGTCCAATTAATTTAGCATTTTAATTCTCAACATTTCCTTAGAGATCCCCTGTATTTATCCCATGCTTCCTTGAATTCAGATACTGGTTTTGTCTCCACTACCTCTACTGTGAGGCTGTTCCAGGCATCCACCACCTTCTCTGTAAAAGAAATATTTCCTATGATTGCTCCTGAATCTACTCCCTTTTACCCTCATCTCATGATCTCTCATTCTAGAACCTCCTTTCAATTGAAAAAGGCTTACCTCCTGTGCATGGAAACCTTTCAGATATTTGAATATCTCTATCATATGTCTCCTACCTAATTTTTCCTCTAGTATATGCATTTTTAGATCTTTAAGTCTATCCCCATATGCTTTAGAATGAAGACCACTGACTATATTAGTAGCCACTCTCTAGACTGACCCATCCAGTTTATATCTTTTTTAAGGTATGGTCTTCAGAATTGTACACAATATTCCAAGTGAGGTCTCATCAGGGACCCAGTGACCTGTACAGAACCACATTTTCAGATTTTTTTTTGTCTTAGAGGTTATGCACTTTCTTTGTATTGTATCTTGCCATTTGTGATTTTATTATATATATTCCCATTGTAAATCATTTAGGTTTTTGCAAGTGAAAAGCATATAAGTAAGTAAGTAAATAAATAAATAATAAACATGCCAGCTCATACATGCAACTGGATAAAATCAAGACAGGATCATCCTATCCCAAAATATGGAACATTTGAAGATCCCTATGTCTTCAATCATTTTCAAATGTCTCTTTTCGTGGGTAGATCTGAAGTTCCCTATACTAATTCCATCATCAGGTCATTGATGGAATGGATCAGGCCCAGAAGACACAGGGAACTAAAAAAGAATGTTAAACACTATCATAAGCATCACATGGCTATTCTCTAATTGTGCATTGAGTGAAAAAGTTTTAAATGTGCTGTTTGCTAACTTCATGGAGTGCCACCTAGTCCTTCTATTATCTGAAAGAGTAAATAACAGATTCACATTTACCCGTTCTAGATCTCTCATGATTTTAAACACCTCTATCATATCCCTCCTCAGCCGTCTCTTCTCCAAGCTGAACAGTCCTATCTTCTTTAGTCTTTCCTCATAGGGGAGCTGTTCCATTCCCCTTATCATTTTGGTCGCCCTTCTCTGTACCTTCTCCATCGCAACTATATCTTTTTTGAGATGTGGCGACCAGAATTGTACACAGTATTCAAGGTGCGGTCTCACCATGGAGCAATACAGAGGCATTATGACATTTACTACCATGTTACTACCATAAGCAACTTATTGGGCAGACTGGATGGACAGGCTGGTCTTTATCTGCTGTCATTTACCTTGCCTCTATGTTACTAAGTTATTAGTCTTATGATTCAGAAGACAATTAACAAGGTTTGTGTGTCGAGAGATTAAATCCCAAATGGAATTCTTAGCATATTTAAATGCTCCTGGCTCTTCAGACTCTTCATGCCAGAGGTGCAGAATCCATTGGTCATGGAAGTAAGTGATGGGATCAGATCTTTGTTTACTTTAGACTAGAATCTATACCAGGGCTTCCCAAACCTGTCCTGCCCCCCCCCCCCCCCCAAACACAAATTGGGTTTGCAGGAAATCCATAATGAATATTCCTGAAATAAATTTGCATATCATGGAGACTCAGTATGTGGAGATTTATCTCATGTATATTCATTGTGGATATCCTGAAAACCTGACTAGTTGTGGGGTCCCCAGGACAAGTTAATGAAGCTCTGATCTATACTAATGCTCTCAAGTATGATAAATTCTCAGATATAGTTTGCAAATCCTCTTATTCTTCAGATGCACTTCATGTTATTCTTTGGAATAATTCTAAGACTGAGATCAGGATGATCTCCTCCAACCAAACTATTTCTAGACCCTATTCTGCTTTAGGCCCAGGAAAAATGTGTCCCTTTATGATACCACCACCAAATAACTCCCCCCCCCCCCTCCCCGTCCCGAAATCTAGTAGTCATTACAACCAGGGTAATTTTAGGGTGGCAGGATCTGAAGTGTGGTGTAAAATGATTAAGAACTGACCCAGCAAATGATCAACAGAATATCAGCACACGTCAGCACCTTAGAAAACCAAAAGCACTAATTGAGAAGCTTTAATACCTTGTTATAAGAGCAGTTCTGATACAGAATATTCAGTTTAGTTACTTAACATTTGGGGACATTTGTTTCCACTTTCAGTCATATTCTTAGTTTTCTACAAGGAAGTAATACATTACTTTACATATAGGAATATGTTTTTTGATAGAACAATAAGCACTTTTTATTATAGCAATATCATCTATGTTTAAACTTTCCCTCTCTATGTCCAGCTTTCAGCAATCCATGCTATATTTATGCTTTATGTATATCAATGTAACACCTGCAGGGGGCTCTGATGAAGATCCTGTCTCAGCTGTCTGTGCTGAATTCATGCTTTAGATGTATCAGTGGGACGTCTGCATGAGGCTCCAATGAATATCCTCTCTCTGCTGTCTGTGTTGTATTCATGTGTTAGGTGTATCAGTGTGACACTTGCATGAGGCTCTGATGAAGATCTTTTCTGTTGTCTGTCCTGTATCCATTATATACATGTATCAGTGTGACATCTGGATGAGGCTCTGATTAAGATAATCTCTCTTTTGTCTGTGCTGTATTCATGCTTTAGATGTATCAGTGTGACACCTGCATGGGGCTCTGATTAAGATCATCTCTCTTTTGTCTGTGCTGTATTCATGCTTTAGATATATCAGTGTGTTGCCTGCATTAGGCTCTGATGAAGGTCTTCTCTGATTAGGGCTCTAATGAAGATCCTCTTTCAGTTGTCCGTTCTTCGCATGTCACTATTTTATTATGCTTTACATGTATCAGTGTCACACCTTGAAGGGAGGGGTTCTATGAAAACCCTCTCTTCAGCTTTGTGTACTGTAAGAACATAAAGATGCCAAGCTGGGTCAGACTTATGGTCCGTCAAGCCTAACATCTTGTCTCCAACAGTGGCCAGTCCAGGCTACTTGGGAGTATCCAGCAAATCTCAATATGAAAGTCTGTTTCATCATGATCTCTGTTATAATTGAAAGTTGGAGATAATAAAGTCTATCCAGCAAATAATTATTTATGAATATCTTCTCCAGTAACTTATTCAGATCATTTGGAAATGTTATATTACTAGCCTTAGCCATATTTTCTGGCATCAAGTTCCACTGAAACAATACTGTCTGAATTTTAAATGATATCTGCTGCCTATTTGTTTCAGTGAGTGTCCCCTAGTCCTTGAATTATTTCGTAATGTTCTCTATTTATCTGTTCCATACCACACATAAGTTAATAAACCTCTATCTTCTACGTTCTCTTCTTCAAGCTGAAGAGCCCTAACCTGTTTAGCCGTTCTTCATAAGTGAACCGATCCATCCCAGTAATCACTGTTATTGCCTTTCTCTGTACTTTTTCTAGTTCTGCTGAAACTGTTTTGAGATGCAGTGAGCAGAACCGCACACAATAGTCAAGGTATTGTGGCTATTTTCATGTTGTATGGAAACCGATGTGATGTTTTCTTAATGAATGTCGGTATACAAAAACTTTAAATAAATAAATAAATAAGGTGTGGCCACATCATGCATCGATACACATCATGCATCGATACAATGTTCTTCCAGGTCTTTTCAGAGTATTATATTCCCAGTTTAGTTTTCTATTCGATTTCAATGTATTGTGCATAATGAACCCAAGGTCCTTTTCCTGGGTATGGAACCCAGCATTTTGTATATGTTGTTAGCATCATTTTTCTCTTTGTGCATCATTTGCAATGTCGATGTTCAGTTCTCCAGTCTCATTTTTGCACAGCTTCTGTTTTAACATCTTTGTAAAACTTTTGTCATCTACAAATCTGCTCACCTCATTCAGTACTCCTTTTTCTAGAACATTAATGAATACGGTCTCTGAACAGATCCCTGTGGCAGTCACTAGTCTCTTTTTTCCATTTTGAAAACTGACCGTTTAGTCCTACTCTGTGTTTCCTGCCTTTTAACCAGTTACCTGTCCAGAATAGGAAAACTGCCTCCCATCCTTTGTAGTTTCCTGAGGAGTCTCTCCTGTGGGATGTTAATTGCATTTTGAAAATCCAGGTACAATATATCAACAGGCTTACCCCTATCCACATATTTATTTACACCTTCAAATAATTCTAATAGATTGGTAAGGTATGACTTCCCTAAAGACTTAACAGTGACCACACATAAATACAAATGAAAGAAAATCCAAATTGTGGCAGAAACTCAATAATATCTCAGTTTCCAAGCCAGTCTGCAATGTATACCATCAATAGAGAAAACCACTCGAAACCCTCATACCCGTTAACAGAAAGACACACATAACTTCAACTTTCTGCTCAGTCTGTTCCATGTATTGCTAAGTTGTTCTATATGATATTTTAATTATTGTTATTTCACCTACTATGATGTTTTAAATTATTATGTATGTTTTAATCTGTTTGTAAACCACTTAGATCCACCACAAATCATATAGGCAGCATATAAGAATCTTTAAATAAATAAAATAAATAAATAATTCAGTGCCATACTTATGGTATAATCATAGGGGCGGATTTTAAAAAGCATTTACTCGAGCAAAACTGGATTTTGCTCGAGTAAATACACTTTACTCAAGTAAGTGGGCTTTTCAAAATTGCTACAATATATGCCATTGAATTGTCCATAGGATTTACTCAAGTAAGTGCACTTTACTCGAGTAAATAGCTTTTGAAAATTGCTACGATAGTATGTCACATTTACATGCGTAACTCCTTTGAAAAT
Source organism: Rhinatrema bivittatum (assembly GCF_901001135.1). Lineage (NCBI taxonomy): Eukaryota > Metazoa > Chordata > Amphibia > Gymnophiona > Rhinatrematidae > Rhinatrema > Rhinatrema bivittatum. Next base: position 67,354,397 of record NC_042630.1, read on the forward strand.
GACCCCCATTATCTTTGCTTTAGCGTTAGTTCATGTAATGTATGAGTTCAGCTCTGTAATTGTTATGACAGGTGTTTAACTAGGTTTTTACTATCTTTTAGGCCTATTTTATGTTGTTCTTAATCTTGATTTATTTATCTACTTTTACTGTGTATGTTTTGTTGTCAGCCACCCTGGATAGGGACAGCATATAAACATAGCCATAACCATATCCATAACCATATCTGCTTCAGGAGGAGCTTCACAGTTACATTTATAGAAGTTTAGCAACTCACAGATATCCTCTCCAGCTGCTTCTTAACTTGAAGCAAAGCAAAAATAAAGACTCCATGGATTTTAGGGCAACCTGATCCAGTCCTTTTTAGGAGTCATTTATAAGGTAAAGTGGCCCAATCCCTCGTTTTGTCCTCAGTAGATTATTGTAAGACTCTGTTCCTTGGAATTCCACAGTGGGACAGTTCTACAACTGATCCAAAATTCTGTGGTGCGTTTAACATCTAATACCAACTCGCACGACCATATCTCCCTGGTGTTGCATTGGTTACCGGTTGTGTGAAGAATAAAATTTTAAATTATCACACTAGTTTACAAAGCACTTCATAATCACACACCTCCAGGAATCCAATCGTTGATTCAAAAAACATGTACCTCCACGTTACCCTAGATCCTCAAGAAGCTATTGCTAGAAGTTCCCTCTCTTAAAACCACACATCTAGCTCAGACAAGTCAAAGGATGATTGGCATAGCTGGTCCAACACTTTGGAATGCACTGCCAGAGGAGATGAGAAAAGAATGATTTTCTTTGCTTTAGAAAACTTCTAAAAATGCATTTTTTTTCAAAGCTGCATTTCCAACCAGATATTGTTGTATTGTATTGTTTTAATTGTGGTGTATCCAGTTTGTTTTTATGATGTTAGATATTGCTACTGTTTTTTTAAGGAAATTATATGTTAATGTGGTTCTGTATATAAGTTATAACTCACTGAAGGGCCGATACAGTAAAATTGCCCGCTCTCCCAGCGCACCAACAGGCCACTCTCCTGTGCGCGCGATACAGTATTTTGATTTATTAAAATTAGGGCCAGCAGACAGGAGTGGCAGCTGTCAGCGGGTTTGACAGCCGATGCTCAATTTTGCTGGAGTCGGTTCTCAAGCCCACTGACAGCCACAGGTTCGGAAACCAGGCGCCGGCAAAATTGATTGTCCGGTTCTCAACCCGCGAGCTGCGGGCCTATTTCAATTTTTTTTTCTTCTTTTTTTTTTACTTTTTTTAACTTTCGGGACCTCTGACTTAATATCGCCATGATATTAAGTCAGAGGATGCACAGAAAAGCAATTTTTACTGCTTTTCTGTGCACTTTCCCGGTGCTGGCAGAAATTAGCGCCTACCTTTGGGTAGGCGCTAATTTCTTAAAGTAAAATGTGCGGTTTGGCTGCACATTTTACTTACTGAATTGCGCGGGAATACCTAATAAGGCCATCAAAATGCATTTGCATGTTGCGGGCGCTATTAGGTTGGGGGGGTTGGACGCGCGTTTTGGACGCACTATTACCCCTTACTGAATAAGGCGTAAAGCTAGCGCATCCAAAACGCGCATCCAATCGCGGGTTAACAGTGCGCTCCGCCGGAGCGCACTGTACTGTATCGGCCTGTGAGATTGACAGGTCAGCAGGCTATAAATTGTCTAAATAAATAAATAAATAAATAAATAAATAAATAGACAGACCTAAAGGACACCTTAGATAGAGTTCATTTCCTTCTGTCTTTCTGTGTGTATTCCCTGTATGCAAGAACAGCTTGATGGATTTCAATGCAACCTTGGGGATGTAGCAGACATGGAAGACCTCCAGTCAGAAAAAACAGGTTTTTGGATGCAGATTTTGCCATATTAAGTGGTGATTTAAGTGCCAAGTGGTGGGCAATTGGTATGGCATTGGTAGAGAAGCTCCAGAGAGGTATGGGACAAGAATCTGAAGGGGTTGCTGTGCTATCAGAAGAAAGACACCACATGCACTCCAGGACACTCTCTGCAGGGAGAGGAGGAGCAAGACACTTCTCACATGGAAGAGAAAGTTGAAAATTAAAACAATGCCATGGACTAAGCCTGTGCACATCCTGGGAGTGCAGCCTTTTCAACTTGGTTTATCCCATTGTATGCATTGATATGTAATCTGGACTTTCTTAGGAAAATCAACAGGGATCCACCAGCCTATACATGGTACAGGGTGAAACCAAGAAGTGCAGAGTCATGCATACGGGGTGTGGAAATACAAAAGAAATGTATTTGATGGGGGGTGAAGGGCTGATGTGCATGGAGCAGGAGAGAGACCTTGGGGTGATAGTGTCTAACGATCTGAAGTCGGCGAAACAATGTGACAAGGTGATAGCTAAAGCCAGAAGAATGCTGGGCTGCATAGAGAGAGGAATATCGAGTAAGAAAACAGAAGTGATTATCCCCTTGTACAGGTCCTTGGTGAGGCCTCACCTGGAGTACTGTGCTCAGTTCTGGAGACCGTATCTCCAAAGGGATAGAGACAGAATGGAGGCGGTACAGAGAAGGGCGACCAAAAAGGTATATGGTCTTCATCGAATGCCTTATGAGGAGAGATTGAAGAATCTAAATATGTACACCCTGGAGGAAAGGAGGAGCAGGGGTGATATGATACAGGCCTTCAGATACTTGAAAGGTTTTAATGACCCAAAGTAAACAACAAACCTTTTCCATTGCAAAGAAATCAGCAGAACCAGAGATCACGATTTAAAACTCCAGGGAGGAAGACTCAGAACCAATGTCAGGAAGTATTTCTTCACAGAGAGGGTAGTGGATGCCTGGAATGCCCTTCCGGAGGAAGTGGTGAAGACTAAAACTGTGAAGGACTTGAAAGAGGCGTGGGATAAAGACTGTGGATCCATAAAGTCTAGAGGATGTGAATGAAGAGAGAGTGGCTTGCAGGAATGATGGCTACTACCTGGAGATAATACCCTTATTCAATAAACATACATACGGTTAATGCGACTCCAACAATGCTCTATGCTTCAACGGCAAGAGGAAATGTGGAAAAAAGGATTTGCATTCATAAAAAAGCGGAGAGTAGCTTGCTTGTTACGGCGGTTACTACCCCAAACTAAATAAGCCTGATACTTCACTTTCAATGCATATCCAGCATAACTCTCTGCTTCAACGGCAGGGGGGAATGAAGAAAAGATGATTTATATTCAGACAACAACAACAAGGACTGAATTACATAGTCTGGGTAAACAAATAAGCATGGGTGTAGCTTGCTTATTATGGCGGTTACTACCCCAAATCAGTTAAGCCTAATATTTCATTTTCAATGCATATCCAGCATAGCTCTCTGCTTCAATGGCAGGGGGGAATGAAGAAAACTGCATTTATATTCAGACAACAACCAACAAGGACTGAATTGCACAGTTTGGGTAAACAAATAAGCATGGGAGTAGCTTGCTTACTGCGGTGGTTACTACCCCTAACCAATTAAGCTAGATACTTCACTTAGATGCAGTTCCAGCACTGCTCTCTACATTAATGGCGGGGTTGGAAGGGATATAGAACCAAAAGGTTACTAAGGGCCAAGAGTAACAGATAAGTATGAGAAAAAAAAACAATGTGAAGGCTTGCTGGGCAGACTGGATGGGCCGTTTGGTCTTCTTCTGCCGTCATTTCTATGTTTCTATGTAGGATCATCCTATCCCAAAACATGGAACCATCTGACAATCTGTATGTCTTTAATCATTTCCAAATGTATTTTGTTCCTGGGTAAATCTGAGGTTCCACTAATCCCATCATCAGATCATTGATGCAATGGATCAGGTCCAGACCGCTCAGAGAATTAAAAAGGAATATCAAACACTATCACAAACATTACACAGTTATTCTAAGTTGTTACTGTTTTATTGTGTTACCGTGTAAGATGATACACTTTTGTATCTCTAAATAAGTGACTATTTAAGAGTATGACTGCATAATTATGCAACTGTCTAAAATATATTTCTATTTAACTGTTTAAATATGCATCTCCTTATCTATCATCTTTGAACTCCACTCCATATGACTGTTTCATAGGGATGTGCTGTCATTTGAAATTGTTGTGATACTATCATTGTGGAAGAGGGGCCAGGAGGGATTCCAAGAAGGTCCAGGATGGTTGGGTGAAAGCATTTTCAATTATTTCTGTGTCATTTTCAAACAAAATCACCTTCCTACTATACAACTGAGAAAGTATTTATCTGTTACTCTATGACTCTGTAATTAGGAAACTGTGATTCCTTTTACTTTTATTTTAATCAATTCTTTTTCTTGTTTCATATCTCAGCACAGTGACATATGAATAAAGGGAAATGGGAAATCACAGCGCTGTGACAGAATTCCTGTTTCTGGGGTTCTCAGAATTCCCAGAGCTGCAGCTCCCTCTCTTCATTCTCTTCTCACTCCTCTACCTGATGGCCGTGCTGGGGAACCTCCTCATTATCGGCCTAGTATGTGCTGATCAACACCTGCACACCCCCATGTATTTCTTCTTGGCCAACTTGTCTGCCTTAGATATCTACTCTTTGACCTCTATTGTTCCAAAGTTGCTGGTAATCCTAACAAGCAACAATAAGATATCCTTCAAGGAATGCATTCTGCAGATGTACTGCTTTATGATGTGTATAAGTACAGAATATACACTTCTCACTGCCATGGCTTATGATCGTTATGTTGCAATATGCAATCCCCTGCATTACAGTGTTATCATGAACAAGAAGGTCTGTGCTCTTCTGGCAGCTGTGTCTTGGGCAACAGGTTTAATAGAGGCATTGCCACACACTATCGTCATATCCCAGTTTTCTTTCTGTGACTCCAATATAATCAATCATTTCTTCTGTGAAATAACAGCAGTAGTGCAGCTTTCCTGCACAGACACCTCTGTTATTCAAACTATAAATTTTGCAGAAATGGTATTTACATGCTTTACCCCATGTCTCCTAACAGTGACATCCTACATTTTTATCATTTCCACTGTCCTAAAAATCCGTTCTACAGAGGGGAAAAGCAAGGCCTTCTCTACCTGCTCCTCCCACCTTACAGTCCTCATTCTGGCATATGGGTCTATACTGGGAGTTTATCTGCAGCCCAGGTCAGGGGATTCTGTGAATTCAAACAAGTTTGTTACCACATTGTATATAGTGATTCTCCCACTGTTAAACCCTCTGATTTATAGCTTGAGAAGCAAAGAGTTAAATGTGGCCCTAAAAAAAGCCATAGGCATGAAGTCAGAAACAAAATTGTGAGCCACGACATATTTTTCAAAGCCTAACTCAGACAAACTATTTTTTTTTGGGGGGGGGGAGGGGGTTATATAGTGAGGTGTTGATGGAGGCCAGATAGGGATATTCTGACTGACCCTAGTTTGGGTATATTTAATTTAGTGATGCAGAGAGTAGTAAAAGTCCATCTAGGCTTATTGAAGATAGAATATGAAAGGGCAGGGAAAAATAACAATTTACTGGCCCCACCTGTACACAGTACCTCCCTAGCAAGGAAAGGGCCTTAGGTCCAAATGAAATAGATGGGTGCCATTAGACTGAGGACAGCAGTGCTAGTTAGGGCTTTTCCATTTTTTCAACTGATCTAGGCCTCTGTTGGCAGGAAAGTGTTATGACTGGGTAATAATTTCATGAGATATCATGGCATACTCGGGGACCTGTGTAAATGAGGACCTGGGAAAGACATAAGTATCTGTTTCCAGGATGCCTGCATGGAGCTGCTGTAGCCATAAAACGTAAGGAAGGTTTGGCCTTTAGATCCATACATGGTACGCCTAGGAGACGTTTCACTATAAACTATACTATGGGGTAGATTTTCAGAGCCCTGCTCGCCTAAATCCGCCCAAAACCGGGCGGATTTAGGCGAGCAGGGCCCTGCGCGCCGGGAAGCCTATTTTACATAGGCCTCCCGGCGCGCGCAGAGCCCCGGGACTCGCGTAAGTCCCGGGGTTCTCGGAGGGGGGCGTGTCGGGGGCGTGTCGGGGGGCGGGCCCGGTCGTCGCGGCGTTCCGGGGGCGTGTCGGCAGCGTTTTGGGGGCGGGTACGGGGGCGTGGCTACGGCCCGGGGGCGTGGCCGCGCCCTCCGTACCCGCCCCCAGGTCGCGGCCCGGCGCGCAGCAGGCCCGCTGGCGCGCGGGGATTTACGTCTCCCTCCGGGAGGCGTAAATCCCCCGACAAAGGTAAGGGGGGGGTGTAGACAGGGCCGGGTGGGTGGGTTAGGTAGGGGAAGGGAGGGTAAGGTGAGGGGAGGGCAAAGGAAAGTTCCCTCCGAGGCCTATATTAAGGGGTAGATTTTAAAAGAAGCGCGATCAGCCTACTTTTGCTTGCGCATCAGACTCAAGCAAAAGTACGCTGGATTTTAGTAGATACGCGCGGAGCCGCGCGTATCCACTAAAATCCCTGGATCGGCGCGCGCAAGGCTATTGATTTTGTATAGCCGGCGCGCGCCGAGCCGCGCTGCCTAACCCGTTCCCTCCAAGGCCGCTCCGAAATCGGAGCGGCCTCGGAGGGAACTTTCCTTTGTCCTCCCCTCACCTTCCCCTCCCTTCCCCTACCTAACCCACCCGCCCGGCCCTGTCTAAACCCCCCCCTTACCTTTGTCGGGGGATTTACGCCTCCCGGAGGGAGACGTAAATCCCCGCGCGCCAGCGGGCCTCCTGCGCGCCGGGCCGCGACCTGGGGGCGGGTACGGAGGGCGCGGCCACGCCCCCGAACCGCCCCGGGCCGTAGCCACGCTCCCGTACCCGCCCCCAAAACCCTCCCGACACGCCCCCGAAACGCCGCGACGACCGGGCCCGCCCCCGACACGCCCCCGACACGCCCCCCTCCGAAAACCCCGGGACGTACGCGAGTCCCGGGGTCTGCGCGCGCCGGTAGGCCTATGTAAAATAGGCTTACCGGCGCGCAGGGCCCTGCTCGCGTAAATCCGGGCGGATTTACGCGAGCAGGGCTCTTAAAATCCGCCCCTAAGGTAATATTGCCTTTCTAATTCTAATGATAACAGAGCTTAATTGAGTTTAGTATGATGTATCATTTCCTTTACTGATTGGCTAGCTTGAGTTGGATTGGCCACTGTTGGAAACAGGATACTGGGCTTGATGGACCTTGGTCTGGCCCTGTATGGCATATCTTATGCTCTTATTTTCTTATGAGTTCATCAGATGATTACTCTTAGCTGTCTTTCTATTCTAGTCTCACATTTGAATTCCACATTTTTCCAAGTGGCCTCAAAGTGGTTTACAACTTGAATATACCAAACAAATTAGGTAAATACAACAACTTAAAAGGCATACTTAAAAATAAAATAAATATAATACAATACAATTCTATAAGTACAATGGGCACAATTGTGCCAAAAGGTGCAATACAATAAATTATAATAAAATGAAATTTTACAATAAATATAGTAAAATACAGTTCTATCAGCAATACAGTCCTGAGCTGCTCCTACCCTCCCTATCTCCCAGAAGGGAAGGAAAAAAGGAAAACCACATCCAACCAAAGCCCCACACAATTCAATACACTTTAAATTAATCATATTCCCAAACCCTTTCTACTCTCACAAAAAAAGCCTTAAAGGAGGTTCAATCCTTGAGATGCAAAACACAGGGATAACGTGCCTCTTGTGATGGCAGGACTAAATTTCAACCTCCCAAGACAGCATTCTCCAAGAGGCTCTGAGGAGTTCAGAAAGGAACATATCCCTGGCGGGAATACACCAGTGGTGGCCCTCATCCAGAGCAGAGCTCTAATATCTGCAATGAAGTAAAGGGCACGGGTGGCCAGGCTGCTTGTGGTTCTCAATGCCAGGATTGCCACCATGGATATAGGGGGCTGAGGGCAGTCCCAACAGTCCCTTCCCCCACCCCCAGCTGCCCCTGGCTCCTTTTTCAGGCTTCTGACCTCTTTTTTCCATGGCAGAACTTGTATGCCAGGTTTTGACAACAGGTTAAAAACTGACTGTTCTGACACATCTATGCCTGTACATGCCTTATGCTTGCAAGCTGGACTACGGGTTTAAATGGATGCACTCTTCTGCTGTCTGTCTGTCTTTGATCTGACTACTGGGGGGTTTTTTTTATAAGATTTAAGAACCTTACCTGTCTCTTTCCTAAAGTGTGGAATTTTTTATCTTGGGCCTAGCAATGCTCTTGCTTCATACAGCATGTGGTGCTATATCATTACAATGTTTGCTGTGTAGGATGTCAATTCTGGTATAATTTTTATATATTGTATTTGATATTTGTATGTGGCAGGGTACTACATTACAAGTCCCTGTGCCGTGAGCAAATATTTCTTGGAGGCTTGGGTATGGACAATGAGTGCTAATGAATTGCCACACTGACTCCCTGCTCTATATTAACAGAATGGCACTTGCAATCTGTAGCTTGTCCACCGCTACCAGAAAGGGGAAATAAGAAAGGAAAGCAGAAGAAACTCTCTGTAGGTGCTACCAGATTTGTTTCACTGCAGCAGTTGTGCTTTTCAGAACCTTATTTTTCAGGGTAAGAAGAAGCCTTCCCCCGCCTTCCTGAGACTGACGTAACCCCTAGCAGTCAGCGAATGGGAGCTCAACAGAGATCCAGGAAGTAAATCACAGGGAGCCCAGCCAATGGAAAGCCAGATGAGGAAAAGCGCTGCTGCCTTGTATTTCTTTTTCCCCCATGGTTTTTGTGTGAGCCTTTAGCCAGAGACAGGAGCTTCATGGAGAAACAGGGAAGGGCAGTATCCTGGGGAAAGAAGCCAAAAAGAGAGAGAGAGAGAGAGAGTGCAGTCTGAAGACAGAGAAGCTTGCTGGTTTACAGAGAACTGGAGAGCTAAGGAAAAGAGAACATAAAGCAAACACAGAGCTGGAGAGGAAGAATCAGAGAAGGAACAGCATTTGCATAGCCCTGTCAGAGAGCAATTTCCTCCCGCCATCCTCCTTTTCACAGCACCCAGGAAAAAAAGTTGTCAAGGTCTCTGGATGCAGGAGCTGGGAGTCTGAGCCACCCTTCAATGGTCAGAGCTGAGATAGGTACCCATACAAACAAATATTAACTTTCTCAGGAGCAACACACTGGGTGGGATCTCTTTCTGTCTATGAGTCTGCTCTCTACTTAGGCCTGCCCGACTCTTCTATACATTCATTGCAATTAGTTCAAAACAGTGCGGCACGTTTATTATCAGGCATTTCCATTCGTAATCATATTACTCCCATTCTATATTCTTTTCACTGGTTGCCCATAAAATACAGGATAAAATATAAAGTACTCTCAATCATTCACAGCTTAATTCATAACCCCTCTTCTACTTGGCTTTGCTCATTACTCCGCATTTACAAACCCACCCGGCACTTAAGATCGCTATCCCAAAATCTCTTAGATACGCCATCACCACAACAGGCCAGATTAGACATCACTAGAAAGAGGTCATTCTCCGTAGCAGGGCAATCCCTTTGGAACTCTTTACCCAATCCCCTTCGCCTTATATCAAATCCTCACCACTTCAAAAAATCTTTAAAACATATCTTTTTCAACTCGCATTTAATATTTCACCACAACATTCTTCCACCAAAAATCTTTCTCTCACTACTAGAATCCCACCCACCTGACATCCATTCCCAGTCTATATTCTCATCATGGTACAGCCACCACTTTTTCCTTTTCTTTCATTTTATAAAACAATTTTGTTTTCGCTAGTATTTATCTAGCTATTATTTTTATGTATATTTTATTCTTAATTTTATTTTTCATTGTTTTTTTTTTAATCTATATTTGTAAACCGTTTTGACAAAACTCTATTTGAAAAGCGGTATATAAATACTTTTTTAAATAAATAAATACAATTATAAAATCTACACAGCCACAGTAACAGTTAGCCTGGCTCATCAGCTAAGTTTCCAGAGACACACTGCTGATTGACCCAAAGTGAATAATATAAACCAATTCAGGACTGATAGGGTCCCAGCCTACACAGTCCCCGACTTTCATACATATATATACGAAGTTTGTAGTTTGATTCAAGATGTTGATAAACCACTCCCTCAAGAGTACTGGTAATTTGGTATGAGTTGAATTCCTTCCCTAAATACGTACATTCTTTCTGTCTTTTACTTTATGGTATGCACACTTACTGGACTGGAAACAGTGACCAGGGATGGTATAATACTGTTGTGGGCAAATGTGTAAAGTTATTCTAAGGATTTTGGGGTATAAATTGATATCCATCACAAGGCATAGCCTATGCAGGCATTTTCTTTATTGTTCATAATGAACTGTATTGTATATTGCCATTGCTAACCTAGCATTTCTTAAGTACCAAACCATTAGTGGATAAATTATACCTAACTTCATTTTATTGTTTTTGCTCCTCCGTTACAATAAGTTTGTCTCTGTTACTGCCTTATCAGTACTGCATCTATTGTGTTATTCCAAGTTGATAATAAAAGTGTTTACAGTGAAGTGCTTTTCTTTGCTGTACCTCGTTCCCAGGTCTGGGGTGCAAATCACAATGACCCAAGGAAAAGAGTATCAGGACACTAGTATTATCTATCCCAGAGTCACAACATAACCTGCAATCACCCAATCTGTCCCTTCATACCTTGGATGCAGGTGGGGGGTATTCTTCTTGTTCAGCCCTCTCTCCTTTGGCACTAAGTAAACATACATTGAGAAGGGTGTTAACTAGAAGTGGTAGCCTGCACGGAGAAGATAGTGGGTACTCCTGTGCCCCAAAGAGAGTGTATTCTGTCCCTGTGACTCATCGGAAAGTGAATCCTACATATTGTGAACATGGAGGTACAGTTTATTTTTAATTGGTGCAAAGGTGAGGGAGTGGATCCTCCCCAGGCCTTCCTCATGCAACAGTTTCCATTGGAGATGAGCCTACATGAGATCCAGTCCATGGTGGAGGAACATACAATACGATCTATGAAAATATTGGGGGCATATCCTTGACTCCACACAAGAGACTCTTACTTTGTTGTGTGTGGACAGGATGGCCGAGAAACTCCAGACATTACTTGCAGAGATAAAACCCACAAGGGAGCATTCCTGATGCATGACTGCAACATTGGCTAATGCAGAAGGAGCCCTAGGGACCTCTTCTACATATAGTTTCTTGCCAGATGAGCTTACCTCACTCTTAGAGAAACACAGAAAACAGTTGCAAGACTTAAAGACATTGTTTTCTCTAAAGAGACCACTTTGTTATTTATTTATTTATTTAAATACTTTGGATATACCGATACTCAAGACTAGTGTCTTATCGTACCGGTTTACATTGAAACAAGGGGTAACAATTAACTAGGAAGATAATGTTACAATGAACAGGGGTTTACAGTGTGGGAGAGTAGAGAGCAAAAGCATACGATTAACATAATAGATTATAATGTAACTAAGTGTAGCATAACAAAGTTTAACATAGGAACTTAGACAATAGCTTGTTAGATGATGCTTCTATTATATTGGCAGTGGGAAAAGAGATAGAGGCTGCACAGAAGCCTCATAACCTGGTAGAGAAGATGATTACAAAAACTGGATGGAGCAAGCCACATAGATGGTGCAAAAGTGGGACTGTTCTGATTTGGAAAAAAAGGTGTTACATTGGTGAAAGTTTGAAAGGCCCTGCATTAGAGATCTTTGGGACCCTAAAAGCATAGAATCCATAAGCTACTGCAGTAGAGTATGGAGTCGTCCTAGAGATCACTTTTGGAACTACTGAAAGTGGGCCTGATTATATTTACAATTCCGGATGACCAGTCAGGGGAGGGAGAGAAACTCTCAGATTTCCTGAGGCGGCTTCTCAGGAGACTTGTCTGAAAAGATTCTTCCCTTCCAGAAGAACTTACTTTTACTGGAGCAGTTGGTGCGCGGAGCTCCGCAGTCTAAGAGAATGCTAATGCACTTTCCAGATGAGGAGGAGCAAGAGGCAGCCAGTCAGGCCCTGGTTAAGGGTGAGAAAAAAACTGTATCCCCAACATGCAAGCCTGTCCAGGTAAATGAAGTGGTTGGTTGAGCAGAACCACTCAAACAGTTACAAGAGGAGATAGCCACTCTGAAAGCATAAGGTACCATTCCTGTTTCACCAACTGAGAAAATAGAGGCAGGGGCCAAAGCAGTAACTATGAACCCAGAGTGATACTTGAGATCCACGGTCGCTCATCTCTGCCAAGACATGGTGTCCCTGAAGCAAGTCTTGTTGAGTCCAGAGGAGATGACACCAGCCAGGCAGGCTTCTGCATACTCTTTTGAACATGAAAGGAAATTTGTGAGCTCCAGGGAAGAACCCTCACCCTACACCAAGTTGAATTGGCCTAGGTTTTTCCATTGTTGTGAAAAAGGAGGGCACTAATCAAGATCCTGCCCCACATAAAAGAGCCATTAAAGAGGGGCCTCCAAGTGGTTCAAGCCTACCCAACCACAGGGAAATTATTGAGGAATCTCACTAGGGGGCACCCGGGACCTCATAAGGCACAAAGCTGCATTGTTCAACCAGTGTCCTTCAATGTGCCTGCTTCCAGTACCATTCCAGTTCTATCCCAGGGCTTCATTGGGTCTACACCAGTGGTATTTGTGAAGGTGAAGGGGCAGTCAATAAAAGCTTTTTTGGATTACCATTATCCTTTAATACTGGTATGAGGCAAATTTGAGCCATTTGCCAATATACCCAATTGAAGGCCTAGCTATCTGAGACCTGAGTGAGTCCAGATACCCATATTGAGGATATGTAATATTGGAAGTGGAGTTTCAAGAACAGGTGATGGGATTTAACGAGACTGTACCAGCAATAGCTCTGGTGTGTCCCAAGACAAGAGGAAGGGATAACACCCCTATTATAATTTGGACCAATGCCAGTTTGTTTGGGAGACTGGCCAAGACATATGAAGAGATGATAAGGCCTGACTATGCCAATGTGTTAATGTGCGTAACAGTATACAAGCGTATGGGACAATCAAAAGGTAAATCAATTGAAGATGATTTGGGGCCTGTGTGGTATGTCTCATCACAGCCAGTTAAGTTACAGCCTGGGGCCATTATGCGTGTGTTCAATACTAGATGCAACTTACCCCAAATAAGAAGAAACAACCGGTATTAGTAGAAGTGTCACCGAGTAATTGCCTGCCTGGGGGACTGCTAGTATAACGAGATATTCTACCAGCCCAAGCTCTGAAGAGCAACCAGTTATATGTCTGGGTACATAACAAATCCAATAAGGAGATTACATTGGCCAGAGGCTCAGAGAGAGCTCGAGTGTATTCAGTGGACCCTGTTACCACACGATGCCCCCCCCCCCCACCTCCAGGGGGCTCCTTCTATGCCCATTGACTCCTCATTGTTCAAGTTTGGAGACTCTCCCATTCCTCCTGAATGGAAATACAGGCTGTCACATGGTGGGAGCACTGGATGGCCGGCGCCATAGACGGCGCCAGCCCCTGTCACATGGTAGGAGCAATGTGAAAGGGGCTGGCGCCATGGTAGGGTAGTAATGTGTCCCAGTTCTTGATATCTTCATCCACACATTTTCTCAACATTTAAGTGTCTTATTAAAGCACTTGATCAGGCCATCAGCCATCAGCCAATGGCACGGATACCCTGTCACATGGTAAGGGCAAAGAGCCATCAGCGCCATTTTTATTAGAGCAACTGATGGGGAGATTGCTCCCCGCGCCCCCACTGGACCACCACATAATTTAAAAATGTTTTTGGGGGGGTCGGGAGGGTGGGGGGAGACTAAGGGGTCAGTTTTAAAGGGTCGGGGTGGTTTTTTTTTTTTATTGGGCCATCGGCACCATTTTTATTAGTGGCAGCTGACGGCCCGAGAGTGGGCGATCGGTCCCGGGGCTTCCACTGGACCACCAGGTGATTTTAAAACATTTGGGGGGGGGGGATTTGGGAGGGTGGGGGAAGGTAAGGGATTAGTTTTAAAGGGTCGGGGTGGGTTTAGGGGTTGTTTTGATGTGCCGGTTTTCCCGCTCCCCCCCCCAAATAACTCCCGTTAGTGGACACAAACCCGATTAACGATTTTTTACGATAAATCAGGGGAATTTATATTGTATTGCACTCTTTAACGATTTTGACGATTTAAAAAATATCAGACTGTATTTTAAATCGTCAAAAAATGATTCACATCCCTAGATGTATTCAATGAGATTCTGTATGGGGTTCACTTTGTCTTTCCAGGTCTCATGAGGTGTCCAAGATTCCTCTCAGTCTCCTCCCATATAGTAACTCAAATGGGGAAAATCCTGTTGAGCTCTGTGGTATTTTGTGGACTGCGAACAGCACATAGGGTAGTAATGTGTCCCAGTTCTTGATATCTTCATCCACACATTTTCTCAGCATTTAAGGGTCTTATTAAAGCACGATCAGGCCATCAGTCTGTGGGTGATAAACTAAGGTTTCAGAGGTTTTTACCTTGAGCAAGGTACAGAGCTGTTTCTTGATCTTGGAAATGAAAGGAGTATCCTGATCCATCAGATTCTCCTTGGGCACAACCTGCAACAAAAACCTCCATTAGGGCAGTCACCACAGTCAGGGTCTTAATTTATTTTATTTATTTATCAAGTTTTATATACTGTCGTTCGGTTTCACCATCACAACAGTTTACAAAGTTACGATGTTTAACAATGTTTCAAAAAAACATAATATTCCGTATTGGTACTGCCTCTTGTGGCATAGTCCAGTATGATGAAGATGCACTTATTTCCTCGAATGGATCACTCTAGTGGCCCCACAGGATCCATGCCCATTCTTTCAAAAGGGAATCAGTTATAGGCATTGGTATGAGAGATCCTGCCCATACTCTGGCAGGCTTTGTGAGCTGGCAGGAAGGGCAGGATGACAATACAACTGGACTTGTTCATGAAGGTCTGACCAATAGAATTGTGATAGTATTTTTTCCCAGGTCTTTTCTTCCCCCAGGTGACCCCCTAGAAGGTGACTGCATGACCTGCTGATGATAGGGTTTCAGAACCAGGAGTTGCTCTATCACTTCCCCTTCCACACTTCCCTTTGTGACTCAGGTAAATCCCTTTTTATCACAAAATAGAGAGGAACTTGTCTGTAAGCTGTGCTCCTGGGACTACCTTTCAGTCTAACCTTTTGTATATGCTCCTGGGCCCACTTAAAGGATTCATCCTCCCTCTGAGCCTGCCTAAAGTTCCTCAGATCAACCCCAGTTTCCCAATCCAAGGGGCCAGATAAGACATTCTGAGTGGGTGGTTATTCTCCTGATGACTCCAAACCCTCTTTCCTAGCTGCCTCTAAATTAGCAACATAGCTATATTTGTCCTGCCAGCATTGTATCCAGAACTTAGGAGTCTTACAGTCTTTATGAATAAGATCAGAGTCCTCCAATGGAAAGAGTCCTGGAAACTCCAACTCTTCATAGTTGTGGCTGGACAAACCTGTTGGAAGCTGGTTCCAGAGACACTTGAAGTTTGGCTAGTCCTATCCAATGATCACAGGGTAGGGTAGCCAAGGGAATACCTCATCTCAACCATAACTTGGCTGGCCGGGGTCTTCAGTCATACCCGGCATGTTGTATATTGTTAATAGTCCCTGTAAATGCATGCCAGGGTCAGTACTTTGTTAAAGTAAATTTGGACTTGTTTCACCAAATCCCTCCAAAAGAGTGTTTTCATATTCCCAGAGTCCACTAATGCTTGTGTTGGAACGCCATCTAGCTCAACCAGGATCACAAACATAGAAACTCTCTGGCTGGTGATATCCAAAGTATGGGGTCACTGCATTAATATCCATTGCCTCAACTTCCCTGCAGAGATAGTCTCTGGTGAAATTGCCCCTTTCTACACAACTGAAGCACAGCTGTCTGGCTGAGAGTTGCAGGTGAGGTGAAAAATTCGGCCATAACTGCGCTGCTGACAGTCTAGATCTCTCAGTCTTAGGTCACTGCCATCCTGTATCCTAGTTAACTTGCCAATTTAGACATGGTCTGGACCAGATGATAGGCCTCCACTATTTCCAGGGCCTTTTCAGCTATAAGGCTTGGATGTCGGTAAACCTATTGCTGCATGTGCAGGTCGAGGCTGTCCTGAAACTGTTCCAGCAGAACCGCTTTGGCTAACTCCACTCCAATTTTCCCTTCCAGGTGCAGCCACTTCCAGGCAGCATTTTTAAGCCTGTGAAATAGGTTCTTAAGGTTTTTCTCCAGTCTGTAGAATTCCCCGCTGAAATCACTATCAGTAGGCTTCTGGAGTGAGCTCCGCTTTCCTTAGAATGGCTGCCTTGACTTCCAGGTAGGCAGCCCTTCCTTCCAGATTAGCTGTTTGGTAGGCATCTTGACTAGCCCCGATGAGTAGATTCCCTAGATAGGTAGCCCACCTGTCCTCTGGCTAGCCTGACAGTTATTCTGTGGGCTCAAAGTTTTTCAAGAAGGCATCTGGATCTTCTTCAGGGTTCATCTTAAGGAGAGTCAGTGACACTGAAGGTAGACCGGTAACAGACATTTGCTCTGCTTGGGCTATCTATATTAGAATCATATGCTGCTGCTGCATCACCTGCTCTCGCAATGCCTGCTGCTGATTAATTTGCATTTGTAGGGCATTTTGTAACTGCTGCTTTGCTGGTAGGAAGGACTTGGGTCACCTGCTCTATCTTCCTTGCTTACTGAGATGCCTCCAAGTTATGTACCTCTCTGAAGATAGGAGAGCAGGGAAAAAACAAAAAAATCTGCTGGCTTATCCAGCCCTTACTCACTAGCTAACCTCTGACTATTCATATGAGGATACACCCCCCCCCCCCCCCCCAGCCTGCTATGCAAAACTGAAGGAGTGAAACTGGGAGGCCCCAGGAAAAATTAAAAAAAAAACAAAAAACATCTGCAGGGTTTTTTTTCTTCTCTTGCTGCAGCTGTGGGCTTTTTGTCTGTGCTTTCCACTTAGACAAGAAGTCCCATTGCTGCCACCATATGTGGTAACTCAAGCAGTAGTGGCTTGGGAACTGACAGAGGAAAAAAGATTCAGACTCTGGCTGTTCCTTAGATGCACTTTATTTACAGTGAAAAAGATAACTCCAAAAATAAACAATGCAGCTCAGCTAAGCTTCAGGTCATACACAGTTCTGAAAATTAAACTCAAAACAAGCAACATGGTTTACCTTAGCTTCAGGTAGTACACAGTCCTTAGATATAACAGGTCTTAGCATACGGTAGGTATCTGCCTACTCCCCGGGGCCTCTCTAACCCTTCTGAGATCTGCTAACTTATGACAGACTGAAGGGATCCTTCCTGGGCCCATAATCCCTTATGAGGCTTATCCTTAAGGAAGAACTGGCTAGATCTCTGTAGCCAGTCCCTTAAGATAGTTTGAGGGAGTTTCTAGTATACACCCTCAGAAGGACTTTGCTTGTTTAACTACTCTCCCTACCTTCCTTGTTTTCTTGATAATTTTGCCTGTCTTTCTCTGCCTGCATTTCTATATGAAGAGAGCCTTATGTGATTGTACTCAATATATTTGTTGCAGTTTGTATGTGTCCATCCCTCTTATAATTTTTAAATGGTTGAACCTGGCTCCAATAAACTTTGTTAGGAGTTGGAATCTTGGGCGTGCATCACACTTTTGTAATGTTGAATGTTATGTGTAAATTGGGGGTATAGGTTAGATTGGCTACAGGTGATTAGCAGATTTAACTGATAATCTATACGAATTCATTAGCTTTTAAGGGAGTAGTTGCTTACACTTTTGTGAGGTAATCAGTCAATATTATTGTAGCAGTTTACGTATGCAATATTTAATACTGTAAGATGTAGTTTTGTTTTTACATTTCCAGGTTTTACAGAGCAAAGCACTCTTATGAAAATCAACATAAACTCATATGTTATCTCCAAGTCAACTTGCACTTGGCAAAAACACAAAGCCAAACCAATTAACTCAGATGAAAGGTAATTAAGTCAATTTTATCTTACACTTAGCCATTGATGGGTTACATTCCTACAGAGATCCAGAACCTGTCCTTCAGTATGCCACAGGGGTATAGCAGCCCTGGCAAGCAAATGACAACAAAATAGAACCCAGAGGTATCACAGACATCTCCATGAGGTATGCTGGCAGGAACAGGGTAAAGAAGGACTTGGCTTGCCAAAGTTCTTTCAGGTAAAACAGCTGAAGTATGCCAAGCAGCTATTCTAAGCATGGAACTCGGCCGGAGGCTTGCTAGTTCACAGGTACAGTGAATTCAACAGTCAAAGCTCTGGAGAAAATGTTCCTTGAGAAAAATCCACTGGGAAAAGTTCACAGTCTGTACAGTTCAGAGTTCTTTTCTCTATTTTGGAACTTCATTGCATATTAATTTCCAAAGGATCCAATGTTGATCTTGATTAGATGTCACCACTATCTATAGAGATAGGGTTGGTAGGATGATGATAAAATTATCTGAGTCCAGATGCATGTGAATATTTTTACTCCTGGTAATGAGATTAATCAGTGGACATTTGCTGAACAATACCAATGTCATAGCTGACTTCATAGTTAAATACAAAGTTTTCACCAAGGATATGCTCACAATTATATGTCCTGTCTGGGATTGTGAGGTGCAGATAGATATCTGATAGGAAAGAACAATTGCAGTTTCTTTTCCTTTGTGTGATTTACAGTCTCATATGAAGTTGCCAAGATAATCTCATGGCTAAAGACTCCATGCTTTTATTGCTCAGGCCTGCACTTTGGCTCAGTCTGTGTATATGGTTGTATGAAAACTTGAATATATATATATATTCATTCCAGCATACACAATATTTTCTTCAATGACAAACTTACATCATAAATAATCTATTTTTTATTCACAAATACAGTATCACAAATATACTTATTAGTCAATAATACAACATCAGTACAAACATGTACAAAATAGCATAACCCAAGCAGAAGTATTTTATCATCAATGATACCCCAAAATAACACAAACAAATTTTATCTATTTAGAATCAATGTACTAAAACATCCCTTCTACACACATACTCATTCATTCATCAAGCACTCCCCACCCAATATAAAATAATCATATATCAGCCTTCTGAACAGATCTAAAGACTATACTCCACCATATTAATATTAGATATCTATCTTTTTAATTCAGCTCAACATGATCATAATTAATCCCATGCTGATAACATACCACCACCCCTTTTCTTTAAAACTTTATCCAAATACTCTATTATAATTCCAACACTGAATTTACTCACTAAATTCACCAGGGTCCTCTCACCCAATTATCAAATCCCACTCTATATTCTATCATACAGGGTCTTCTCATATATCTACACAGGAGCACTTCATTGCGTCCCAAAGTGCTTGATGAATGAATGAGTATGTGTGTAGAAGGGATGTTTTAGTACATTGATTCTGAATAGATAAAATGTGCTTGTGTATTTGTGATACTGTGTGAATCTATATAAATAAAAATGTTAAATAGTTTGCACATCGTCGCTAATCTCGCCTACCTCTTAACTGAATGCGTTCAAATTTGCACACAACATTCACTTCCCAAATGGGAAGGATCTTATACACTTACATTACGTATAGGTCACACCTGTGACAGGTAATACAAGTTTAAAAATTGCTTACACAAAATAGCGACATCTGGTGGCCGTCGGCACAAGCGCAACCTCTTACACCTTTCACACACACTCACACACCACACCACACCCCCACACAGGGCTATTGTCTTTCATTCACACTCCCTCATAACACACAGAAATCCACACTCATCACACCACACACCCCCACCCACACGCCTGCCAATGTCACTTACTTCACCCACCCTCCCAAAACACACCAAAACACGAATTCCTGGCTGCTACATTGTTAAGCCACGCATTTCACACACCCTTCGATTTTAAATTAAAGTACCCTCTTCCACCCACCCACGCACTGCACTCTGATCACACACTACACCTGAAACAAGTCCGTGCTTCTCCGCTGGCACCACAGGAACGGTCCGGGACACATCGCATTCAGTAGGGCCGTCGGATGCCAGCAACTAAAATGGCGCCAGCGAACCTTGCCCTTACTATGCTAAACGGAGACAACAATGACATCGGTACACCATGTGACAGTAAGGGCAACAGCCCGTCGGCGCCATATCCTCAGCGGACATTTGCCCTTACTAGGTCAGGAATCATGACGCACCACTTTCACCAGTGAAGTTTTGCGACATGGCAGCCGGCGGAACAAACCCTAGCACACACCCTCGCCACCGGCTGGCAGTTTACACAGGTAGCTGGGGAGGAGCATGGTGGGGGACCGTTCTCATTTTCCGCCACACGTTTTTCACAAGGGGGGGGCACTCATTCTCCACATCTCCCGAGAGGGGGGCTGTAGCGTGGGTTGCTCTATTTCGCCGGGTTGGGGGAGGGGGGCCAGGAAGGTGTGCTTGCATATTTAAACTATTCTTTGCTGGTGCTGTTCATTTGGGATAAAAAACAAAAAAACACACACACACAAACTATAACCTTTACTGATCTCTGAAAGCTAGCGATTTAGCCCTCCAAAACAAACTTCTCTACAGACACATTACTAGGTGGATTAGGCACTCCCCTATTTGTATCCCTAAGGATCACAACCTCCCACTGACTGACCACGTTTATACACACCAATACATTTCTTATCTATCAGCGTCATAACTGCTTTTTAAGGTCTGGATCCTCTTACCTAAGAAGGCATTAATTTTGGGCCTGTGCATTTCTCTTGCTCTTCGGACATTACAGTCCCATTTCCCTTGATCCTTTTACACACCATTTATACATCTCTTGCAATTCACCAAATTTATGCCTCGCAGAAAATCTAACTTACGTCGGCGTACTCGCGCTGCGCTAGCAGCACAACGCCTTAGAACTAGGCGCACGGAGGAGGAACGGGCAGCAAAAAAAAAGCACAACAAGGAAAGAATAGCTGTAGGAAGACAGCAGGAAGCGGCCGAGCAACGTGCATCCAGACTGCTAGAGGCATGCTTGCGATCACGGCAAGCACGTTCCGCTGCTCACAATCTCCTTCGTTCACAACACCATGTCCATGAAACGCTGACAGTGGCTGAAATCCCTCTAACACCGACAGCACCTCAATGTCAGCCATGGATCCCACATCAACTGCCCAAACATTATAATCGACTTGCTTTCCGATACAACCCACATCAGGATTATACTTTAATACGGCATGTTCTCATTGGCTCTATGACACACGTGTGTCCATACTGCAAGGCTATGAAATTTCTGGGAGAAACAAAGGGGATGTGTTGTGCCAATTACTACACATTGGGAACAGAACAACGCCAGTCGATCTTGCCTCGGGACGAATTTCATTACCTCCTAACTTCTGTAATTTAGTCACAACAAAAAAAGATTTGGTGGAAAACGTTTTCCCCAATATTCAACACAATTATAAGAATCACGCTTGGCTTAGTCAACGAGCTATTCTTGCAGCAAAGAACAAAAGATGTTTACGAACTAAACAATATTATTCAAGCTAACATTCAAACCCAGGCAATCACATACAAGTCCATAGACACTGTTGTGGAATCAGATAAATCAGTTAATTATCCCACAGAATTTTTAAATTCCCTCGACCTCCCAGGCATGCCACATCAGAACATAAGAACATAAGAAAATGCCGTACTGGGTCAGACCAAGGGTCCATCAAGCCCAGCATCCTGTTTCCAACAGTGGCCAATCCAGGCCATAAGAACCTGGCAAGTACCCAAAATCTAAGTCTATTCCATGTTACCTTTGCTAATGGCAGTGGCTATTCTCTAAGTGAACTTAATAGCAGGTAATGGACTTCTCTTCCAAGAACTTATTCAATCCTTTTTTAAACACAGCTATACTAACTGCACGAACCACATTCTCTGGCAACAAATTCCAGAGTTTAATTGTGTGTTGAGTAAAAAAGAACTTTCTCCGATTAGTTTTAAATGTGCCCCATGCTAACTTCATGGAGTGCCCCCTAGTCTTTCTACTATCCGAAAGAGTAAATAACCGATTCACATCTACCCGTTCTAGAACATTCATGATTTTAAACACCTCTATCATATCCCCCTCAGTCGTCTCTTCTCCAAGCTGAAAAGTCCTAACCTCTTTAGTTGTTCCATTCCCCTTATCATTTTGGTAGCCCTTCTCTGTACCTTCTCCATCGCAATTATATATTTTTTGAGATGTGGCGACCAGAATTGTACACAGTATTCAAGGTGCGGTCTCACCATGGAGCGATACAGAGGCATTATGACATTTTCCGTTTTATTCATCATTCCTTTTCTAATAATTCCCAACATTCTGTTTGCTTTTTTGACTGCCGCAGCACACTGCACCGACGATTTCAATGTGTTATCCACTATGATACCTAGATCTCTTTCTTGGGTTGTAGCACCTAATATGGAACCCAACATTGTGTAATTATAGCATGGGTTATTTTCCCTATATGCATCACCTTGCACTTATCCACATTAAATTTCATCTGCCATTTGGATGCCCAATTTTCCAGTCTCACAAGGTCTTCCTGCAATTTATCACAATCTGCTTGTGATTTAACTACTCTGAACAATTTTGTGTCATCTGCAAATTTGATTATCTCATTCGTCGTATTTCTTTCCAGATCATTTATAAATATATTGAACAGTAAGGGTCCCAATACAGATCCATGAGGCACTCCACTGACCACTCCCTTCCACTGAGAAAATTGCCCATTCAATTCTACTCTCTGTTTCCTGTCTTTTAGCCAGTTTGCAATCCACGAAAGGACATCGCCACTTATCCCATGACTTTTTACTTTTCCTAGAAGCCTCTCATGAGGAACTTTGTCAAACGCCTTCTGAAAATCCAAGTATACTATATCTACCGGTTCACCTTTATCCACATGTTTATTAACTCCTTCAAAAAAGTGAAGCAGATTTGTGAGGCAAGACTTGCCCTGGGTAAATCCATGCTGACTTTGTTCCATTAAACCATGTCTTTCTATATGTTCTGTGATTTTGATGTTTAGAACACTTTCCACTATTTTTCCTGGCACTGAAGTCAGGCTAACCGGTCTGTAGTTTCCCGGATCGCCCCTGGAGCCCTTTTTAAATATTGGGGTTACATTTGCTATCCTCCAGTCTTCAAGTACAATGGATGATTTTAATGATAAGTTACAAATTTTTACTAATAGGTCTGAAATTTCATTTTTTAGTTCCTTCAGAACTCTGGGGTGTATACCATCCGGTCCAGGTGATTTACTACTCTTCAGTTTGTCAATCAGGCCTACCACATCTTCTAGGTTCACCGTGATTTGATTCAGTCCATCTGAATCATTACCCATGAAAACCTTCTCCATTACGGGTACCTCCCCAACATCCTCTTCAGTAAACACCGAAACAAAGAAATCATTTAATCTTTCCGCAATGGCCTTATCTTCTCTAAGTGCCCCTTTAACCCCTCGATCATCTAACGGTCCAACTGACTCCCTCACAGGCTTTCTGCTTCGGATATATTTAAAAAAGGGTTTTTACTGTGAGTTTTTTCCTCTACAGCCAACTTCTTTTCAAATTCTCTCTTAGCCTGTCTTATCAATGTCTTACATTTAACTTGCCAATGTTTATGCTTTATCCTATTTTCTTCTGTTGGATCCTTCTTCCAATTTTTGAATGAAGATCTTTTGGCTAAAATAGCTTCTTTCACCTCCCCTTTTAACCAAGCCGGTAATCGTTTTGCCTTCTTTCCACCTTTCTTAATGTGTGGAATACATCTGGACTGTGCTTCTAGAATGGTATTTTTTAACAATGACCACGCCTCTTGGACATTTTTTACTTTTGCAGCTGCTCCTTTCAGTTTTTTTCTAACAATTTTTCTCATTTTATCAAAGTTTCCCTTTTGAAAGTTTAGCACGAGAGCCTTGGATTTGCACACTGTTCCTTTTCCAGTCATTAAATCAAATTTGATCATATTATGATCACTATTGCCAAGCGGCCCCACCACCGTTACCTCTCTCACCAAGTCCTGTGCTCCACTGAGAATTAGATCTAAAATTGCTCCCTCTCTCGTCGGTTCCTGAACCAATTGCTCCATAAAGCTATCATTTATTCCGTCCAGGAACGTTATCTCTCTAGTGTGACCCGATGATACATTTACCCAGTCTATATTGGGGTAATTGAAGTCTCCCATTATTACTGCACTACCAATTTGGTTAGCTTCCCTAATTTCTCTTAGCATTTCACTGTCCATCTCACCATCTTGACCAGGTGGACGGTAGTATACCCCTATCACTGTAGTCTTCCCTGACACACAAGGGATTTCTACTCATAAACATTCAATTTTGTATTTAGTCTCATGCAGGATGTTTATCCTGTTGGACTCTATGCCATCCCGGACATAAAGCGCCACACCTCCTCCCGACTGCTCCTCTCTGTCATTGCGATATAATTTGTACCCCGGTATAGCACTGTCCCATTGGTTATCCTCTTTCCACCATGTCTCTGAGATGCCAATTAAGTCTATGTCATCATTTACTGCTATACATTCTAATTCTCCCATCTTACTTCTTAGACTTCTGGCATTAGCATACAAACATTTCAAAGTTTGTTTTTTGTTTGTATTTTTATTCTGCTTTTTAATTGATAGGGATGTTAGAAGTTTTTAGCTCAGGTGAGTTTTTAGTTACAGGCACTTGGACTACTTTTCTAATTATTGGAACCTCACTGTCGGGATGCCCTAATTCTAATGCATCATTAGTATCCTTTAAAGATACCTCTCTCCGAACCATGCGCTGCTGAGCGACTGTCGGCTTTCCCCTTTGTTCTAGTTTAAAAGCTGCTCTATCTCCTTTTTAAAGGTTAGCGCCAGCAGTCTGGTTCCACCCTGGTTAAGGTGGAGCCCATCCCTTCGGAAGAGACTCCCCCTTCCCCAAAAGGTTCCCCAGTTCCTAACAAAACTGAATCCCTCTTCCTTGCTCCGTCGTCTCATCCACGCATTGAGACTCCGGAGCTCTGCCTGCCTCTGGTGACCTGCGCGTGGAACAGGGAGCATTTCAGAGAATGCTACCCTGGAGGTTCTGGATTTAATCTTTCTACCTAAGAGCCTAAATTTGGCTTCCAGAACCTCCCTCCCACATTTTCCTATGTCGTTGGTGCCCACGTGTACCACGACAGCCGGCTCCTCCCCAGCACTGTCTAAAATCCTATCTAGGTGACGCGTGACGTCCGCCACCTTCGCACCAGGTAGGCATGTTACCAGGCGATCCTCACGCCCACCAGCCACCCAGCTATCTACATTCCTAATAATCGAATCACCAACTATGATGGCCGACCTAACCCTTCCCTCCTGGGCAGTAGGCCTTGGGGAGATATCCTCAGTGCAAAAGGACAATGCATCACCTAGAGAGCAGGTCCTTGCTACAGGATCCTTTCCTGCTACACCTGGTTGGTGCTCTCCCATTATGAGACCTTCTTCCTCCAAGGCAGCACCAGGGCTGCCAGTCTGAAGTTGGGACTTGACTACTATGTCCCTGAAGGTCTCATCTATATACCTCTCTGTCTGCCTCAGCTCCTCCAGGTCTGCCACTCTAGCCTCCAGAGATCGGACTCGTTCTCTGAGAGCCAGGAGCTCTTTGCATCGCATGCACATGTACAACTTCTCACCGGTGGGTAAAAAATCATACATGTGACACTCGATGCAAAAGACTGGGAAGCCCCCCTCTTGCTGCTGGACTGCTGCCTTCATCTCAATTTTGATCAGTTCCTTGTTAAGTTTTAGGTTGCTATGGGAGTAGGAATGTGTCTAACTTCCTTTAAATGTATTAGTGAATTCACTATGTGTCTGGTAGTGGCCTACCGGGGTCTGATCGAATTCTCAATAAAGTTTTTGTTGATGTTTTTTTTTTTTTTTTTGTGAAAATGGCACCTGCCTATAAATTAAGGGATGAGCTAGGGGTGGATGGGTTGGGAAATACAAACAGTCTAACTTGTTAGTCAGCCTGAGTGACTCACTGCTCTCTTGATTAACAAATGTTGGTCCCTATTCAAACCCAATCACACTACCTCAACACCTTTCCAAGGTGAGTAACTGAGCTGAACTATTCAACTTTTTTACTTTGGTATATACTGCTCCTAGCTTATTTCTAGCTTCTGGCTACTTTTTTGTGGGGGGGTTTTGTTGTTGTTGTTGTTTTTTTTTCAATACAATGCACTCAGTTAGTATTAAAACAAACAGTCAGCTCTTTAAAAGTCTGGAGAACACTCAGTTCTGCAGACTTTTAAAAATAAACACACTATCTACTGCTACCTTATTGACTGACTAAAAATACAAACAGTCTAACTTGTTTATTCACTGCCTACCTACTGCTACCTTATTGACTGACTAAAAATACAAACGGTCTAACTTGTTTACTCACTGCCTACCTACTGCTACCTTATTGACTGACTATTTAAAAATGCAAACAGTCTAACTTGTTTATTCACTGCCTTTCTGACTATTAAAGGCACAAACACACAAACACACTAAATAATGTTCCCAAATAGTTAACTTTGCCCCAATACTTTTAAAAAAGTCAATGTCCCAAGCAATAACTTACTGATTCCTTTCAGCCACCAGCAAGGTGATCCTCTTCTCTCAGTGTTTCCACCTCACATACTAGAATTGAAAATCAGCGTACCAATAATAATGCTACGAAATATCAACCCACCAAAGCTTTGCAACGGCACACGACTTGCTATCAAAAATTTAAGGACCAATATCATAGAAGCTACAATCTTGACAGGACCTTTCAAAGGTGAAGATGTACTCATTCCTCGCATCCCTATCATTCCAACAGATATGCCATTTCAATTTTAAAGATTGCAATTCCCAATTAGATTGGAATTTGCAATAACCATCAACAAAGCTCAAGGACAATCTTTACACCTCTGCGGTTTACATCTACAAACCAATTGCTTCTCACATGGACAATTGTATGTTGCATGTTCACAAGTAGGTAAACTTGACAATTTGTATAACTGCACTAATGATGGAACAATAAAAAATGTCGTATACCCACAAGCATTGCAAAATTAAACATATTACAGATATCCCCTGGCTCTGTTCTGTGTTTTCAACTTAACCAGGCTCAGCCACAGCAACGCGTGGCAGGGTACAGCTAGTAAAAAATAGATTTATGATGTAAGTTTGTCATTGAAGAAAATATTGTCTACTGGAATGAATATATATATTAAAGCATTCATTATTATTATATAGATTCCCTATTTGTATGTGTTTGGTTAAGAATTAGGGGGTGTGTGCTCTCTCTTTGTTATTACTATATGGTTGTATGACCAGGTTCAATTATGCACATTCTTGTTTAGGGTTACTAGCTTTTACGCCTTAGGGGGAGGCAATGAAGGGAAAAGCCAGCATGTTTTCATTAGAAATGTGTATGTCACCCCCCCCTTATAAATTTGAAATGGATGGACTTAGCTCGACCTAGTTTCACCAAGTTTTGTGTGGAGTTAGATACTTAGAAGGACATGAATATTTCCGGTTTGAAAAATTAGAGGATTGCTGGAGAGGGTCAGACCGGACAGTTTTGGGAGAAGAAATGTATAGGGCTCTGAACCACGGCTACACTGAAGGTTCTCCTTTCTCATTAGCTGTCTATCCTCCAAAGATTACAATGTCCTCTCAGCTTCTCCCTGGAGGTCATCTCAGATGCTAAAATTACTAGACATCAGTAAAGCACCTACAGTTGCTTCAGAATACAGCTGCTAGGCTATTAGTGGGGGCAAAAAAGCACTATCACATCACCCGAATTTTACGAGAGCTTCACTGTTTGCTGATTGAGGCCAGGATTTGACTCAAGGTGTTGATGTTGGTTTTTAAATGTGTTCAAGGACACTCCATGAGCATTTGTCAAATTAACTCTATAAATATGAACCCTCATGAGCACTGAGGTCATCACATCAATTACTTTTGGAGATCCCATCCCAAGCTGGTTTTAGACTAACAATAACACAGAGGATGACTTTAAGTTATTATGATCCATTGCTTTGGAACAAATTGTCTGTGGAGTTTAGGGGAGAAGAGAACTATGTAAGATATAAGAAGCAGGTTAAGAAATGGATGTTTAACCAAGTATTTTGTTAAGGTTTCTTATAGGGGAATGAATGGTTGTGAAATGTGAGGATTGAAGGGACTTGGGTCATGGGGATTGGGGAGGACTAATATGAGGAGATGTCATATAGTTTTATATGACATGGTATGTTTATGTGTTTTTAAAGATTTTCCTTACCTTGAGAGTTAGCCAAAGGGCAGGTAATTAAATGTGAATAATTAAATACATCATGTGCAGTATCATTTATGGAGCATACAAAATATATTAAATAATTTAATGGATTAAAAACACTGTTTTCATAAAATTAGGACAAACTCTATTAAGGTCTTTATCTTCTTGTCTTCAGACTTATACCCTGCTTTTATAGTCCAAAAGGAGACTCCAAGGCAATTTACGGATCCAAAACCCCCCCAAAAAACAAAGAATATGCTAGACAGTTGCAATATAAAATATGCTACACGTGTACATTAATCTTAAAATTCAGAGCCAATTAATAAGATCTAGTTCTCCAGGGATCATATCCCAAATGGGCCTCTCAACCTATTTAAACACTTTTAGTTTCCCAGGATATTCATATCAGAGATGCAGAAACCACTGATCAGGAAAGTAAGTAATAACATCAAATCTTTCTTTACTATAGACTAAAATTTATATTAAAATACTCCAATACGATGAATCCTCAGATACAGATTGTAAATGCTCTTATTCTGAAAGTGCTTGTCATGTTATTCTTTGGAACAATTCTGAAGTCGGGAAGGCTTCTAATTAGCTGATTTCTGAACTCTCCAGATATAATAAAATTAGATAATTTTTTGGCCAGGACCAGATATAGTAAATGTTGATTCACCCCACAAACTCAGTAATCATTGATACAATTTGGTCAGGTCTAGAGAGGCAGGTTCAGATGTACGATTCAAAATGACCCAACAAATCATCAAAAGATCATGAGCACATGTCAGCAGCTTAGAGTGGAAGAAAAGTAGCTGACAATTATGGCAATGATGTGAAATGAACTGAAAAACGAGTCTGTAAACCAAGCTCATAGCTAGTAAAAGAAACATTACAAAATGTAAAGAGAAAGCCCTTCAAGTTTCTAAATTAAAGTCATCATTTGTATGACTATGATGTTTAAATTAAAACAATAAACATTCCATGAACTACAAATCATTTCAATGATCCATCAAAGGGGAGAAGTCCCTTTAGAAGAGAGGAAAGCAGAGAATTCTGGAACTCAGAATCGTTTAAGGTTTGCTGCAAAGACAAACTCGTATACATTACGTTGCCTTTAAGGAGGGAACACTGCTTCATGTTGAATCATGCAGAGTATAAGAATCTGGTTACTTGAGACCATTGACATAGTGGGAATCCAGTCAATATTCTATGCAGGATACACCTAGAAGTCCACTTTGAAAGATTTTTTTTAGAAATCTCACCAGTTTCCCAAGCCCTGTGTTATCCGACTAAGCACTTTGCCACATAACTTGGGGATGGTCTCGGCCTGTTTTGGGAAAGAATATAGTTACCTGGCTAAGTCCTCAGAGCAGTCCTAAAGGTAGCTGAATAAATTATCTGGCTAACTATAAGTTCACAGGGTATATTCTGCATTCTACCCACACTGCTCAATATCCATTATAAGAACTTAGCCAGCCCCATCACAGCTCAATATCTTCCTCCTAAATACATCTTACATACACACAAGTGGTCGGGCAAATTAATTTGCTGAACACTTTGTGAGAGTAAAAAGACAGCAATCACATGAAAATGTCCTGAGAAACTAAAATATGTGATCTAATTCAGATTATCTAAGGGATCAATATTCAAAAATATCTTTGAAGATAGCCAGATAACTTTAAGTAAGTATATTCAGCAGGACGTTTATCCCAGTGAACATACGGGGCAGGCTATCCAGCTAACTTTACCAGATAATGTATCCACTAAATGGCCTACTGAGACTTGGCCTCATGCTTATTTTACCTTGTAGTATACTCATCATTTCTATTATTAAAATTCCCCTTATTGAGTTCAACCATCGGCTGACCGTGCAGTATTCATGCTTTTACCTATGTCAGTGGGATCTCTGCATGGGGCTTTGACAGTCAGCACTGATGTAGATTAAACTGTCTTAGATTAAAACTGTTTGAAGTGAATAAGTCTGACATGATTGCAACATAATTTAGTTCTAGTACCTCTTGATTAAAAGAAGATTTAAAAATTCAAACAAAAATGGGATTGAATTCTTTGGTCTGATAATTATAAAATCTACACTTTTCATATTAATGATTATTTTAGCAAATATTTGGCTGACTCTTCTATATCTTAACCGAACATCAGCAAACCTGAGAGGTTCATAAAAAGAGAAAAGAAGAAATCCTGCAGTGGATTTTGGTTTGTTTATAAGCTTTTAGTTAAGGGAAGGCCTTTCCCACCATCATACTGGAACCCACATTATACATTTTTGGAAAAACAAAAAAGCAATTGAAGTTTATATTTGGGGGTAAACTGTAGGGTAGGAGGAAACAGGAGGCAGCCTGGAAAGGTCTAGAGAGCTTGGGAGAAAGCCCAGGAATCTTTTTGTGTAATTCAATGGGCATGAGATTTAATATAAAATGGCAGCCGAGGCTCAGGCATAAACTGTGATTTTGGTGCCTGCGATTGAGATCAGCAGGGCATTTTTTGTTAGCAGTCCCAGGAATTAAAACTGTCCGGCTGCAAGAGACCAAGAATTGGGCTTTTTGGTTGGCTGCACCAGTTTTATGGAAGAGGCCTGACAGAGATAAGATTATAAACTCTTCTGGAAGCAGAGTAAGGCCCATTTATTTCAGGAAACCTTTGATGCGATTTAGGTTGGGTTTTTTTAGTTTTTATTGAAGTTTTTACATGATAGTGGTTTGTTTTTAACATTTTATGTTGCCTTGTAATCCACCCAGAAGAGATATCTGGAAAGTGGGAGGAATATAAATAACTGTAAATAAAGAAATCAGTAAGTGACATGACAGGAAATGAAACGGAAAAAAGGCCATGTACCCCTTCTGTTCTTATTTGTTTACTCTCTGAAGGTGGGACTGTGTGACCGTACAATAGGGGTGTGCAGAGAGCTTTTTTTTTCTTTGTGCTTTGATTTCATTTTGTTGTTGGGGATTTTGTTTCATTTTGAGGGGATGCTCATTTCCTTTTCTTTGTTTTAGTGCATTTTCATATAAAATCGCATCCCTCCTACACATACATCAGTGTGGTTATCTGTTCTTTATGACTCTGTAATTATGCAACCTTTAATTGTATGTGATTCCTTTTACTTTTAGTTTTAGTTTTTACATGGTTTCTTTATTATTTTCTTGAGTTTTGTCTCTTTTTTAATATCTTAGCTCAAAATGACGCATTAACACAGGAAAATGGGAAATCACAGCGGTGTGACAGAATTCCTGATTAAGGGGTTCTCAGAATTCCCAGAGCTGCAGCTCCCACTCTTTGCTCTCTTCTCACTCCTCTACCTGATGTCCGTGCTGGGGAACCTCCTTGTTATCTGCATAGTATGTGCCGATCAACACCTGCACACCCCCATGTATTTCTTCTTGGCCAACTTGTCTGCCTTAGATATCTGCCTCTTGACCTCTATTCTTCCAAAATTGCTGTCAATCCTCCTAACAAGCAGCAATAGCATATCCTTTGGAGAATGCTTTCTACAGATGTACTGTTATTTAATATGTTTATCTACAGAATATGCACTTTTCACTGCTATGGCATATGACCGTTATGTTGCAATATGCAATCCCCTGCATTATCCCATTATTATGAATAAAAGGCTCTGTGGGGTTCTGGCGACTGTCTCATGGGTAACAGGTTTAATAGAAGCATTGCCACACACTATCGTCATATCCCAGTTTTCTTTCTGTCACTCCAATGTAATCAATCACATCTTCTGTGAAATTCCAGCACTGCTAGAACTTTCCTGCACAGATACCTCAGTCATTGAAACTATCAATTTTGCAGAAATAATATTTACAGGCTTTATACCATTTCTCCTAATTCTGACATCCTACATCTTTATCATCTCCAGTGTCCTGAAAATCCATTCTAGAGAGGGGAAAAGCAAGGCCTTCTCCACCTGCTCCTCCCACCTTACAGTCCTCATTCTGGCATATGGGACTATAATGGGAATATATTTGCAGCCTAGGTCAAGGGACTCTGTGAATTCAAACAAGTTGGTTACCACATTGTATGTAGTCATTGTCCCATTGTTAAACCCTCTGATTTATAGCTTGAGGAGCAAAGAGTTAAATGTGGCCCTAAGAAAAGCCATAAGCAAGAAGTCAACATCAACATTGTGACCCACTAAGCATTTTTTAAAGCTCAACTCAGATAAATTATTTTGTCAAGGTTTTGAATTTTTTTTCAAGCATGAAAATATAGTGAGGGGTTGATGGCGATCAGGTGGGGATATTCTGACGAGATATATTCATTTAGCAATGTAGACAGCAATAGAAACAGGTCTAGATATTTGGGAGACAGATTGTGAAGGGACAGGGAAAAGAAACAATTTACTGGCCCCCACCTGTACCAGTACCTCCCTCGCTCGCAAGGAAAGGGGCTTCGGGTATAATGAAATAGATGGGTGCCATTATTTTAGGGCTTTTCAGTTCTTAAGATAACCTAGGGCCCTGTTCATAGGGAAGCATTGTGGTTTGATAAAGTGTGAAGGAGTCTATAGGAAACTACCTCAGACTAACGTATGGGACCTAGCACAGCTTTCTCACTCAATCCTCCTTAAGATCCAGCTGCACAGGGAATCCTGGGTGAAAGGAGGAGACCCTCACCCAAGATAGCCTATACTAAAACCAGCTATGTTTGATATGTATACTACCTGAACCTATGGTGAGCTGCATTCTTTGATTTGCTTTGCTTTGCACTGTTAATAAATTGCACATGAAGGAAACAGCCAGAGTCTACTTCCTTATTCCTCCTGGCTGTTTCCTAAGCCCAAGAAACCACCCCCCCCCCCCCCCCCCACCTGCTGTTTTTCATGGTGCCTCCCAGTTCTAATCACCTAACTGAAGCTACAACAGGCCAAGCAGGTAGCCCACCTCTGTAGTCAGGGTTCAAGCAGTGAGTCAGGGCCAATCAGGCCAGTAGATTTTTTTATTTTCCCTTCCCTTTCCCCACAGAGATACCCAGCTCAGAAAGCAGGGAAAATGGAGCAAGAGATCCAGGTCCTGCCAACAGGGCAGCAGCAATTACAGAACGCCCTGAAATGCAAATTGGCTCGTGGCAGGCGCTACGAAAACATTTTATGCAGAAAAACACAGTGCTAACGCAGGTAGCTCAGGCTATACAGCAGAGCTTTCCAAACTTTTCATGTTGGTGACACACTTTTTAGACAAACATAATTTCACGACACGGTAATTCAGTCTACTAGTAAACCAGAGGTTAAAGGTTAAACGAACGAAACATATTTCGACAATTTATGTATGTTTCCTTAAATATATACATAAATAAAATGTTTCATGACACAACCTATCTCATGAAAACCTTAAATTTATATTAAAAATATATATTCCAAGATTCATGTTATTGTTATAATTTATGAGAAACAATAATAAAACAAATTGTCTGTCCCCCACACACTCATCTCTCTCCTCCCCCCAGCACATGTCTGGCCCCCACACACTCATATGTCTCCCCCTCAAGCACATGTCTGTCCCCCCAGCACGTTTGCCCCCCACTCACTCATCTCTCTCCCCCCAGCACATGTCTGGCCCCCACACTCATGTACCTCGTCTTTTTGATTGTTGCCAGTTAAGTGCTTCACTCCCTTCCATGATCACCAGACACTGCTGCTTGCAGTCAGTACTCCTCATGGCCAGGCCTCATCAGCAGCAGCAGCCAATGCAAGGATGGCTGGGCTCGTTCCACCCACCAAGCCCCCCCAAAAAACGCGATTGACAGCAAAAATCATCCAATAATAAGCAACCCATAAACTGAAAAAAAAAAGTGAATCTCTAGGAAAAAAAAAGCCCAAACTCGCATCAGAGTTGACCGGGCTTGTGCGACACACCTGCACACTGCAGGCGACACACTAACGTGTCCCGACACACAGTTTGGAAAGCTCTGCTATACAGACTGCTATAACCAGGCCACCTCCCTTCTCATCAGTCATACTGAACATGTACCCGGGAAAAGACCCTGAGTGTCTCCTGAAGAACTTTGGATAGACCGCTCGCTTGACAGAATGGCCAGAAGATATCTGGGGAACCTCCTTATTGAAAAAAAAGCAGTCAAGCTGCCTTCCAAGAAGCCTACAAACAGCGGTTTGGGCAAGGACTTCTTCAACCAGAGGAAAACCCATAGAACTTTTTTGACTGGCTTAAGGATGTGGCTTGGAAATGGCTGCACTTGGAAGAGAAAACTGGGGTGGAGGTAGCCAACATGGTTTTGCTGGAATAGTTCCATCAGCAGTAAGACCTGGGTGAGCCCTTGTTTTAGCAGGAAAGAGAATAGGTTAGAATAGAGGGAGGTTCCATTCCAATGCAGGGGTCTGGAATGGCTGTCCCCCTATGTAGGAGCTCTCCACAGTGAGTTCTGCAGGCAGCCCCTTTTGTTTAGTATAATGTACAAAGATAGAAAAAGAGGTTTGTTTTTGTTGTTGTGCAGACCCAGTCAGAGAAGCCTAGCAAGCTCTGCTTTGGTGGTCCTGACCAGGCTAGGAGGGTCTATCTGGGCTGGTTTGGATTGTTCTCTCTGAGTACATTTTTTAGACTTAACCCTTTTACTGTAGGAGCCTTACTGAAGCCTGTACACCTCCTGGGTTCAGGGAATGAGGAACCCTGGGTCTGAGGCTATGCAAGCTTAGGGAAGACCTGCCCCTGAAGTGGTGGTCACCTTCTATAAAGAGACACGCTGGTGGTAATTTCAGTTTTTGAATAAATTAAGTTCAAAATCCAGGAGGAGGTTTTGACTGCCCCTTCTTCCTGCCTGAAGCACAGAGAGCCCGGCTTCAGGGATCCCTCTCATCAGGGATTACATCAGCAAAAGGAAAAGATCCGCATTTGAAACAAAGTGTTTGAAAATTCAACTAACTGTGAGTAAAATGCAAGGTTAACATCAGTGAAGCCACCCATCTGGTGCTTCAATCAACCCTGGAGAGAGAGAGTGAGCTTATCTCTCTGTGCAGAGACAGTAATCTGATATTCAAGCCAGTTAAAAGGGGTGCACATCCATCAAAGGGGCACCTTGCACCACCTGGGACTCTGTTTTTCCAAAGCCCTGAAGGGTAGTAGTCCCCTTGGTGCTGGCAACACATGTTTATGCACAGATTGAGGAAAATCCTGAAAAGTACATATTCAGTGGTGCTGTGGAGCAGTACTGTGCCATTTTGCAAACATTTCAATAGTAAAGATTTATTTGGACACTAACCCAGTGGCTCCATTGATTTATTTGGCACTTCCAGCTAGGGATGTGCATTTGTTTGCAACGAAGTAGGAAATATAGATGATATTTCCTATTTTGTTGTGGTTCGGGGGCGGGTCAATGAAACGATAGGAAAACCCATGAAATTTTGTGTGATTTTATTATCGTTTTTGGGGGGGAGGAAGGGCACATTAAAAAAAAAGCAACCCAATCCCACCCCAACCCTTCAACCCCAACCGTCCAGGTAAAGATAGGCTGAAGCCTGAAAGGCCAGGTCCGTAGGATACGAGGAGAGTCCAAGGTAAGCTGCCATTTACACAGAGGCCCAGTGATGTCATCATCCAGGGCTGTGAGCTACTTTCCCACCACAGCCCTTTTAAGAGTACGCTAGTCGAGCACGCCTAAGCCAGGGCCCAGAGGAAGCAGGCTGGCGGCGTCACTCCACAGCCCGTGCGGGGAAACCTGCCGGGTGCAAGGAGGAACCATACAGTTGTCAGAAGCGGCAGAGGTTGCTGCAGGCATTCGGGGACAGAGGTGGCTGCCCACCACCGTGAGCAAAGGTGAACCGGAGCTAGCAGCTGGATTCCTGGGGTGAGAAGGCCTGGGCGTGGGCCTAGCATGGCCGGGACGCGTAATATTGCCTCATGGTTTCCAGGCCTTTTGCTTTCTTATATCCAGGTCTCTCTATACCTAAGGGTCTTCAGGCCTATAGCCTAGTAGACTTCAGGACTTCAGCCTTGCTGCCTTTGGGCTTCTATGTTTCTTGTTCTATGTTGTCTTGCCTAGTCCTTGTCCTGTCCTGTCCGCGGTGTCCAGTCCTGTCTTTGGTCTTGTCTTCCCTGGTATCCTATCCCTGCCTTCTTCTGGATTGCTTTACCCCAGCCCAGTTCATGCCTAGTATCCTTGCCCTGTTTGTGTCTGTACACTGCCTCCAGCCCTTGGTCTGTGTCCAGCTCCAGTAACCAGTCTAAACTTGCTCCATCCTATCTCTGTCCACAGTGCCAACCTTGCCTCATTCAGCCTTGCTTCATCCTGCGTCCAGCCTTGCCCAGACTCTCCAGCCCTATCCAGCCTTTCTCCAGCTTGTCCAGCTTTGTTCCAGTCTCTCTAGCCTTGCTTTACACTGTTCAAACTCACCATGATGTACTGCCGCTGCAAAGACCTATTGGCCCCCAGAACCCAAGAGCTCAATCTGCGGTGGAGGGGGCTGGCTAGGCGGAAGACCAGCCCTTGTCCAGCCCAGTGTCCTGCCCTGCAGTCCTGCACTGCCACTGACGTGGGTGACCCTGATCTCAGCAACCATGACAAAGAAAAATCTGTGAGGTCCATATTCAGATCCAGTCCATCTAGCAAAGTTAGCAAATATACTTATCCGGCTAACTTTGGAGGTATATTTAATAGTGAAACCACTATTGAATATAGCAAGCTATCTTAAAGTTAGCTGGATAACTATAGCCACCTAACTTTAGGAGAGCTCTTTGGCCCTACCAGACTTAGGGGGTTATTTTCCAAAACGCGTTATGGGTTTTTCACATGCGAAAAATGCCTTAATGCATGCGAAAAGCCCCATAACGCATGGTGTGATGCTAATTTAGAAAATGGGAGGAGTTTGGGGAAGTATTTCTGGCCAAGTGGGCTGGTTTTGTGAAGTCATATCGCACAGTTTTAACATGGCAATAACTACACCTTTTTCAATTGCATTAAGCTATGCAATATGGTTTTATCATACTTTGCAATGTTTTTGCAAATAGCGTTTTCAGTATTTTAAGCTATGATAGAGAGAGAGAAAGAAAGAGAGAGAGAGAGGGAGAGATTGAACCTAGCTATAAGGCCCTCAAAGTCTATATGAGGCCCACCTAGTAACTTGAGGTGAGGTTTGGGTAGTAGTGTAGGGGTTAGGGGCCACGTTGACATTCAAAGTGAGACGTACAAACAGAACAGTGCACTCTTGTAAAGATTTGATGACCTTCGGAGTGAGGAAACTCACATAAAGATGAGATTTGTACAATATTCTCTCAACTAGTTTGATGTTACTCAGGTAGAGAGTCCATCAAGCTAGGTTGAAAGAACATTGTACAAATCTCATCTTTGTGTGAGAGAGAAAGCAGGGGAGGTGAGAGATAGAGTGGGTACCAGAGAGAGGGAGCCTATATGAGGAGATTGAGAAGGAGTGTGTATTAAGGATGTGAATCGTTTTAGGACGATTAAAATTATCGTCCGATAATTTTAATATCGTCTTAAACCGTTATGGAACACAATACAATAGAGATTCTAACGATTTATCGTTATAAATCGTTAGAATCGTGAGCCGGCACACTAAAACCCCCTAAAACCCACCCCCGACCCTTTAAATTAAATCCCCCACCCTCCCGAACCCCCCCCAAATGACTTAAATAACCTGCGGGTCCAGCGGCGGTCCGGAACGGCAGCGGTCCGGAACGGGCTCCTGCTCCTGAATCTTGTTGTCTTCAGCCGGCGCCATTTTCCAAAATGGCGCCGAAAAATGGCGGCGGCCATAGACGAACACGATTGGACAGCAGGAGGTCCTTCCGGACCCCCGCTGGACTTTTGGCAAGTCTCGTGGGGGTCAGGAGGCCCCCCACAAGCTGGCCAAAAGTTCCTGGAGGTCCAGCGGGGGTCAGGGAGCGATTTCCCGCCGCGAATCGTTTTCGTACGGAAAATGGCGCCGGCAGGAGATCGACTGCAGGAGGTCGTTCAGCGAGGGTTCCGGCGCCTCGCTGAACGACCTCCTGCAGTCGATCTCCTGCCGGCGCCATTTTCCGTACGAAAACGATTCGCGGCGGGAAATCGCTCCCTGACCCCCGCTGGACCTCCAGGAACTTTTGGCCAGCTTGTGGGGGGCCTCCTGACCCCCACGAGACTTGCCAAAAGTCCAGCGGGGGTCCGGAAGGACCTCCTGCCGTCCAATCGTGTTCGTCTATGGCCGCCGCCATTTTTCGGCGCCATTTTGGAAATGGCGCCGGCTGAAGACAACAAGATTCAGGAGCAGGAGCCCGTTCCGGACCGCTGCCGTTCCGGACCGCCGCTGGACCCGCAGGTTATTTAAGTCATTTGGGTGGGGGATTTAATTTAAAGGGTCGGGGGTGGGTTTTAGGGGGTTTTAATGTGCCGGTTTTGCGATTTTTCGATTTTTCACGATTTTTCACGATATTTTACCCCCCCCAAACGACAACAATACGATTCCCTCCCCCTCCCAGCCGAAATCGATCGTTAAGACGATCGAGGACACGATTCACATCCCTAGTGTGTATGTGTATTAGAGATGTGAATCGTATTTCTGACGATTGAAAATATCGTACGGTAAGGGCAAAGGGCCATCGGCACCATTTTTATTAGTGGCAGCTGATGGCCCGAGAGCAGGAAATCGCTCCCGGGACCACCACTGGACCACTAGGTAATTTTAAAACGTTTTGGGGGGGATCGGGAGGTGGGGGAAGCTAAGGAGGTGGTTTTAAAGGGTCGGGGTGGATTTTTTGTTTATCAGCTCAGGCGCAGCCGATAAAAAAAAAAAACCCGATGGGACCGAACAAAAAAAATCCACGATGTGAATCGGAACCGGAATCGGAACCAATTCCGGTTCCGATTCACATCTCTAATGTGTATGAGAAATTGGGAGCTGGTGTGCTTGAAAAAGGGTTCCTGTGTATGTGAGTGTGCTAGTCTGTATGAAGGGATTGTGTATGTATGAGAGGGAGCCTATGTGAAGGGGTGCGTGAGAGAGAGACATAGGTAGCCGGTGTGAGGGTGTATGCTTGAGAAATAAAGGGAGCTTGTGAGGGTGTATATGCAAGAAAGGGACCCTGTATGAGGTGATGTTTGTGTGCGAGAGAATGAGGGAGCCTGTGTGAGGGGCAGTACTGAGAACAGGGTCAAACTCTGGGAGTGGTGATAGAGTGGAAGGGGTTGAGCCTAGAGATGGAGGTGAGAGATACTGGCAGGTAGAGGAGTTGGGGCCTGAGAGGTCAAAGTGGCCAGGGGAGTAAGGAGAGCAAGTGGAAGGGACACTCTTACAGTGAAAGCAGGCTTAAATCTGCACGCGCCAGCACCCGACCCCGGGTCGGGTGCTGGCGCGCCAGGTAAAGAGCTTGATGGACTCTTTACCTGGGTAACATCAAGCTAGGTTGAGAGAACCTTGCCCAAATCTCATCTTGGAGTGAGTTTCCTCACTCTGAAGGCCAGCAAATCTTCACAAGAGACCACTGTTCTGTTCGTAGGTGTCACGTAGAATGTCAAAGTGGTCCCTAACCCCCTACACTCTTACCTAATCCCCACCTCGAGTTACTAGGTGGGCCTACCATAGAGATACAAATACCTGTCTAGGGAGGAGGCACTACAGCAAGGTGCGTTCTCTCTCTCTCTCTCTCTCTCTCTCAATTCAGCTGAAATCGGACTTATGGGAGACATTGCAAATGGCAATGAAACCTTACGTCACGGCAGCTATCACACAGCCTAATGCATTTGAAAGAGGTGTAGGTAAAATCAGCATTACAGCTGTGCGATAGCTCTTCACAGACAGGCTAACCCCTAACTCCTCCTATTTTCAGAATTTGCATCACACCATACGATATGGTGTGATCACATGCGGTTAACGGGGCTTAACGCATGTGAAAACGCCTTACCGTATTTTGAAAAATGACCCCCTTTTTGCGGGTGCACCACTGAATATTCCTTCATAGTTAGTCACATAAGTTTATCTGGCTTATTTTGCAATCTGGCCAGTGACTGAATATTCCCACCATCTTTTTTCTAAATTTATCTTCTCAAATCCAGTGTTGAATTATCCATGCTGTATTCATGCTTTATGTGTATCAGTATGGCATAAAAGTACACCAGTCTGACTTTGAGTTAAAATGATGGGAACAAATACGTACAAACAGTTTTAAAATCATCTAGCACCAATATTATCTCATCATTGATTTAGATTAAAATTGGAATTTAATA
This sequence comes from Rhinatrema bivittatum, assembly GCF_901001135.1. Lineage (NCBI taxonomy): Eukaryota > Metazoa > Chordata > Amphibia > Gymnophiona > Rhinatrematidae > Rhinatrema > Rhinatrema bivittatum. Next base: position 67,394,851 of record NC_042630.1, read on the forward strand.
ATTTAACAACTAAAAAATATAATATTTTCTATCACTTATTCCCTTGTCTTCTCTATGGTGTTGTATGGCCATCTGGTTCCAGATTTTGCAGGGCAGGCTGATCCAGACCTGGTCTTATCCTAGACCATGCATGGAAATCCAGCCCTTCTCTTCTTAGGGAACTCAGATCTGCAAGCTTCTGCATGCATGGGAGTAGAACCAGCACTGGATCAATGTGACCTGAAAACTTTTATTTTAATCAATTCTTTTTCTTGTTTCATATCTCAGCACACAGTGATGTATGAATAAAGGGAATTGGAAAATCACAGCACTGTGACAGAATTCCTGATTCTGGGGTTCTCAGAGTCCCCGGAGCTGCAGCTCCCTCTCTCTCTCTTGTCACTCCTCTACCCGATGGCTGTGCTGGGGAATCTCCTTGTTATCTGCATAGTATGTGCCGATTGACACCTGCACACCCCCATGTATTTCTTCTTGGCCAACTTGTCTATCCTAGATATCTCTTCTTTGTTGATCAGGTGGCAAAATTACTATGAATCCTCCTGACACACAATGCTATCATATCTTTCACTGAATGTATTCTACAGATACATTGGGCTGGATTTTCAAAAGGTTATGCGTGCTGGGCCTATTTTAAAAGGCCCGATGACGAGCATAAAGCCCCAGGACACGTGTAAGTCCTGGGGCTTTACAAAAGGGACGGTCCGGAGGTGGGGCGGGGGTGGGGGCGGGGCAGTCCGGGGTGGGGCGGGGGTGGGGCGAGAGGCCACCAACAGAGCGGCCATTGCACGTGTGATCACGTGCTGGCAGCCTGCCGCGCGTGCAACTTGTGCCTGCCCGGAGGCAGGCGCAAAAGGTAAGACAAAGGACAAGGGAAGAGTTAGAGTAGGGCTAGGGGGGGAAAGGTTAGGGGAAGGGGTGGGAAGGTCAGGTTAGGGGGGAGGGAACGGAGGAAGGCAGCGCGGCTCGGCGCATGCAAGGTGCATAATTGTGCACCCCCTTGCGCGTGCCGACCCCTGATTTTATAACATGCGTGCGCCTGCACGCACATGTTATAAAATCAGGCACACAAGTGTGCACGCCGAGTAGCACATGAACATGTAGGCCCATCGCGCTTCTTTTAAAATCTACCCCATTGGTTTTTGAGTTGTAGGCCTAACATAGCAAGTCAAGAACTTGGAGTTGCAAGAATGTTCTGAAAGTTGGTTACTGGAATAGCAGGATGCAAAAACGAGATACAGTATTCATGGAGAGAGCCCATACAGAAAAGACAAGAAAGGACAACTCTAGAAAAGCAAGGTAAGTCATAACTAAATAGTTAAACTATGTTATAAAACCAAACTGATGAGAGCAGTTAAAAAAATAAAGATCTAACATAAAAAAACAAAAGCTATTAATTTTTCCTGACTCTTCTGCAGAGCTTCAGGCAATAATAAAAGAATGTACATCATATTACACGCAATTGTAAAAGAATGGCATGATGCTCTCACTCTTATTCTCTGCACTTCAAAGGAGGTAATGCTGAAATTTCCTGCATACATTTTAAATAAAACTTGAAAACTTTCACTCAGAGATGTACATTTGTTTAAAATGAATGGGCATCCTGAAACAAATTTGGTCCAATTTATTTTTTGGGGAGGTTCCAAAAATAAAAGGAGAGGGACCCCAGAATCAAGCAAATCCTATGTTTCATTCCTTTTTGCCAATTTCATTTCTATGAGCCATTGAAGTCAATGCTATGTTGAAATCAAAATGAGAGCAACAGGTATATAGTTAGGGATGGATACTGAGTATAGCAGCCAGCTAGCCCTGCTCAGTGAGTCATTATAACTTCACAGTCTTGTCAGACATGGGAAGGACTTATTGGGGTAGATTTTAAAAGGAGCGCGTGCGGCCTTTATGTGCGAGCGCTACCCAGCATGTGCACATGTACGCCTGATTTTATAACTTGTGCGCGCAGGCACATACAAGTTATAATATCAGGAGTCGGCGCACACGAGCCGAGCCGCATTGCCTTCCGCCGTTCCTTACCCCCTAGTCTGACCTTCCCACCCCTTCCCCTAACCTTTCCCCCCTAGCCCTACTCTAACCCCCCCAACCTTTATTTTAACTTTTGCGCCTGCCTCTGAGCAGGAGCAAATTGGTGCACCAGCCGACTGCCAGCATGCAATCCCCGGCACAGCAGCAAATATGACCGCTGTGCTGGGCGCCTGACTCTTGTTAGAGATCTGCTAGGGAGTTAGCAATCTCTTATGCTTCGACTCCTGAGAGGGGAGGAGTTAGCAATCTCGTTATGTGCGAGCTCCTCTGGAGGGAGGAGCTAGCAATCTGTTATGGTTAAACTCCTATGAAGGGGAGGAGTTAGCAATCGTGTTAGGAAAGCTCTGTGTTAGAGCTAGGAGTTAGCAATCTGTAGTACTAGCTCCTGAAGGAGGAGGAGTTAGTAAGCTGTTATGAATCTCCGAACGGAATTAGCAATCTGTAGGAATCTGCTCTTGTGGAAAGAGAAATAAAGTGATATGCTCAGCTCCTGTAGAGGGAGTAGTAACAAACTGTTAATGAATCTGTTGCTGAAGACTCCTGGTAGGAAAGGAGTAGCCATCTGTTACCAGCGGAGTGCTTTGAGAGGACACTCAGCTGTAGAAGAATGTAGATAGGTGAATCCTTGGGCCGATGGCAGATGACTGCGCCCTCAGGAGGATATCCTGAGAGGGACCACCGGCTAGGCTTGAGTATGGAGACCGACACAAATAGTTCTTTTATTATACAGGTTAGTAGAACCACCAGAGGTGGCAGTAGTGAGCTGCTATGCCCAGCAGAGCTGAAGTCCCTCAGGTACTGGAACCACAATCCCAGAGTTGCTGAGCTGTAGAAAGACTATAGATAGTGAGTAGACAGGTATGCTGTGTTCATAGCCAGAACTGGATGACAGATCTCACATAAGGTCTTTAGAAAGCTCAGTAGCTGGAAAGGATTAGGCCCCCGAGGAGCGGGTACCCCTGGTAGGTCCGAGGAGGCAGAGTAGCTTAGGTAGCCAAACCTTTTGCTAACTCGATCCGTTAGCAATTTCTGAGACCTTATATATTGGAAGCGGATGACGTCAGTTTACGGGGATGCCCCCGAGGTTCACGCCCTTGCTGGTACATCATTCAGACCGCGCGCGCCCTACATCATCAGGAACATGGCGGATCCACAGTGTCGTGCCGCTCCGGGGACGCCGGAGGAAGACGGAAAGAAAACGCCATGGCAGCAAACCATCCATCAGGCTCGGAGAGAGTCACCACAGTGGTAAGGAAGGCGGAGTGAGGGCGTTGGGCAGCGAAGGATGCAACAACCCTGCCCCGCCCCTTTAGTAAAGCCCCGGGACTTTTGAAAATAGGCCCGGCATGCGCAGGACCGGTTACACGCGTAACCTTTTGAAAATACGGCCCATAGTCAAAGAGAAAACAAAGACAACATATTGCAGTGAAGCATTTTTCTAATCCTTCCTATTGTTGTGTACCAGATCCAGTGATGCTGACCCTGAAAACTGAGCATGGTTAAGATTTGCTGTGCATTCCTTCTGAAGGCATTCTTGGCAAAGAACACTGTTTGAGCTCTCTCTGAGCTCTTAGTTAACTTTTCCAAGACAATCTTTTGGCTGCTGCCTATTTAATCTGCCACCGTCCCAGTCAGCAGAGAAAAACAGCAGGCACTGCTACAGAAGCTCTGTGTCAGAATGTTGCAGGGTTTTTTCTCTCTTGGGGGAGAGTAGAGGCAGAGTGTGGAGAGTAGAGATGTGAATCGTGTCCTCGATCGTCTTAACGATTGATTTCGGCTGGGAGGGGGAGGGAATCGTATTGTTGCCGTTTGGGTGTGTAAACTATCGTGAAAAATCGTTAAAATCGTGAGCCGGCACACTAAACCCCCCTAAAACCCACCCGACCCTTTAAATTAAATCCCCCACCCTCCCGAACCCCCCCCCCCCAAATGCTTTAAATTACCTCGGGGATCGGGCGGTGGTCCAGAACGGCGGCGGTCCGGAACGGCCCCCTCAATAGAATCGTGTTGTCTTCAGCCGGCGCCATTTTTCAAAATGGCGGCGGCCATAGACAAAAACGATTCGACGGAGGAGGTCGTTCCGGACCCCCGCTGGACTTTTGGCAAGTCTTGTGGGGGTCAGGAGGCCCCCCAAGCTGGCCAAAAGTTTCCTGGGAGTCCAGCGGGGTTCCGGGAGCGATTTCTTGCCGCGATTCGTTTTCGTACGGAAAATGGCGCCGGTAGGAGATCGACTGCAGGAGGTCGTTCAGCGGGGGTTCCGGACCGCCGCTGAACGACCTCCTGAAGTCGATCTCCTGCTGGCGCCATTTTCCGTACGAAAACGAATCGCGGCAAGAAATCGCTCCCGGAACCCCGCTGGACTCCCAGGAAACTTTTGGCCAGCTTGGGGGGCCTCCTGACCCCCACAAGACTTGCCAAAAGTCCAGCGGGGGTCCTGAACGACCTCCTCCGTCGAATCGTTTTTGTCTATGGCCGCTGCCATTTTGCGGTGGCCATTTTGAAAAATGGCGCCGGCTGAAGACAACACGATTCTATTGAGGGGGCCGTTCCGGACCGCCGCCGTTCTGGACCATCGCCGGATCCCCGAGGTAATTTAAAGCATTTGGGGGGGGTTCAGGAGGGTGGGGGATTTAATTTAAAGGGTCGGGGGTGGGTTTTAGGGGGTTTTAGTGTGCCGGTTTTCCTGCCCTCCCCCTTCCCCCTTCCCCCGATTTACGATTTTTTAACGATAAATCGGGGGAATTGGTATTGTATCGTGGCCCTAACGATTTTTTGACGATTTAAAATATATCGGACGATATTTTAAATCGTCAAAAAACGATTCACATCCCTAGTGGAGAGCTGCTTGCAACGTTGCTACTGATTTTGTCTCTGCCTGGGCACAGGACAGTAAGGGCAGTGGGCACTAAATGAACCCTGAGCATAGTGTAGAGGCTGAAGCATACCAGGCTGTGCTGTGGAAGCTGTCACTAAACTCTACAGTGTCAGAACTAGTGCACACATTGTGAACTTAGTGCAGCATGGTGTTTGTGTTTTCCATGCTGTTTTGGAAGGAACTTTGTACCAGCTGATGAGAGAGGCGTTTTGGATTGGTTTCATGCCTGAGCAAGAACATTTTCTCATCCTTTATGGGGAGTGGGGGTGGGGGTGGGGCTTGCCTGAACACTGGATCAGACAAAGGTAGAGGAGCTATTAGACCATGCACCATGTGGCTTTTGGAATTATGAGTTTTGTGTTGCTGTTTTGATTTTTTACATACTAGCATGGAATTTTTTTTAAACTTACATTTTTGAGTTGAACACCACAGCTGGCCTACCTGGAGATCTAAGACCCTTAATGCCCATGAACAATACAGCCATTTTCTAATCTGATTCCACAGTAGTTTTTCCCTTGGGTGTGAGTTCCCCAAAGTGGCTGTTGGAAAATATTACCGCATCATTTTTTGTAAATGTGTAATTGTACTCTAAATTGATGTATGTGTTTAAATATGATAGAAAAAAAATCTGAATCAGTCTCCTGCCAAAGATTCTTTTTTGATTTATACGGGGGAGGAATGTAGCCTCTGCCACTAATATTTTTCCCATATAACATCTTTTTGGGATTTTTGCATGATTGGATCCCTCAGCTTTCTGGGATAGGTTATCTTCCCCATATAAAATGAGGTTGGAGCATGTGCAAAGGGTCTTTCTTCTACTCCGATTTATTAATCAAGGAGTTGGAGTAACTCGGGGTCCTAAGCGAGAATTCCTTGCAGAGTAGGAGATTTTATTTTTATTTAATGTAAGTATATTTTTCAGCTGAACACCACAACTGACTCCTTGCCATGTTTTGGGACTGGTTTCATCAAGAGGACTCATTTCTACCCATGAGTACAAGCTGCCAGTAATTGTGACTGGTGAGAGCAAATGACTGCCACACAGATCCCCATAACTGCACCAAGGGCCTCTTCCCTTCAGTGAACCCCAGCAGCCAGGGCTGAAGATTGCATTCCGAGCCAGTGAGATATCTGGGAAAGAAAACGTTTCCCTGGGACTTTGCTGTAGTCTCTCAATTAGGTGGCCCAAACAAGAGGGGGCTATATCTCTATAAATTGAGGATCTCAAGAAGAAGTCCCAGGAGCTGCAAACTTGGAGGGCAGTAGCAGGCCAGAGGTAAGTTCATATAATGCCTACCTGAGAGTTTTCAACATTGTCTTTCTATTTGAAGTTTCCACTACATATTTCACTATTGCCCTGCAAGCCAACTGGACTCTGTCACAGCCAGCAATTTGAAGTATCCTTTCTGAACATAGTTGTCAATATTCAAAGTTGGCAATTTAAGTAACTTGGCCAGATATAACTTATCTGCTAAGTTACAAAGTATATTCAACTGCACGTCTATGTCGCTGAATATACGCTTTTATATTCGTGCTTAACGGAATAAGTTGTAACTGGCTAAGTTAGACCTGCTTTATACTCATCTAACTTAGCCGGATTTGTGGGGCTAAGACCGAGTATCATAAGTTATGTGGCTAAGTTGCTCCACCCCGATCCAACCACTGCCTGCCCACAACTTATGCGGCTAAAATGTTAGCCTCATAAGTGACATATGCTGCTAAATAGTAGCAAATGAGCTTTGAACATGGACCACATAAGAAATTGCCATGCTGGGTCAGACCAAGGGTCCATCAAGCCCAGCATCCTGTTTCCAACAGAGGCCAAACCAGGCCACAAGAACCTGGCAATTACCCAAACACTAAGAAGATCCCACGCTACTGATGCAATTAATAGCAGTGGCTATTCCCTAAGTAAACTTGATTAATAGCCGTTAATGGTCTTCAAAGTGTCTTTCATCTAGAACCTATATGTTTTCATCCAGTGGACTGGTAGCTAAAGCACAATCCTTGAGTCATGGCATGCAGTATTGTCGAGGCAAAATTCTAACAGTAGTGAGAGACCAAACCTATATGATTTTAGGGTGTTAATAAGAAATGTACAAATCTGAGAATTTCTATGCCTTCCTTCCAACAAGGTCTCTTTGCTTAGTGGCTACAGCATGACCTTGGAGGCTTTGGAATAAAAAGCACATTCCATAAAAACCCACTTGGCAAAAAGGCTACCTCAGAGTCTTCATCACGATGTAGGCTCCATACAGTATAGGCCAACTCTACAAAAGCCTCTGTTTCTGTTAGAACAAATATATGGCCTTGCAACCCTTGATATTGGATTGGTGACCCTCAGCTAGGATCACATCCCATTGCCTTTAACCCTCCTGTAAAAGGGATGCATTCTTATAGTTGTTATGATGCTCCACATCAAATCCCTGTGCACTCTTTTTTTTCTTTCACAGACAACATCAGCTCCTTCTCAGACAAAACGAAGGACTAGGAGGATGAGGACATGGTGGATAAACTTTCTGCTTATGCAATTGCCTTGAGTGCCCTGCCATTTCTGGGAAGGGAGGTGAGCATGATGGGGACAGCTAGTTCTTGAATCGGAACAGACCTCTATAGCTGCAGAGTTTGTCTCTGCAGCAGGAACACATGATCCTAGTCTTTCGTGGTTATGGGGCTGCTGTTCTGAGGATGGGGGAAATTGATTGACCAGCTGGTTGTCATGCACCAATCACCATTATCCCAACTCCTTAAGCCTATCAGGATCTTTCCTTCAGGGGCATTTCTTAATATATAATAATATCTCAAGAATTTGCTTTTCTTCCCCTTCTTTTCTCCAAATATTTTATTATTTATTTATTTATTTATTTATTTATTTATTTATTTATTTAAAGGCTTTTATATACCGGAGTTCATGCACTAGTGCATACCACTTCGGTTTACACAGAACAAGGAACAGAAAATTACATCAAACAGATTGAACAATTAAACAAATATACAATTACATCCAACGATTGGGTATAAATAACATGGCTAACTTAGTAGGAACTTAGAGTTTGAGGTAAAGGAGAGAAATAGTACCAAGTGGTAACAGAACAATGTTAATTGCTAAATAATAAATATAAATAGTAAATACAAATTCTTATAATAAATACAGTTGCTTACAGATTACAGTCTTCATGAAAAGTTTATGTCTACAGAATAGGGTTAAGTTATTTTATTGATTATTATGTGGCTAAAGATTTATAAACATTTTATAATTGTTTCGTATTGTGTATGGCTTCTTCTTTAGCATATTGGATGTCATGTCGCCCAAAAGTCAAGCCCTTTTCAGGACAGCCTTTTGCCTACTCACATGCCCACATATTGGCCTGCATGTCGCTGTCCATCCACCTCTTTCCAATAGCCTCCATCCTCCTTTTATCTACTGTACTTCAGTTTGGCTCCATAATATAAGGATCCCCTAAGAATCCTTGTTGTAATGTAAAGGCCATAACACTAGTTAGGTCATAACTCCTCTAATTGCTAGACATGTGGGGTGAACACAAAGCCACAAATTCAGGAATAGCCTTTAGAGGACTACATGTTGGATATAATATTATAATTATCATCACCTTCCAGACTTGTAAATAGTTTTTCTTATGTTACTTTATGCTTTATTCTCTGTTTAATTTAGTATGTCTTTAATTTTAGTATGTCTTATTTATGCCTCTTTGCTTTTAACGCATATTTTCTTCATCTTCTCCCAGTTTTCTGATTCTTGTTTATTGTATACTGCTTTCACCACTTAGTCTCCCCCTTGTTTGATGTAAACTGACATGCTGTCCCTGACGAATGTCGGTAAAGAAAAGCCTTAAATAAATAAATAAATAAATAAATAAATAGATAAATAGATAAATAAATAAATAAATAAATAAATAAATAAATACATGAAAATAGGTATCCCATAGATTTGCAGGCAGGTATCTTTTCATAGATGCTACTTACATCAGTGTAATCATGCACTTTGAAAGAAATTACTAGGGCCCATATCCAGTCCTATATCATGGTGACTATAGTTTAATGTAGTTTATTAAATATGATTAATCACTTTTTTTATAACAATGAAATCAAAGCGATGCACATCAATCAATAAAAAAAGATAACAGAATCGCCAATAAAAATACAATAAATCAATAAGACCTTAGAGCAAAAGAACAAACCCTAGAGCAAAAATGCAAGACAACTGATCTTGAATTATATATGACAATGCAGATCTTTAAGCAGAGGGGTGAAATGGTCATATTTCTTTTCAGAAAAGTTTGGCAGCAGTGTACTTCTGTTGGTAAAAATACAAAGGAAAACAAGAATAAATATTTCACTCTTAAACAATAAATACTATATTTCAAAGCACAATCTCATACCAAAAAGAAAATAATATACTCTAAAGCTCTATCACACTCCCCTCATCAATGCAAATAGTTTAGCAATTTAGACAAACTCCATTTTTTAACCAGTGCACAGTCCTGCGTGTACCAACTCTTGCTTCAGCAGCAACTTCCTCAATATGAAGCAATATCAGGAGGGCATATGTCCTTGGCTTGCTATTTAACTGTATTCTATAGAGATGTGAATCGTGTCCTCGATCGTCTTAACGATCGATTTCGGCTGGTAGGGGGAGGGAATTGTATTGTTGCCATTTGGGTGTGTAAACTATCGTGAAAAATCGTTAAAATTGTGAGCCGGCACACTAAACCCCCCTAAAACCCACCCCGACCCTTTAAATTAAATCCCCCACCCTCCCGAACCCCCCCCAAATGCTTTAAATTACCTGTGGATCCGGCGGTGGTCCAGAATGGCGGCGGTCTGGAACGGCCCCCTCAATAGGATCGTGTTGTCTTCAGCCGGCGCCATTTTTCAAAATGGCCACCGCAAAATGGCGGCGGCCATAGACCAAAACGATTCGACGCAGGAGGTCGTTACGGACCCCCGCTGGACTTTTGGCAAGTCTTGTGGGGGTCAGGAGGCCCCCCCAAGCTGGCCAAAATTTTCCTGGGAGTCCAGCGGGTTCCGGGAGCGATTTCTTGCCGCGAATCGTTTTCGTACGGAAAATGGCGCCGGCAGGAGATCGACTGCAGGAGGTCGTTCAGCGGCAGTCCGGAACCCCCGCTGAACAACCTCCTGCAGTCGATCTCCTGCCGGCGCCATTTTCCGTACGAAAACGATTCGCGGCAAGAAATCGCTCCCGGAACCCCGCTGGACTCCCAGGAAAATTTTGGCCAGCTTGGGGGGGCCTCCTGACCCCCACAAGACTTGCCAAAAGTCCAGCGGGGGTCCGGAACGACCTCCTCCGTCGAATCGTTTTGGTCTATGGCCGCCGCCATTTTGCGGCGGCCATTTTGAAAAATGGCGCCGGCTGAAGACAACACGATCCTATTGAGGGGGCCGTTCCGGACCGCCGCCGTTCTGGACCACCGCCAGATCCCCAGGTAATTTAAAGCATTTGGGGGGGGTTCGGGAGGGTGGGGGATTTAATTTAAAGGGTCGGGGGTGGGTTTTAGGGGGTTTTAGTGTGCCGGTTTTCCTGCCCTCCCCCTTCCCCCGATTTACGATTTTTTAACGATAAATCGGGGGAATTGGTATTGTATCGTGGCCCTAACGATTTTTTGACGATTTAAAATATATCGGACGATATTTTAAATCGTCAAAAAACGATTCACATCCCTAGTATTCTAATAGTTCACTTAAATTCTTTGATGATTCACTCTTCACTTCAATCCAATAAACTCCTATTCAGCTTTAAACAAGCAAGAAACCATTTCACATATCTAAATAGTATGCTGTAGAAATTTTATCATGCTCTCAAACAGCACATAAAATACTTCAAAGCTCTATTTAATTTCCAAACAGAAAATTAAATGCTTCAAAGTTCAAATACAGACCCCTCAACAAGCAAAATGATTGAAAAAGAAATGGAAAATGCCTCTATATTCATCCATAATACAACAGGACTTTGCAGCTCTGGTCACTCTATCTCCAAAAAGTTAGAGTCACTAGGAAAGGTACATAGAAGGGCAGTAAAAATGAAAAAACGGTTGGAACTATTCATTTATAATGAAAGGGTAAATATGTAGGGATCTTCAACTGAGAAGAGACAATTGAGAGGGGATATGATAAAGGTTTATAAAATCATGAGGGTGGAACATTTAGAGAATGTTTATTTATTAGGGCTAGGCATTTGGGAGAAATGAAATAGGAAATGAGCTGAAATTTCCTATTTCATTTCATTCTCAAAGTGAAACAAATTGAAAATCTGATGAAATTTCCTTGATTTTCATGTTTTGATTTGAAAACAAAACAGTGATCCATCAGGCCTATGCCCAGGCCAAAAGCCGAGGCCTTGCCTAGGGAATAGGCTGAGGCCCAAAGCAGGGGCCTCGGCCTATACCCAAGTATGATGCCAGGGCAGAAGCTGTAGTCTAGGCCCAAGTCTAGGACCTTGCCTAGAGGTAAGCTGTGGCCCAATGCAGAATCCGCGGTCTAAGCCCAAGCATAACACTAGGGTCTCAGCTGAGGCCATGACCCGACACCGGGGCCTCGGCTGAGACCCCAAAAATTGTAGAAACTTACCTGCTCTGTTGTAGATCCAGCATCATGGTCTAGGCCCAGGCCTGATGCTGAGGGCCAACCCAGAGCCCAGGTCCTGATGACTGGGCCCCAGCTGAACATCAGGGCCTGGCTCAGACACTGGGTCCCGACATTCCAGGATCAAACCCATTCTTCTTTCGTCCTTCTTCTGTCTTCTCCAGCTAAATGAAGTACTCTGCTCCAGTGTATCTTCCCCAGCAGAGGCCGCCATTCTGATGTAAGGTAACTAATTGTACTGCTAATTAGCTCAGGCACCTCCTGAGCATACAGCATCATTTCATCGGAGAAGACAGAACAAAGAAGAAGGAAAAAAGATGACCTACTATGGCTTGGGCCTAGGCAAGGCTGAGGTCATCGCGACCTCGGCCTAGGCCCTACATAAGGCCCAGGCTTCAGCCAAGGCTAAAGCCTCAGGCCCTATACTTTTTTTTGGGTGGGAGGGATAGGTAGAGGGCACGGAATGCCTCAGGAGGCCAGTTTGTTGTTTTTTTTTACTACTTATTTCATTTTTTTAACTAAATAAATGAAATAAACATTAGATGAAATGAAATTCATGGGAAACCAAATCCCCAAAATGAAACAAAAAAACAAAACAAAATGTTGTCTTCTTCCCACCCCTATTATTTATCCTTTCAAATAGTACTAGGACAAGGGGACACTCCTTGAAACTAAAACAAATTGAAGAAAGTATTTTTTCACCAATGAACAATTAAACTGTGGAATTTGTTACCAGTAGATGTGATCAAGGCATCTAGCATAGCTGGCTTTAAATGGGATAAAAGACAAGCTCCTTGAGTAAAACTCCTTCAACAATTATTAACCAGGTGGACTTGGGGAAATTTGTCACTTATCCCTTGGAAAGAGTAACAAGGAAATGGATCTACTGTTTGAAATCTTCAGGGTTGTTCCTTCCTAATGAGCTGGTTTGGCTGCTGTCAGAGAGAGGATGCTGGGCTTGTTGGACTCTTGGTCCGACTTAGTGTGTCTAAATAGTGAGGTGAAAAAAATTATTGCAGCCAAGAAAGATTCCTTTAAAAATGGAAAAGGGACCCTAGGAATGAAAAAAGAAAGCAATACAAACAGTGTCAGGGCAGATGTAAAATATTGATAAGACAGGTCAAAATGAATTTTTAGAAGAAGCTTTCCAGGGAGTTGAGAAACAATAACAATAAATGATGTCTCCATTATATGAAAAGTAGGAGATCAGCTTATTGCATGGACAACTATTATAGTGGTTATCAAGGATAATAAAGCTATTAAAAATAAGTTGAATGATTTATTTGCATTGAACTTCACAGGAAGGATTTGGGGTTATCCACAAAACATGGGCTTTCCTTAGGGGTGAAGCCTCCGAGATGCAAAGGGAGAAGAAGTGAGAAAATTTATAGATAGGTTATATGAGATCATGCCAGAGTTATGAAAAACCTAAAATTAGAATCTGCAGACAATTGGCTCTGAAAATTACATTCTTTAAAGTAATTTCAAAGACTCTTGAAGTTTCCCTGTGGCATCGTAATCTGAAGGCTGACCACTCCTTGGACAAATGAAATCTATAAACAAGTTTGTTTTCTTTTCTAAATTGTGTCTGGTCTTTCCTCGGAGCTTTTAAATTATCAAAGGACACAGTTTCTGAGTATAGAAAAGAACGTGTATTCCCAGCAGTTAGAACACAATTATAATCTCTTGAGTAAAGAGAATCCATTTAAAGTGTAGCACTGCAGCAAGCATGAATCAGGCACAGGCTAAGAAAAAAGGTGAGTGATTTACAAAAATCATTTTACTGTTGGCTGTTCCATTAAAATTTGGGAGCAAGTAATAATATATAACGAAATTTGAAAATGGTCTCATGCATTTTAAGTTTAAAATAATAAAAGAACCATCATTTTAATGTTGGAAAGCAGATTGTTCATGATTTTGAAAGTAAATATTTTCATGTGAAGATTAATGGCTTTCCCTATGTAGCCACAAGCTGCATGCAGAAAGCAACACATAAAATAACCACTCAGACTTCAGTTTTCAGAAATATCAATTTAAATAAGTTAGCCAGATATGAGATTGCATGTTCTCATATGTTTGATTTGTCTTGTTTCAGACTTATTATGAATGTTATGTTGTACCCCACCCTGAACCTTGGAACAGTGGGATATAAATCAGGATGGGCCTTCCATAAACTCACCAGTTACCACCAGGATAACTCTTATCCAGCTAACTTTACACATGCTTAACTTAATTGGATAAGTCAGAAAATCAACACTTATCCAGCTAATTTAAGCAGATAAGTCCTTCCTTCCCAGTCTGCTCACATCTGGTTAACTCCTTAGCTTGATAAGTACATATGCAGCTAAGTGGCCACCGCTGAACATAGCCGTATATTGAGCCACCGCCACTTAACCAGATAAGGCATTGATTCTCTAGTTAAGTAGCACTGAATATCACCCTCTCAGTTTATTTGATTACAGCAAGTTTGTCACACTATGAGTTGACTTATCTGGAGTAATTTTAATATTTATTTCTTTTATTTATTTATTCCAAAAAATACCTCAGACTTATAACTCCCAAAGTCAGAAAGTAACCGAGGTAAACCAGCCCCATAAAGGGAATAAGTATCAGTTAAACATTTTTAAAAAGTGCTCAAATAATCCACAGGTGGGTTCCAATCAACATCATATCACTGAGCACAATATTTTCATGTTATTTACTTATTCCCACGGTATAACACTTTAATCTTTATTTTTATTCATTCAAAAAAAAATTTGTATATAACAAACTTTCTTATCATTGGTCCTCTTATTTACCTGCATATTATAATTTTCAAACCACAACCACTTATCTTTTTAAATGTAAGCCCACTCTTTTGAAGTGCTCATTACTTATGCCTTCCCAGCACTGACACTGTTTCGGCAACGTCAGGGGAATGTGTCATGTCTTTATCAATGGCCTGTACTCGGTTCCTAAAAGAACCATCAGTAATGGCAGCAAAATGTTTTTATATACAAAAAAAATGTTTGAATGGATGGGAATAAGTAAATGATGTGAAAATATTGTGCTCAGTAATATGATGTTGGTTGAAGCCCATTGTGGGCAAGAACCTGTGGATTATACATTAGAGCACTTTTTTAAAATGTTTATCTGATACTTATTCCCTTTATAGGGTTGGTTTATCTTGGTTAGGTTCTCATTTTGGGAGTTTTATTTATTTATAAAATCTTAGATTCTGCATCTAAGAACATAAGAACATGCCATACTGGGTCAGACCAAAGGTTCATCAAGCCCAGCATCCTGTTTCCAACAGAGGCCAAACCAGGCCACAAGAACCTGGCAAGTACCCAAAAACTAAGTCTATTCCATGTTACCGTTGCTAGTAATAGCTATTCTCTAAGTGAACTTAATAGCAGGTAATGGACTTTTCTTCCAAGAACTTATCCAATCCTTTTTTAAACACAGCTATACTAACTGCACTAACCACATCTTCCTGGCATAGGCTGAATTGTGTGCAATTTACATGGGACCGTTTAGCTATTGTTCATGGCAGCAAATTTTCAGAAGGGAAATAATGCACAAATGTGAAATACATGTGCTAAAAAAAAAAGGCCATATGTTTTAAACTTGCTATTTCTGCAGGTGGTCAGATGAGGGGCAAAAAGAGCTGACATTTGCATGAACATGTGCTATTATACTCCCCCAGCCAACGCACAGACCCAGGAATGCCTTCCTCTAATAGGGATGTGAATCGTTTTTTGACGATTTAAAATATCGTCCGATATATTTTAAATCGTCAAAAATCATTAGGGCCACGATACAATACCAATTCCCCTGATTTATCGTTAAAAAATCGTAAATCGGGGGAAGGGGGAGGGCAGGAAAACCGGCACACTAAAACCCCCTAAAACCCACCCCCGACCCTTTAAATTAAATCCCCCACCCTCCCGAACCCCCCCACAATGCTTTAAATTACTTCGGGGATCCGGCGGTGGTCCAGAACGGCGGCGGTCCGGAACGGCCCCCTCAATAGAATTGTGTTGTCTTCAGCCGGCGCCATTTTTCAAAATGGCCGCCGCAAAATGGCGGCGGCCATAGACAAAAACGATTTGACGGAGGAGGTCGTTCCGGACCCCCGCTGGACTTTTGGCAAGTCTTGTGGGGGTCAGGAGGCCCCCCCAAGCTGGCCAAAAGTTTCCTGGGAGTCCAGCGGGGTTCCGGGAGCGATTTCTTGCCGCGAATCGTTTTCGTACGGAAAATGGCGCCGGCAGGAGATCGACTGCAGGAGGTCGTTCAGCGGGGGTTCCGGACCACCGCCATTCTGGACCACCGCCGGATCCCCGAGGTAATTTAAAGCATTTGGGGGGGTTCGGGAGGGTGGGGGATTTAATTTAAAGGGTCGGGTGGGTTTTAGGGGGTTTTAGTGTGCCGGCTCACGATTTTAACGATTTTTCACGATAGTTTACACACCCAAACGGCAACAATACGATTCCCTCCCCCTCCCAGCCGAAATTGATCGTTAAGACGATCGAGGACACGATTCACATCTCTATCCTCTAATGAGGGAGTCACCTTCAGCCACATTCGATGAGGCAGTTGTCAGACACGGCCTTTTAAAATTGTCCTGATTGTAACTGGAAAACACTGTTCCATATTTGCAGAAGACACAATTTCTCTTTGTTGCATTGTCTTATCTCCCAACATGATGTTACTTTTTATCTCACCTGTACTGACAGTCATGCAAAACCATCTGTAATTAACAGGTGTAAAACTGAACAAATAAGTTACGACGAGTACTCGCACAAGTCTCTTATAAAACAATAACTTGTGCATGCACCTCTTGGGCCCATCACCAGAATGCCCTTAGTCTGCCCCTTTTTTTGTGCAGGTAAATTTGCATATGAAAGTTAAGATTTTTTACGCATGTAACTCCTTTGAAAATGTATTTATTTCTATTCACCATTTAGAGCCCGCACAATCCACAGTTCTCGTAGGGTTGCCAAATGTCTCCAGATTTTCAGTACAGGTTGATCCAGTCCTGCTTTTACTCACCTGCATGCAGGTACTTATAGTCTTGATTTTCTAAGGGAATGCAATAGGGAAACCAGAATAAGTCCCAGCATGTAATGGGGTAAAACCAGGACTGGATCAACCTGTCCTGAAAATCTACAGCCAGTTAGCAACCCTAAATTCTTGGCGGGTTACAGGAATACACTCATAATCAAGTGTCAGACAAATATCACCTAGGCAAGTTAAATACATAATAAAAAAACATTGCTAATGAAATTAAAAAGTATAATAAAAACAGGCAAAATTACCAAACTATAATTGAAATAGAAAGTTTTAACCTGACATGATATTCTGGACTTCTTCGGACAAACAGTTCCACAATTGAGGGCCAGCAACATAAAAGGTTCACTCAATTCTTGAACTTGACATATTTTTGGGATCCCTAGCAAAGTCTGACTAGCTGATCTTAAATTGTGAACTGGCTTGTATAGTTTTAAGGCTGAGCTTACACAAATCTGAGTCTCGCCCTTTAGGGTGCGATGAATCCTTGTTACCATTTTAAATTGGATTCTCCATCTTATTGGCAACCAGTGCAACTTGTGCAGTGCAAGTGTAATATGATCAACAACTTGGTGCCAGTTCATAATCTAGTTGCTGCATTTTAAATAGCCTGTACTTCAACATGCAAGTCATTACAATAGTCTGTCTTTGAGATAACTAGTGAGTGTATAATCATGCAAAAATCAGTAGTGCAAAGAAACGGTTTTAGCCCTCACATTGCTTTAAGTTTAATACAAGCATTGCCTGCTACCAGCCTTATTTGTTCTCTCAGAGATAAGTTTGATTGCAGCAAGATCCTCAAATTTCTTACTACTCGTGAAATTTTGATATTCCAGTCACCAAATTTCAAGAATTTAAAAAATCATCAGAGGGGAATAGGCTCAACATTATACTATTTTTCCTGATGCTGAGAGCGAGCTTGTTATCATACATCCATTCGTTGATAGAATTTAGACAATGACTTTGCGGCATCCCTGTGATGACATCTGAAATTTTTGATTGCCTAAAAAGGTAAGCCATTGTAATACTTTGCCGGCTATTCCTATTTTGCTCAGGTGTTGCAATAATACTTGGTGTCCTGGAGTACTAGAAAGTAGGGACTGAGCATCTCAATCATGGAAGAAAGAAAGACTGCACATTCATTCCAAACACGTACCTCGTCCTCATGGATATTAAAATCTCCTAAAATCAGTGTGGAATTAAAATGTATTATAGCTGAAATGAAAACATATAATAGGTGAAAAATGACAAGCAAGAACTCCAGAGGCAGGGCTTAATTTGTGGGGGAATGGCCTGGAATACTGTTCCGCACTTCTTTTCAAGCTTAATAGGCAGAGCAGCAGAGGTGTTCATCTTCAGCCCCTCTCCTTCAGGTAGACTGCAGGGAAAAGAAGGATAAGGGTGAGTCGGGATCAGAAAGAGAAGAGAACAGCTACTTTCATCCCTAATCCTTTCCCCCTCCAGTATTGCAGGGACAAAAAGGGGAAGGGGTGATACTGAAGTAGAGACTGCAGAGTAAAGAACAGGCACAACAAGGGCTTTAATTAGCACAAGTATGAAATGTGTGAGCAATAATGCTAATTTATCAATGCTTCAACCTTGACTTGGATTCATGGCATTACTGCTCACAAGTTCAGACTTATGGTAATTCAACTCATTTGATTCTCCATTACCGACTCAGATTCTGCTAACCTGCTGGTCTCTTTCCCCTGCAACAAGATGCCGCTGCATGCTCGTTCCACGACAGAACAACACCATTGTCACTCCCATCCACAGCTCCTCTAGGTGCATGTGTAACCCTTGAAGTTCAATTTTCTTTATGACTCCTTGTGTCTGAAACCTGCACTTTGATTCCCAACCCAGTATCAGAAATGAATCCACATGCTCTTTAGTGAGTAACAGTTTTATCTTTACTGGAATGAATGACTGAAATAAATCTGTTCACTTCCTAAGCATCTGCATTTGTCATATAAACACATGTATATAGTACAAGAGAAAACTCAACTTTGTCATAAACTCATGTTAAGTATTTCAACCAGAATCAGCATGTGATATAGCACCCGACCTTAAGCAGTCTCTGAACAAGCAAAGTCCCAGATTGTATCCTACTGTGTGTCCATTTGAATTTAGAGCTGAAGAGGGCGTCAGTACTGCTCTTTGCTTCAACTGCCAAATCCACAATACAGCAGCCTCTATCCAAAAGAAGAGCTTCAAATCCTGACAGGGCACAGTTCAATTACTCCCAAGTCGTCCACAGCAGGGTTCCAGAAAAGAGAACCTTAATCAGTACAGATAATATTTATTAATTCAGAGCAGGGCAGGAACTCTGTTCAAGCTGAGCAGTGATCTGTTTGCACATGCTCAGACAATCCAATTTTTATAAATCTCTTTAGGTAAAGTAAAAACAACTTCAATACATCTCAAAACAATGTTAACTAACATAAATACATTACACATGAATACAATTATAGAGGGCTGCTCACCTTAATCAGTACAGATAATATTTATTAATTCAGAGCAGGGCAGGAACTCTGTTCAAGCTGAGCAGTGATCTGTTTGCACATGCTCAGACAATCCAATTTTGAATCTCCTTTCCCCCCCCCAGCTCTTAAAGAGACAGCACTCTATTGTCAGTCTTTTCATGTCACAATGATGATTCAACATTTCTCTGCCCTAGTTCCTAGAGGTATGTTACATGGTCCCCTCCTAAAACCTGACGTCCCCGGCAGGTATTTATGTCCACAGCTTATATATTAACTCTGTTTGTTTGCTCAATATCTCTTGCATCATACTACTTAGTTGCTGCATGGATATACACGTCTCCAATGGATTCCTTGAATATGACTGTCTCAATATGTTGTGGCTGTGCAACCCCTTGGGCAATTGCACTTCAAAGTCATCGAATTTACTAGGCAGTCTCCTTGGTCTCTGCGATCTTTGAGGTAACGGTAGAAGTCCTATTTTGGTCATTGATTCATCAAGAGTTTTCCTCTTCCCCGAGGAGGATGCACGCTGTTCTTCATTGACTGAGCTGTTCAAATCGCATGAATTGTTATGATTTACTGGTATACTAACTTCCACAGGATCCTCTTCCCATGACTCTGGATGAAACTCCTCCGCATTAGGATTTAATGTTCCATTTGACTGAATTTCACCAGTAATTGGACTCTCTTCCAGTTCAGCTGGATCTGAACTTCCGCTCTCCATGATAGAGCCATCCATACTATCCTCAGCGTCCTCCTTCTGCTTTTTCATCAATTGCTTGGTACTATTGAATGGTTCACAGTGAATATCAGCCTCTTCTCTTCCAGAAATAAATCCACAGGGGCGCAGTAGATCCCTGTGTAACGTCCTTTCGGGTCCATCCCCTGTTTCTGGCTTCACCACATAGACTGGTATACCTTCAATTTGTTTTACCACAATATACACTGAAGACTCCCACCGATCAGCCAATTTGTGCTTGCCCCTCAACTTCACATTCTTGACCAATACTCTATCACCCTCTTCCACTGAGGATGGCATTACTTTCGCATCCCATCTGCGTTTGTTGGCTAGTTGATGTTTCTCAGCTTCCTGAGTAGCCAGCTCGTATGCATACTTCAACCTCTGACGTAACTCTCGTACATATTGGTGATGAGTTTTAGCGTTATGACCCACTGGACTGATGCCGAAGCATAAGTCTATTGGAAGTCGAGGTTCTCTTCCAAACATGAGAAAAAACGGAGAAATTCCAGTACTGTCATTCCGAGTACAATTATAGGCATGTACTAGTGGCCGAACATATTTTCTCCAATGTTCCTTACGCTTATCCTCTAATGTACCCAACATTTCTATTAAGGTTCTATTGAAGCGTTCTACTGGATTTCCTCGAGGGTGATATGGAGTGGTTCTGGATTTAGTGCCTGCTATTCTACATAGCTCTGAAATGAGTTCAGATTCAAAATTGGCTCCTTGGTCACTATGGATTCGTTTTGGAAATCCATAGTGGCAGATGAAATTCTCCCACAGGGTAACAGCAAAGTTCTTGCAGTCTGATCTCTAGTGGGATATGCCTGAGCATACTTAGTAAAGTGATCCGTGACTACCAAAACATTTCGTGTATCCTTGTCGTCAGGCTCTAAGGTAAGGAAGTCAATGCAAACTAGCTCCATGGGGGCGTAAGCTTTTATATTTACCAAGGGGGCTGCTTTTTCTGCTCTAGCTTTTCTCCGCACACATCTTTCGCATGTCTTCACCCATTGCTCTACCCCATGTGCCATTCTCGGCCAATAAAAACGTGCACGTGCTAAGTCCAAGGTCCGTTCACAACCCAGATGGCCAGTTTCATCATGTACCCCCTCCAGAGCTCTCTGACGATATTTTCTTGGAATCACAAGTTGTTGGTGTGGTCCTCCACTCCTCATCACTTTTCTGAAAAGTACTCCCTCTTGAAGACATAGTTTTTGCCATTCTCTGAAGAATAATCGCAATTCTGGATGCTCCCGATTCCTGTCTCGATTTTCAAATTTCTCACCTCTCTCCAGCATCATTATGACTTGGGATAAACATGGATCTTCCCTCTGGAACACTCTCCAGTCACCCAAGGTAAACCCAGGTAGGGTGGGTTGTCCAGGCCACAGGTCCGGGTCATCAAAATCATCTGGAACAGCATCTCCTCCTGCAGGTAAGATTTCCACCAAGGCACCAGGGCTGCACTCAAACTTGGAAGTAGAATGAGGTGTAATGGGAGTGTCGTAGTCTCCCGAATCTTCTGAAATATGTGTCAAAATAGAGACATCATGCTTCTGGAATGCCGCCTTACATATTACCTTAGATAGAGTGTCCATTCCTTCTTGATCTGTCTTCACACGAGATAGCATCTTGGCAACCCTCTCCTCATATTTCAAAAATTCTTCATCATCTTCTTCAGGATCATGTGGTCTCCTAGACAACCCGTCAGCATCTATATTGGCTTTACCAGATTTGTATCCGATGTCAAAGTTGTACAGGGAGAGGGATGCTAACCATCGATGACCTGTGGCATCCAGTTTAGCAGTCGTCAGGACGTACGTCAGAGGGTTATTATCTGTCACTACTTTAAACTCTGCACCATATAGATAATCATGAAATTTTTCACAAACTGCCCATTTAAGGGCTAAAAATTCCAATTTGTGGATAGGGTAATTCCGTTCACTTTTAGTGAGCCCACGACTGGCATATGAAATCACTCGCAGTTTTCCTTCTTGAATTTGGTAAAGTGCAGCGCCTAGCCCTGTAGTGCTGGCATCAGTGTGTAATACATAAGGTAGCTTCCAATTTGCGAAAGCCAACACAGGGGCAACCGTGAGTTTTTCCTTTATAATTTCGAATGCTTTCTGACATTCTGAGGTCCACCGCGTACCCAATAGCTGCTGACTTTGAATCCGGGCTTCTTTCCTATCCTTTCGACTGTTTGTTAGTCCCACCAACAGATTACTGAGCGGCTTCACCAAGCGTGAGTATTGATTCACGAATCTTCGGTAATAGCCCGCAAATCCTAGAAAAGATCGCAGCTCTCTAATGTTTTTAGGTTGTGGCCACTTAGTAATGGCTGAAATTTTCTCTTCATCGGGGAGCACCTCTGAGATATGATGACCCAAATATTTCACTGACTTCTGAAAGAATTTACATTTAGATGGAGAGAGCTTCAATCCACATTTCAACAGTCGTTGTAACACCCTCATCAATCGGTCCTCATGCTCTTCCAGTGTGTCCGAGAATATTATAAGATCATCCAAGAAGGCCACAACTTCATGTAGATTAATATCAGTCATTACTTTCTCTATCATTCTTTGAAAACTTGCTGGAGCATTTGTCAGTCCTTGAGCCATTCTCTTAAACTGCCAATTTCCAAAGGGCGTGGTGAATGCAGTTTTAGGCCTATCCATTTCTTCTACCTCAATCTGATAGTACCCACTCTTGAGATCTAGTACTGAGAACCACTTGCTACCTGATAGGAGAGTGAATGTCTCCTCAATTCGAGGCAATGGATAGGAGTCTTTTCTGGTTATGTTGTTCAATTTACGATAATCAACAACCATCCTCAAGGTACCATTCTTCTTTCTAACCAATACCACAGGTGAAGCATAAGGGCTATCAGACTCTTCAATCACTCCTGTGGCTAATAGCTCCTTCAGGTGCTGCCTGAGATCCTCAAAGTCAGCTGGGGATACATGACGTGTGCGCTCTTTAAATGGAGTTGGATCCAACAAGGTGATTTTATGCATTATTCCTGGAATACATCCAATATCAAGGTCATGACAGGAAAATGCTCCTTTTGCCTCTTGATTAATTCTCTTTTCTATATGCTGTTTAAACTCTTCAGATATTGGAGAATCTCCGAAGTCTAGCGACACCTTCTCAGACTCCATGTTACCCTCTCCAATAGATTCTAGTTTAGCACCATCCTTATAGGTCGAGCCTGTAACGTTCATGGTCCTCACTATATCGACTGGCTCACCTACACCCAATGTCCTTCTAGGAGGCAAACTGATGCTACAATCCGATATATTCTTCAATAGCACCCTAGCCTTTGTGTGCGACTTACTGCCAGTTCGGATGAGTTGAGGTTGTACTAGTAAGCCTCCGGGTAGAGGATAATTTTCTGAAGCCTCAAGCAATATGGACAAACTCTGACCATGTCTGGGCATTCTCAGAATGCATTCCACTTCCTTCGCTTCATCCCTTTCGAACACTATTGGTCTGGTGCTGGTCAATCTAGCCATCATTGGCCTAGTAACTCTTTGATTGGAACTTTGATGAGAAACATAGGTCTGATATGTAGTTACCCAATTTTTGTCCATGGCTAACTCCTTAAGGTAATTTGGGCCAGCCAGTTCTTTACAGTCATGTATTAGATGTCTGAGAATATTTGTTCCCACTATTAAAGGCAGGGGTTTGTTCTTTTGATCGGGACAGACTAGAGCAAGGACAGAATATTTGTTCCCACTTCCACAGGCCTCCTTGGGAAACTGTACTTCAACTTCAATATACCCCAGATAAGGAACAGGTTGACCTCCTGCACCCGTAACACAAAGTAAGTCTTCTAGCGGGTATAGCTTCCGATGTGATAAATAGTCTTCATAGAAGGTTTGTGTTATGCACGTCACTTGAGAGCCAGTGTCCACTAAGCAAGGGCACTGCACACCATCCAAATAAGCGGTTGCAGAACAAACCTTTCCCACGAGGCGTTTCAAAACATCATCTGGTAGAGGACATGGTGGGATATGATCACTGGATATTTTTCTTTTGGGACTTATCTGAATTGCATTTGGTGCCTTTGTCTGCCCCTCGCAAAAGCACCTTTTTAGTTTAAAGGAGTATTTGAAACCTGCCTAATGCTGGGTATTTTTTTTTTTCAAATTTTTCCCGCAATTTCTGTTGGACTAGAGCAGCATTTACAGGATTGATGCATTCTCCCATCATGTGTCCATTCTCTCCACAGTTATAGCAAAATGAAAGTATCTTGGGATGATGCCTCCCTTTTTGAGGCATCTTCTCTACCCAAGAGTTTCTTCGCATCATGCTGTTTGCAACAGGGCTATTTACTATTTCTGAATTGGCAGCTCTACAATGAGTGATCAATGGGGCGAGCAAAACATTATCTTCTCCTGAAAATGTTCCCAACTCAGATCCCACCTTAAACTCACTTGCCTCTGGTGTCATATGTTGAGCAATGCTTATGTCATTTGCTAGGTAAGTCCTGCTTACAGGTTTAATCTGGGTAACTCCCAATTGACGTATCCTCCTAGATTCTTTCATGTTTCTTTCTTCCTCAATCGTTCTGATTTTAAATAGCAGCTCCGAGTACTGTGGCAGTTTCTTCGACTGGCTCTCTAATAAGTCCCTCAATTGCAGTCGGGTAATCAGGGTCTCCTCCCAGCACCCACGTACAAACTGTTGTAGTAACTGCCTGTCTGGGGCGAGCCCAAAGAAAATTCCCCGCTCCACAACTTTCTGTAACAGGACCTGAAGCCTTCTCAAATAGTCTGAAGATTTTTCTTTGCCATTCTGGAAAGTTTCAATAAATTGAAAAAATAATTCCTCTCCATTAGTTACACTGCCATATGCCTTCTCCAGTTCCTCTAAACACTGCTCTGCTGTGGCGCTTTTATCTATGTAAGAGACAATATTTAAAGCTGGAGGAAGGAGACTTTCAATTAATTTCCTTTTTTTTGCACCTGCGGTGAGATCTGGATCCTGCAGTAATTGCTTAATTTGAATATGCCAAGTTTCATAGTCTCCTTCATTACTAGGTTTAGGGACATTTCCAGAGAAAACTTTAATTTTGTAGTACGTATGATTCAACTCTGCGCCCTTTTCCTTAGGAGTTTTGATCACATGCTCCACTATAACCTTTGAAACATCCGCAGGAATAGAAATTGGTGGAATGGAATATTGAGAAGAATTGACTGCCACAGGATGTTGGGTTAGCATAGCATCCAAGCACTTGGGGACTCCTTTTCGGCTTTTAACTGGAGTCTGCAATATACTCTGGGGTGATTGATCTATATCTCGTGTTTCTTTTTCTTGTGACCCCAAACTCTCAATCATGAGAGCAGATGTTCTTTTTCTCAGATCTTGAATATTGATTTTATGACTGTCAGCTATATATGCTAATTCTTCTTGAAGTCGATCTGTCATATCTAAAAGTATGTCACTCACTAGTGGGTCAGTGCATGCTTCAGGGGACATTGACTCAACATCCTGTTCTGATACTGTCTCATCTAAGACAGGTAAAATTATCCACTGACTGTCCAGTTCCCCTTTTAAGCTCATTCTTTCTAAAATAATTATAGAAAGCGCTTCTTCAAACTCACACAAAACTTGATCAGATGACTCAGCTCTTAAACGTTTCAATTTTGTAACTACACCCGCTGGGCTTAATGCATCTTCTACACTTGCTAAAGATATTTCAGGATTTACAGAACTCAGAATAACAGATCTATCAGGAATACAATCATAGTACTTGCAATACTCCATTTTGTATGAGAAAGAAACAAAGAGAATACTGTGCTCACTTCACTAATGATGCTGGGTCGCTCAGTAGCAGGTCAGACAGAGAGAAAAAAAAAAAAAAAAGAAACACCGCCCCACGTTGATGCGCCAGAATTTGTTGTAACCCTTGAAGTTCAATTTTCTTTATGACTCCTTGTGTCTGAAACCTGCACTTTGATTCCCAACCCAGTATCAGAAATGAATCCACATGCTCTTTAGTGAGTAACAGTTTTATCTTTACTGGAATGAATGACTGAAATAAATCTGTTCACTTCCTAAGCATCTGCATTTGTCATATAAACACATGTATATAGTACAAGAGAAAACTCAACTTTGTCATAAACTCATGTTAAGTATTTCAACCAGAATCAGCATGTGATATAGCACCCGACCTTAAGCAGTCTCTGAACAAGCAAAGTCCCAGATTGTATCCTACTGTGTGTCCATTTGAATTTAGAGCTGAAGAGGGTGTCAGTACTGCTCTTTGCTTCAACTGCCAAATCCACAATACAGCAGCCTCTATCCAAAAGAAGAGCTTCAAATCCTGACAGGGCACAGTTCAATTACTCCCAAGTCGTCCACAGCAGGGTTCCAGAAAAGAGAACCTTAATCAGTACAGATAATATTTATTAATTCAGAGCAGGGCAGGAACTCTGTTCAAGCTGAGCAGTGATCTGTTTGCACATGCTCAGACAATCCAATTTTTATAAATCTCTTTAGGTAAAGTAAAAACAACTTCAATACATCTCAAAACAATGTTAACTAACATAAATACATTACACATGAATACAATTATAGAGGGCTGCTCACCTTAATCAGTACAGATAATATTTATTAATTCAGAGCAGGGCAGGAACTCTGTTCAAGCTGAGCAGTGATCTGTTTGCACATGCTCAGACAATCCAATTTTGAATCTCCTTTCCCCCCCCCAGCTCTTAAAGAGACAGCACTCTATTGTCAGTCTTTTCATGTCACAATGATGATTCAACATTTCTCTGCCCTAGTTCCTAGAGGTATGTTACACATGCGTGCCAGTCTGGGCCACATATAAAGGGCCCTCAGTGGGAACATGCCAGTGGCACTTCACAATGATGTTAGGGCTCCAGTCCTATATAGGGCTTCTCAAGACTCCCTCCTTCACCTCTACAATGGATCAGCTACACCTGCTATATAGTGTGCCTGAACCTGCCTTATCTCTCCAGCCCAGCCTGCCTTGTATCTCCAGCCCAGTCTATCTTGTCTTTGTCCAGCCTTACCTCCTTTCTGTCCTCCTGAGTCAATCCTTCTCCTTGTCTCCTCTGCCTACTCGTAGACTAACTTCTAGATCTGACCTTAGCCTGGATTCAACCACTCTTGCCTGCAGCCTACCTCTGACTCCTGCCTAGATATTGACCATTCTTGCCTGATGCCCACTACTGATCCTTGCTTGGACATGGACTCTCCTAGTTTGGCACTTGCCTCTGACCCTAGTTTGAAACTGGACTTATGTTTATGACTTCTCCTTAGAGACTCTTCCCGTAAGACCTGTGTCTGGATCTCTCTGCTGGAGGTGTATCACCCAAGGAGCAGTTCAGAACTGTGAGGCTGGATGCTGAGCAGGACTAGAGCTGGTTTTCTGCATAGCCAATCCCCTACCCCATAAGTTGAGCCCTTGGGTTCTGGGGGCCAGTAGGTTTCTGTGGCAGCAATACATACTGAGTCTATGCAGGTGGGAGCAAGGCTGGTCAGACAGGAACAAGATTGGACAGGCTGAATAGTCTGGAGCAAGGCTTGAACATGATGTACAGGAAAGGCTTGGAGACAGAAAGCAGGCAAGTCTTGGTCACAATGCAAGCAAAGCTTGGACATGGAATGCAGGTAAGCTTTGGACATGGAGTGCAGGCAAGGCTTGGTCACAAAGTGCAGGCAAGGCTTGGTACTGGCTGGAACAGGTAAGGCATTGTACTGGAGTTAGACACAGAACAAGGACTGAGCTGCAATGGACAGAGACAAGGCAAGGTAGCGAGCACAGCCAGGAAGCAATACAAGCAAGTCAAGGTACTGTGCAAGAATAGGGCAGGAATGTGGACAGGATACTGTAACAGACAGCGAGCTGGACAGGGTACAACAAGACCAGACAAGGACAAGACCAACATTAGGGAAGGACTTAGACAAGGCAGATAAGAGTAACACAGAGCAGAGAACATATAAACCCAAAGGCAACAAGGCTAAAGGTCCCTAGGCCACTAGGCTTTAGGCCTGAAGGCCTCTAGGTACAAAGAGAGGCTCGGAAGCCACAAGGCAAGTTAAGGGCTATTATAGAAACAGAGTAAGATACTAGGAGTAGGAAGGCCCATAGGCCATAAGGCAAAACAAGGAGCAAGAATGCCAGTAGGCTACAAGGCAAGGCAGGAAGGCCCGTAGACCACAACGCACAAGGCAGGAAAACAGCAGCCAGGTCAGACAGCCAAGATTGTCTCCATGAGAAGGCAAGGATAGAAAAGCAGAGCTGGTTTACTTAGGGCTGGATCTGCAAATAGTGAGGAGGAGCATGGCAAGGATGGAGTCTAAGCTCGCTGAGGACTCTTGGTGGAATGGAAGTTGCCAGACAAGCTGAGCCAAGTGTTCATTGAGCTTTTGGCTCCAGTGGCTGGAAGAAGAACTTTTTAGAGGCCTCTGCTAGTGGGGAGGTATCATTGTAGGAGGCCGCAAGGTAGGGTGAGGCTTTGTAACAGGCAAAATCCTAACAACCTGCCAGCCCCTGTAACTCAAGAACTCAACCTGAGGAGAATAGGGTGGGTATGGAGGAAGCTCCTGATCCATCTCTTCCCAGCATAGATCCACCAGCTATCAGTGAGGACCCATGGGGCCTTCCCTGTAGGTTGAGCCAACCTCGTCACAGCATAAGGATATATGAATCTTACACTTTTAACATGTTTATTTATCCTATGTTTTCTGTGCACTCCTGTGTTGTGAATAAGCTGTTTAGTGGACCCTTGGGCCCACCTATGAGAGACCGTGGAGAGGTGTACTATAGTCTCTAGTGATTGACAGGTCGGGAGGTGGATACCAGGCAAGAGCTGGACGTGAGCTTCACCCTGGAAGCTGGTACTCCCCCGGGAGGAGGCCATAGGAGCCCAGCTGCTGGGACTTAGGCAATTCACCCTGGAAGCCGGTACTCCCCCGGGAGGAGCTCGTAGGAGCCCAGCTGCTGGGACTTAGGAGATCACGGAAGCTGGAGCTGAAGCAGGCAGGCAGGGATCAGGAGTCAGGCAGGAACTGAAGCAGGCTGGGACTGGACCCAGACAGGAGCTGAAGCAGGACTGGCTATGGGAACCAGACAGGAGCTGAAGCAGGACTGGCTACTGGAACCAGACAGGAGCTGAAGCAGGACTGGCTATGGGAACCAGACAGGAGCTGAAGCAGGATGCTGAAGCAGGACTGGCTACTGGAACCAGACAGGAGCTGAAGCAGGAATGGCTACTGGAACCAAGCTGGAACTGAAGCAGAACAGGTTACTACGAGCAAGCCAGACAGAAGCAAGACTTGGGCGCAGAGTGAAACAAGTCTCAGGCAGGAACGGAGCTGCTAATGCAATAGCACACTCCAGGGCACGGTGCAACAGAGAACCGCAAGGAACTCCGTTGCAAGGCAAAGTCCTGGGCTCCGCGGCGGCCTTACATAGGCCGCGGCGTCTGATGTCTCGGATAGGGCGGAGCTTTCAGTGGCGGGAAACGGCCTTCATAAGCGCAGATCGCGAGCGCCTAGGGAGAAGGCATCCAGGCAGGGCTTCTTGGTGGCGTCCCCCCCTCGGGGATGCCGCAAAACAGGCCGCAGACCCTTGGAGACGGGCCGGGACCAAGGAGGTAAGGGCCTAGTTGCGGCTGCCGCAACACCTGTACCCTGTTTAGAGCCACAGGTCCTTTGCTCAATTCTCTGTATTCAAACAGAAATTTTGGGCAAATGATTTACTTCATTGTGCTCCCTGAGTAAACTATTCAGTGCTTCAGATCACACTGAAGCACTGCTTTGCCTCTAAACTGCTTCTGGCAGGCCATACACACAAACTTTTTTTTCTCTGTTCTTCCCTTGGAGACTAGAGTTTTCTCTTTGTCTTGCATAGAAAAAAATCCCCGAACTGACACCACATGTAGGATAGTAACTTCAGGCTGGACACACACTTCACTCTGACTCCAGACTTGTTCACACAAGATTCCAGCTTTATTATAGCACTTATAGACTATATTTCCCAGCTACCTTGGGATAAGGAAGGGAGTACAAACTGTTTCTAGTAGTATAGGTGCCCTGGAAGTGGAAATCCTTAGAGCAGGGATGGTTGGTCTTCCAACTTACACCAAGCTTCTCAGCTGTTACAATTAGAGGAGCAATGGTAAAAGAAGGAAGAGGAAGATATTCTCTGGGGAAGGAAACCAAATGAAGAGTCCCTGGAGACTGAAGGTTACAGATAGTCCAGAGTAGTTGCCAGACAGAGAGAGAGAAGCTTATGACAATTGAAGAAACCTTTTGCGCTGAGAAGAATAGGATATTACCTCCAGGTGAGAATTTGTTCTCAAAGTTTATTTAAGGAAGATTTTTCCCTGGTTCAACTTTCAGAGTTAAGTAGCTGTGGGAGGAGTAGCTAATGTTTTTTTGTGGGTGTTATTTTCTTGAAAGACAAATTGTGCTTGTCAGAAGAAGAAAACTGTTTAAAGGGAAATAATCTGCATTTCATTGGACCTAAAATAGAACAATGTTTAAAGACAATAAATCTGAATGAAAATGAATTCCAGAACTGACCTATTCAACCATGAAAGGATGGACAGACTGATCCTAAAATTCTGTTTAGCATGCCTATTGAATAGTGAACTGGATGGAAGCCTTATGCATTCGGCACAAGATATTTTTGTTTCATTAAGCTTATTGGGATGTTTAATCTGGTTGTATGTGGATCATGTACTGTTTATGTTTATTGTACATCTACCTACCTGATTTACTGTTCATGCTAATAAAAAGAATTACACAAAAAAAAACAACAACACAGCAATGACTGAACAGAACTTTGAGTTAAAGGGCCCTGTGCCTCAGATTAAATGAGATAAAGACTCATATGTATAAATACTGTGCCTCATCATTTTGTTTTGGTTGTTTTTTTTCTTAGACTCTCTTTAGCTGTGTTTTTCAAGAAGGTATGGGCACTGGGACAGACTGAACTGTCTGAGACATCTCAAACTTGTATTATAAATAGAAATATATGAATATATATATATATGAAACAAGAAAATGAACTCAACAATAACCTATAGCTTAAAGTATATGTGTGTTTTTTACTTAAATCCATGGGGTACTGCAGCTTTACCTACATCCTCTCTGTTGGGATATTCTAACGTCCCTGTTTTGCCAGTATACTTAGAAGATATCTCCCTCTGAACCATATGCTTCTGAATGACTATAGACTTTCCTCCATGATCTAGTTTAAAAGCTGCTCTATCTTACTGGAAGGGGGACAGTAAGTAAATCCATGGCTCTCGTGCTAAACTTTCAAAAGGGAAACTTTGATAAAATGAGAAAAATAGCTAGAAAAAAACTGAAAGGAGCAGCTACAAAAGTAAAAAGTGTGCAAGAGGCATGGTCATTGTTAAAAAAATACCATCTTAGAAGCACAATCCAGATCTATTCCACACATTAAGAAAGGTGGAAAGAAAGCAAAACGATTAACGGCATGGTTAAAAGGGGAGGTGAAAGAAGCTATTTTAGCCAAAAGATCTTCATTCAAAAATTGGAAGAAGGATCCAACAGAAGAAAATAGGATAATGCATAAACGTTGGCAAGTTAAATGTAAGACATTGATAAGATAGGCTAAGAGAGAATTTGAAAAGAAGTTGGCTGTAGAGACAAAAACTCACAGTAAAAACTTTTTAAAATATATCCGAAGCAGAAAGTCCGTGAGGCAGTCAGTTGGACCGTTATATGATTGAGGGGTTAAAGGGGCACTTAGAGAAGATTAAGGCCATTGCGGAAAGATTAAATTATTTCTTTGCTTTGGTGTTTACTGAAGAGGATGTTGGGGAGGTACCCGTACTGGAGAAGGTTTTCATGGGTAATGATTCAAAATGACTGAACCAAATCACGGTGAACCTAGAAGATGCGGTAGATCTGATTGACAAACTGAAGAGTAGTAAATCACCTGGACCAGATGGTATAAACCCCAGAGTTCTAAAGGAACTAAAAAATGAAATTTCAGACCTATTAGTACAAATTTGTAACCTATCATTAAAATCATCCATTGTACCTGAAGACTGGAGGATAGCTAATATAACCCCCATATTTAAAAAGGGCTCCAGGGGAGATCAGGGAAACTACAGACCGGTTAGCCTGACTTCAATGCCAGGAAAAATAGTGGAAAGTGTTCTAAACATCAAAATCACAGAACATATAGAAAGACATGGTTTAATGGAACAAAGTCAGCATGGCTTTACCCAAGGCAAGTCTTGCCTCACAAATCTGCTTCACTTTTTTGAAGGAGTTAATAAACATTTATTTATTTATTTATTTAGAACTTTTCTATACCGACTTTCCAATAACAGAATTACTGATCAATTCGGTTTACATTTTGAACAATAACAGTGACAAGCAAATGTCTTACAGAGAACAGGAAGAATAACTTGGAAACATGTGGATAAAGGTGAACCAGTAGATGTAGTGTACTTGGATTTTCAGAAGGCATTTGTTAAAGTTCCTCATGAGAGGCTTCTAGGAAAAATAAAAAGTCATGGGATAGGTGGCGATGTTCTTTCGTGGATTACAAACTGGCTAAGACAGGAAACAGAAAGTAGGATTAAATGGACTTAGATAATAACCACCACTATTACTGTAACATGGAATAGACTTAGTTTTTGGGTACTTGCCAGGTTCTTATGGCCTGGATTGGCCACTGTTGGAAACAGGATGCTGGGCTTGATGGACCCTTGGTCTGACCCAGTATGGCATGTTCTTATGTCCTTTTTTAATGTTAGTGCTAGCAGCTGGGTTCCTTCAGAATGGGCTCTTTCCTCCTGCTCCAGAATGATCTACGGTTCCTAAAGTCCTCTTCCTTGTATTATCAGCTCATCCATGCTTTGAGTTCAATCTGCCTCTGGGGTTCTGTGCATGGAATGAGAAGTGTGCCTGAGAATCCTGGAGGTTCTGAATTTCAATTTCATATCTAGAATCTTACGTTTACCCTCCAGAACCTTGCTCCTGCACCTTCCTTTGTCATTAGCGCCCATTCCTCCCCTGAGTTCCCTAAAATCCTACCTAGGATTTCACACCCAGCAGGCAAGTTCTCAAACAATCCTCCTGCCCACTAGCATTCTTAGTGATTGAATCACCAATTGCAGCAGCAGTCTTGACCCTTCCCTCCAGGGAACAAACCCCTGGAGATGGATCATTGGTGTGAGAAGATATGGCATCACCTAGCGAGCAGATCCTAGCTATAGAATCACTTCCTGCTAGGGTTGTACATTCATTTTAAATAAATGGATAATCCAAATCAAAATAAACCATTTTTATTTTGGTTTGCTTTATCCTAAATGAATGCACAATACCTCCAAGAACCTTGAAAATCTTTGTTCTGATTCGTTTCAGAAAATACCATATGGATGCCTCAGGAGTGGAGCTAGGGGCAATCCTGTCACAGATTTCATCGGGGAAAGGAACATCCCATGATGTAACTAAGTAGAGAATTATTGGCCCATAAGAGACTAAGCTATTCCACCATTGAGGTAGAGAACCTCCTGTAAATTGGGCCATAGTGACACTCCTATTTTATTTATTGGCAATGTTTCATCCAAAGTCACAGACCATGCACCACTAAAATGATTGCATCTTATAAAGGACGCTAAAGCCTGGCTTACCATTGGTACCTGGCCCTTCAGTCCTATAATTTTACATGCTAATTTTCTATCCACAGAGACAGTCAGAAAATAAAGTCAGAGGAAGGGCATAAGCAGGACCTATAAACATGGGGAGGTATGTGGGTGAGATCGACTCTTTACAACATTGGGGAAGACATTCTTCTGATAAATATTTCAGGCTACCAACAGAAGGGTAAATCCCCAAAGCAATTTCAATTTATAGAAAGACTGCATCTCCCATGTACATATGGGTGAACACTGATGAATGGAGCTCTAAGGGTGAAATACCTGAATGCAGGGAGGTTGGGCCTCACTGATAAGACAGGTATAAGGTGTTAAAAAAAAAAGCCTGATTTGACCTTCTCCATGGATCTGCCCTGTTGGAGACCTTGTGTTCAGTCCACAAGCCACTTAATTAGGCCAGGTTATTTGTGACTGAGTGAGAAAGCTTGCTTTCCTGATTTCAGGCAGATCTGTAACCCCACCCCAGAAGACTGAGGGTTCATAAGGGTATCGCTCCATGGTGAGATCACACCTTGAATACTGTGATCAATGTGGTCGCTGCAGCTCAAAAAATATAGATGCACTGAAGAAGTTACAGAGCAGAGTAACCAAAATTATAAAGGAAATGGAATGGCTGCTCTATGAGCAAAGACTAAAGTGGTTAGGACTATTAAGCTTGGAGAAGAGACAGCTGAAGTGGGGATATGATGGATGTCTACAAATTCATTACAGGACTATTATGAGTAAATGTGACTCAGTTGTTTACTCTTTCAGATAACAGAAGGACTAGGGGGCATGCCATGAAGTTAGCAAGTAGCACATTTAAAACAAATCTGAGAAAATTCTTTTTCATTCAATGCACAATTAAGCTCTGGAATTTGTTGCCAGAGGATGTGGTTAAGGCAGTTAATATAGCTGGGTTTAAGAAAGGTTTGGATAATTTCCTGGAGGAGAATTGCTATTAGTCAGGCTGACTTAGGGAATAGCCACTGCTTATTACTGGCATTAGAAGCATGGGATCTATTTACTGTTTGGGTACTTGCCAGGTACTTGTATCCTGGATTGGTCACTGTTGCAAACAGGATACTGGGCTTGATGGACTCTTGGTATGACCAAGAATGGCAACATCTTATGTTCTTATGTTCCTGGCAGCCTGAAAGCTCTGAGCTCCAGATCAGAAAAATCCATAACCCTGAATATATGTGAAATAACTTTGCTGAACTTGTTGGTGGTATTTGTAATTATTCAGTAGGTAGAATTTAACTGGAATATTCTTACTCAGACTGGCCTGAATGTGGGTATTTTGAATCTGCTGTTATATGATTTTATTGATGTTAATGAAAATGAAGAGAACCTGCACTTGTGTTATGAATAAACCCTGCATTGAATGAGAAGATATGTGTTTCATATCCTGTGGCTAGTGACCGCTATAATTGCAGCCAGGAATTGTATCTCTAATTCTGCCCGAGCAGCATGCCATACCTTGTGACTGTGATCTGTGTGCTCCTGAAACCCATTAATTAAGTCCATAACCATCGTGCTTTATATCTAGCCCTTGAAGTGCCAACATGGGACCTTGAAGAGAGAGTCCTTTCCCCACGCAACCAAAATATTTTTGGAGCAACCAACCCAAAAGAGTTGTGATAAATTGGTGGCTGCTCCTATTGTTACTTTGATAACTCTTATTCCTGTTACAATACTGACGGAGATAAATAGGGTGTTATTGTAATGTTGTAAACCACTTCGATCAATATTTCTTGAAGGGTGTAGCATAGAAAAAATGTAAATAAATAAATAGATATAGATTCATATATAGATATATAGATGTAGACTGGAGAATCCCATCTGCAGAATCTAACAATAGTAGAGAAATAGTTGATGCTCTGCAAGGAGCTTTGGTCAAACAAATGGTAATGGAACCCGCAAAAGAGGGAGCTATACTTGATTTAGTGCTCACTAATGGAGATAATGTCTCTGATGTCCAGGTGGGCACCCACCTCAGCACCAGTATCATACGGTATGGTTTAATATCACAAAAAGGATACGGAGAAGACGCACATGGACCCAAGTTTTGCAGTTCAAAAACACAGACTTTGATGAAATGGGGAAGTACCTGGAGGAAGAACTCGTATGCTGGGAGAACGAGAGAGATGTGGAACAACAGTGAACCAAACTAAAAGGAGCAATTACCAAGGCAACTAATCTATATGTTAGAAAAGTAAAGAAAAGCAAAAGAAAAATGAAACCTATCTGGTTCTCCAAGGAGGTGGCTGACAAAATAAAGGCTAAAAGAACAGCATTCAAGAAATATAAAGGATCCCAAAGGGAGGAGCACAAAGAAGAATATCTGGTAGAACTGAGGGCGACAAAGAAAGTAATCAAGACGGCAAAAAGTCAAGCAGAAGAAAGGATTGCCAAAGAGGTAAAGAGAGGTAACAAAACGTTTTTCAGATACATCAGTGAAAGGAGAAACGTTTAAAGTGGTATAGTGAAATTGAAAGGTGAAAAGGATCAATGTGTGGCGAGAGACGAAAAAATGGCAGAAATATAAAACAAATACTTCAGTTTTGTTTCACTAAAGAAGACCCTGGAAAAGGACCGTTGTTAGTTAATAAGAAACTAGAGGGGAATGGAGTAGATGTAACTCCATTTACAGTAGAGAATGTATGGGAAGAGCTGGGGAAATTGAAAGTGGACAAAGCCATGGGGCCTGATGAGGTTCATCCCAGGATACTGAGGGAGCTCAGAGATGTGCTGGCAGGTCCACTGTATGACCTGTTCAATAGATCCCTAGAAAAGGGAGTGATGCCGAGTGATTGGAGAAGAGCGGTGGTGATCCTGCTTCACAAGAGTGGAAACAGAGAAGAGGCTGGTAACTACAGACCGGTTAGCCTCACCTCGGTGGTGGGAAAAGTAATGGAGTCTCTGTTAAGAGAAAGAATAGTGAACTATCTACAGTCGTAAGAATTGCTGGACCAGAAGCAGCATGGATTCACCAGGGGAAGATCCTGTCAGACAAATCTGATAGACTTTTCTGACTGGGTAACCAAGGAATTGGATCAAGGAAGAGCACTTCGATGTCATCTACTTGGACTTCAGCAAAGCTTTTGATACGGTTCTGCACAGGAGACTGGTGAATAAAACAAGAAGCTTAGGAGTGAGTGCCAAGGTGGTGGCCTGGATTGCAAACTGGTTGACGGACAGAAGACAATGTGTGATGGTAAATGGAACTTACTCGGGAGAGCGGTGTTGAGCAGAGTGCCGCAAGGGTCGGTGTTGGGACCGGTCCTATTCAATATCTTTGTGAGCGACATTGCGGACGGGATAGAAGGTAAGGTTTGTCTTTTTGCAGATGATACTAAGATCTGCAACAGAGTGGACACGACGGAAGGAGTGGAGAAAATGAGATGGGATTTAAGGAAACTGGAAAAGTAGCCAAAGATATGGCAGCTGAGATTCAATGCCAAGAAGTGCAGAGTCATGCATATGGGGTGTGGAAATCCGAAAGAACTGTATTCGATGGGGGGAGAAGGGCTGATGTGCACGGAGCAGGAGAGGGACCTCGGGGTGAGAGTGTCTAATGATCTGAAGTCAGCGAAACAGTGTGACAAGGTGATGGCTAAAGCCAGAAGAATGCTGGGTTGCATAGAGAGAGGAATATCGAGTAAGAAAAGGGAAGTGATTATCCACTTGTACAGGCCCTTGGTGAGGCCTCACCTGGAGTACTGTGTTCAGTTCTGGAGACCGTATCTCCGAAGGGACAGAGACAGGATGGAGGTGGTCCAGAGAAGGGCAACCAAAAAGGTGGAGGGTCTTCATCAAATGACTTATGAGGAGAGATTGAAGAATCTAAATATGTATACCCTGGAGGAAAGGAGGAGCAGGGGTGATATGATACAGACTTTCAGATACTTGGAAGGTTTTAATGATCCAAAGTCAATGACAAACCTTTTCCGTTGCAAAAAAATCAGCAGAACCAGGGGTCACGATTTAAAACTCCAGGGAGGAAGACTCAGAACCAATGTCAGGAAATATTTCTTCATGCCTGGAACACCCTTCCGGAGGAAGTGGTGAAGACCAAAATTGTGAAGGATTTCAAAGGGACATGGGATAAATACTAGAGATGTGCTTCGTTTTTTTCTACCGGGTCGTTTTTCGGTTCGAATACTTCGTGGTATAATTCGGGTCTTCTCGTTTCGTTTTCGGGTCGTTTGCCCGAAAACGAAACGAGAAACCCGAAACCGGACCGAAAAACGAATCGGTAACGAAGCGAAAAAAAACCCCACCCCAAGCATTTAAAAACATTTTCGTACATATATAACAACCCCCCCCCCCCCCCCCCCGATCCCTCCCAAAGACTTACGACGATCCCTGGTGGTCCAGCGGGGTCCCGGCTTCCATGTGCCCTCCGTGCCAGTGCAAGCCGCGCGCCTCAAAATGGTGCCGAATAGCCCGAACTACCATGTCACAGGGGCTTTCGGCGCTATTGGTCAGCCCCTGTCACATGGCCATCGGCGCCATCTTGTGCTCCTATCATGTGACAGGAGCTGACCAATGGCGCCGAAAGCCTCTGTGACATAGTATGGGCAAAGGCTATCGGCGCCATTTTGGTTACTGGCAGCCGACAACGAAATCGCTCTCCGACCCTTGCTTGGCCCCCAGGGATTATTGGCAAGCCTTGGGTGGGTCAGGAGGGGGCTCCTGACCCCCCCAAGGCTTGCCAATAATCCCTGGGGGTCCAGCAAGGGTCGGAGAGCGATTTCGTTGTCGGCTGCCAGTAACCAAAATGGCGCCGATAGCCTTTGCCCATACTATGTCACAGAGGCTTTCGGCGCCATTGGTCAGCTCCTGTCACATGATAGGAGCACAAGATGGCGCCGATGGCCATGTGACAGGGGCTGACCAATAGCGCCGAAAGCCCCTGTGACATGGTAGTTCGGGCTATTCGGCACCATTTTGAGGCGCGCGGCTTGCACTGGCACGGAGGGCACATGGAAGCCGGGACCCCGCTGGACCACCAGGGATCGTCGTAAGTCTTGGGGAGGGATCGGGATGGGGGGGGGGGGGGGGTGGTGCAAACGAAATTTCCACCGAAAGTCGGGGGGAAATTTCGTTTCCGGTTTCGGGGCCTCCGAAACACCGCCGTTTATTTCGTGTTTCGGGGCCTCCGAAACACGAACGAATTAGGAAATTTCGGTAAATTTCCTAAATAGGGCGAAAAACGAACCACATCTCTAATAAATACTGTGGGTCCATAAAGTCTAGAGGATATGAATGAAGAGAAGAGGCATGGGGGTGGCTTGCGGGAATGACAGCTACTACCTGGAGATGAATATCCTTATTCAATAAACATACACACAGTTAATGCGACTCCAGCATTGCTCTATCCTTAAAAGGCAAGAGGAAATGTGGAAAAAAGGATTTGCATCCACATGAAAGCAGGGGAGTAGCTTGCTTGTTACAGCAGTTACTACCCCAAACCAAAAATGCCTGTTACTTCACTTTCAATGCATATCCAGCATAGCTCTCTGCTTCAAGGTAGGGGGAATGAAGAAAAGATGTTTTATATTCAGACATCTACCAACAAGGACTGAATTGCATAGTCTGGGTAAAACAAGCATGGGTGTAGCTTGCTTGTTACAGTGGTTACTACCCCAAATTAAGCCTGATACTTCACTTAGAATACATATCTAGCGCAACTCACTGTTTCAACAGCAGGGGGAATGAAGAAAGGAGGATTTATATTCAAACAACCAACAAAAACTGAATTCACAGGCTGGGTAAACAAGCTTGGGAGTAGCTTGCTTATTATAGCGGTTACTACCCCAAACCAATTAGCTGGATACTTCACTCAGATGCAGCTCCAGCACAACTATCTACGATGGTGGGGGTGGAAGGGAAATAGAACCAAAAAAGTTATTTAAAGGGACAAGACTAACAGAAAAGTATGAAAAAAAAAAGTGTGAAAGCTTGCTGGGCAGACTGGATGGACTGTTTGGTCTTCTTCTGCCGTCATTTCTATGTATCTATATGGATAAATAAATAAATAGATAGATATAGATACGTATATATATATATATATATAGAGAGAGAGAGAGAGAGAGAGATAGATAGATATATATAGATAGATAGAGATATAGGTATAGATAAATAAATAATCACCTTTGAAGTAATGGGAATATCCCTATAAATCAGGTTCTCCTTTATATTTGGAGGATTTGGGAAGCAATAAGCTTCGAAACAGGAGTTAGTTGAAGCCTTTCCCTGTTTTGTCTCATATTCTTTGTCATCTTTTTTAAAACTGGCAATCCTCAAACCTCTGCTAAAAAAACCAAACGCCTCTCCATCGGATCCAGCCAACTTCCGACCAATCACAAACTTACCTCTCATTGCCAAATTGATGGAAAAAATTGTCAACAAGCAACTGTCAGAATACCTGGAAGATCATAACATTCTCTCCCCGGCTCAGTACGGCTTTCGCAATTCCCTAAACACCGAATCACTCCTACTGTCACTCACGGACACCATCCTCTTAAACCTGGAGAAAAAACAATCCTACCTGCTTGTTCTTTTAGATTTGTCTGCAACGTTTGACATGGTAAAACACACAATACTTATAGACCAACTAGCCAACATAGGCATCAAAGGTCATCTCTCAGTTGGTTTCAGTCCTTCCTGAGCAACAGGTTCTATAAAGTCAGGATAAACAATAAGGAATCTCATCCCATCCTTACAGACCAAGGAGTCCCTCAAGGATCTTCACTTTCACCCACCCTCTTCAATATCTACCTCCTCCCTCTCTGCCACCTACTCTCAAACCTTAAGCACACCCATTACCTCTATGCAGATGACATACAAATTCTTATCCCGATCACAGAATCCCTTCAAAAAACTATTACCTACTGGAACGACTGCCTTCAGCCAATTAAAGACCTACTCTCTAGCCTCAACTTAGTTCTGAACGCCAATAAAACGAAAATGCTCATTATCTCCCATGATCCCCCTCCACCATCTCATCAAGCTCTTCTCAATCAACAAGCTTAAACATCAATTTCTCACCTGACATCAGGGACCTAGGAGCCTGGCTGGACAACAATCTAAACCTAAAAAAATGTATAAACACTACCACAAAGGACCTCTTTTACAAACTGCAAGTCCTCAGAAAGCTAAAACCTCTCCTTCACTTCAATGACTTCCATCTAGTACTACAAGCCATCATATTATCTAAGATCGATTATTGTAACTCCCTTCTACTCGGACTCCCTACAAACACTATCAAACCCTTACAGATGGTACAGAACGCCGCCGCCAGAATCCTCACAAATTCCAACAAACGTGAACATATCACTCCCATCCTTCATAACCTACATTGGCTACCTATCAAATATAGGATCCTCTTTAAAGTTCTCACAATTGTTCACAAAGCGACACATAACCTCGCTCCCATCATGTTAAGCACACAATTTCAACCTCATACATCTTCCAGACCCATCAGAAGCGCTTACAAAGGCACACTGTATACACTGCCTGCAAAAACATCACTAAGGAAACGAGCACTATCATCAGCAGGCCCCCACCAATGGAACGAGCTCCCCCCAGATCTAACACTTGAACCAAGTCATCAGGAGTTCAAAAAAAAGCTAAAAACCTGGCTCTTTTGCCAAGCCTTCCCAGACACTTAATGCTGCCTAGATGCTGTGATAAACTCAATCATGGACTATCTTGATCAGTTTCTTATGTTGACTCTCTTCTTTGTTTTTTTAACTGTACTATGATACTTTGTTCAATGGTTTTCTTGTAACTATACTATGTTCAATTGTACTGTGTTCAATTGTTCTATGTAAAGCCTTTTTTTTGGGTGTTTCACTGTTATATGTAAACCGGAGTGATTTGTATTTCATACAAGAACCGCAGTATATAGAAACATAGAAACATAGAAACATAGAAATGACGGCAGAAGAAGACCAAACAGCCCATCCAGTCTGCCCAGCAAGCTACGCAGTTTATCCATTTTTTTTTTAATCTTCCCCCCCCCCTTTTTTCTCCCCCTCCCCCGTCACTATTGG
Source organism: Rhinatrema bivittatum (assembly GCF_901001135.1). Classification (NCBI taxonomy): domain Eukaryota; kingdom Metazoa; phylum Chordata; class Amphibia; order Gymnophiona; family Rhinatrematidae; genus Rhinatrema; species Rhinatrema bivittatum. The sequence goes on from NC_042630.1 coordinate 67,436,391, forward strand.
CTTCCGGCACCCTCCGGCCCCAATTCCCTTCCACCCCTCCACCAATGCAGAGAGCAGTGCCGTATCCGCATCCCAATGAACATCCAGCTCAATCAGGGGTAGCAACTGCCGCAATAAATGGCCACACCCCTGCCCCATACTCTTACCCACCTCTGTTTTATTTTTTGTTTTTTTTGTTTTGGTTTTTTGTTTTTTGTTTTTTTGGAGATGGCAGCCCTCCAACCTTCCGCTCCGTGAAGGTGGAACACAAACCACTGGCATCCCGCTCCGTGAATGCCTCTGTGGCTACTGCCGCTCCGTGCAGTATTTTGCTGCCTGAAGGTGGAACAACTACTGGCCACTGGCATCCCGCTCCGTGAATGCCTCTGTGGCTACTGCCACTCCGTGCAGTGTTTTACCACCTCCTCTATATTTATGCCCACTAGACTTGATGGATCCACAGTGTTTATCCCACGCCCCTTTGAAGTCTTTCACAGTTTTAGACTTCACCACTTCCTCCGGAAGGGCATTCCAGGCATCCACCACCCTTTCCATGAAGAAATACTTCCTGACATTGGTTCTTAGTCTTCCTCCCCGGAGCCTCAGCTCGTGACCTCTGGTTCTGCTGATTTTTTAAATAAAAAATAAATAAATAAATAAATAAATAAATAAATAAATAAATCTTTCCTGTTGATTTGTTTATGCCCTTTTATCATTAGCAGATACAAAGTACTGGATACAAAATACTGAAAATAGAATATGTGAGGAAATGCATCCCAGCTGAACCCTGAAACAGAAGTCTTCGTTCATCTCTTGTCTAGAAGTGGCAGGTCACCAAGTCTTAAAAATCAGAGCAACTTCTGACTTCCAAATCACAGAAAGATCATATGTTTCCTCATCACCAGAGGACCCTACTTGCAAAAATAATATTCAGTAATGGAAAAAAACAATAACACTCGTGTCACAGAATTCCTTATTCTTGGATTTTCAGCTCATTCTGAATTGCATAGTCTCTTATTTTTTGGATTTTTAATGCTCTATTTACTCACCCTAATGGGAAACATTGTGATTATTGGAGTCACATGCAGCAACTCCCACCTGCACACCCCCATGTATTTCTTCCTCAGTAATTTGTCCTTTATAGACATCTGCTATACTTCTGTGACTGCCCCTAGATTACTAACAATTTTCTCAGAACATAATAATATCATTTCTTTCTCTGCATGCATGACCCAGCTATATTTTTTTATGTCTTTTGCAAGTACAGAGTATTTACTTCTCACAGCAATGGCATATGACCGCTATGTGGCCATATGTGATCCCATGCATTATACGATCATCATGAATAAGAGAGCTTGTATTCTGCTGGCATCCATATCATGGATAACTGGTTTTCTGGAGTCAGCACCCATTGCAGCTTGTATATCCAGATTGCAATTCTGTGGCTCCAATGAAATTGACCATTTTTTCTGTGATATCATTCCACTGTTAAAACTTTCCTGTTCAGAGACTTATACTAGTCAAATAGTGATATTTACTGATGGTGCGATTGTAGGACTGACTTCCTTTCTTCTTACCCTTACATCCTATGTCTATATCATCTCCTCCATTCTGAAAATCCATTCAGTAGAGGGGAGGCACAAAGCTTTCTCTACTTGCTCTTCCCACCTCACTGTTGTCATTATATTCTATGGAACTGTTATCTGTGTGTACATGAGGCCTAAGTCAGAATATTCAGTTGACCAAAGCAAAGTGCTTTCTATGCTCTATGTTAATGTGATTCCCATGTTAAACCCCCTTATTTACAGCCTGAGAAACAAAGATGTCAGAGGGGCCCTACGAAAACTTGTTAGATATTTATTTCCTTGCAAGATGTAAAGATTCTATAAGTAATTGAAACGCCTTTATATGTTGAAATATTTCATAAACACAAAGGAAAAATAGCAATATCCACATTAAACTGATTTAAAATGTGTCTTTCTAGTCAAATGAATTATAAGCCTTTAAGAGGTCCATATTTTGTTGCTGGCAGCATTGTAAAGTGAGTCAGATCAATTTATCTGGCTAACTTTGCTCAATATTCAGTGATGCGGCCACACTGCTAAATATCCACGACTATTCCTAAGTTAGCCAGATAAATACATCTGACTAGCTTTAACAACGATTCATGCAGACCAAACATTATTCAGCTAACTTAGCTGAATAACACTGAATATCGATGTTTATCTTGCTAAGTTACCCAGATAGCTGATTCCACTCTGGAATGCCTGGGCCCTGCCCCGCCCCGCCCCCAATTTAGCACGATAAAAACTCTAAGTGCCAGGCAGTGAGTACAGCTGAATATTGAAATGGTGTCATTTGTCTAGCCAAGTCTGAACGTAGCCGGACAAATGGACCTCTAAGTGATCATCATACATTTTCTCTGGATCCCTTGGCAAAGAAGAAAAAATGACATCACCTACGGTATTCAATTGGTTCCATATTTGTTATCTAATAGAGCAGTGGTTCTCAACCCTGTCCTGGGGACCCCCCAGCCAGTCGGGTTTTCATGATATCCACAATGAATATGCATGAGAGAAAATTTGCATGCATTGCCTCCATAACATGCAAATTTTCTCTCATGCATATTCATTGTGGATATCATGAAAACCCGACTGGCTGGGGGGTCCCCAGGACAGGGTTGAGAACCACTGTAATAGAGAATGTTGATTACTGTACTCTCTCTTTATAATGTAATGAAGAAAGTCATAATGGATTAGTAAATCTATGCCTGGGCTTCTAAAGGCAAAACACTTAATTTAGGTTGCCCTTAGAACTCCATGTCTATAGGAAACTACAATTCCACCAATACAAATGAAGGGAAACTAGGATGAGCTCAACCTGCTCTTTTTGATTGGGAGCTTAATGGTCAATGATATTTAATTGCAGAAAACTGCTTAAATTGTTACGGTCCCGGTCGTGATGGTCGCGACCCGGCCCTCACCTCCTTGGTCCCGTTCCGTCTCCGAGAGCTTGCGGCCTGTTTCGCGGCGCCCCCACAGGGGGGACGCCGCTGAGAAACCCTTCCAGGATGCTGTCTCCTTAGGTGCGCATACGCACAGGAGTCACGCTTATGAAGGCCTTTTCCTGCCACTGAAGGCTCCGCCTTACCCCTAACGTCAGACGCTGCGGCCTATGTAAGGACGCCACGGAGCCCAGGACTTTGCCTTGCAATGGGGTTCCTTGCGGTTCCCAGTTGCTCCAAGCCCCGGAGCGTGCTATTGTGTTAGCAGCTCCGTTCCTGCCTAAGACTTGCTACGCTTCAGTGTCCAAGTCCTGTCTTTGCTCCTGCCTGGTTCCAGTAACCTGCCTTGCTTCAGTTCCAGCTTGGATCCAGTACCTGTCCTGCTTCAGTTCCTGCTTGGTTCCAGTAACCTGTCCAGCTTCAGTTCCATCTTGGATCCAGTACCTGTCCTGCTTCAGTTCCTGCTTGGTTCCAGTAACCTGTCCAGCTTCAGTTCCAGCTTGGATCCAGTACCTGTCCAGCTTCAGTTCCAGCTTGGATCCAGTACATGTCCTGCTTCAGTTCCTGCTTGGTTCCAGTAGCCTGTCCAGCTTCAGTTCCAGCTTGGATCCAGTACCTGTCTTGCTTCAGTTCCAGCTTGGATCCAGTACCTGTCCTGCTTCAGTTCCTGCTTGGTTCCAGTAACCTGTCTTGCTTCAGTTCCAGCTTGGATCCAGTACCAGTCCAGCTTCAGTTCCAGCTTGGATCCAGTACCTGTCCTGCTTCAGTTCCTGCTTGGTTCCAGTACCTGTCCTGCTTCAGTTCCTGCTTGGTTCCAGTAACCTTTCCAGCTTGGATCCAGTACCTGTCCAGCTTCAGTTCCTGCTTGGTTCCAGTAACCTGTCCTGCTTCAGTTCAAGCTTGGATCCAGTTCCTGTCCAGCTTCAGTTCCAGCTTGGATCCAGTACCTGTCCTGCTTCAGATCCTGCTTGGTTCCAGTAACCTGTCCAGCTTCAGTTCCAGCTTGGATATAGTACCTGTACTGCTTCAGTTCCTGCTTGGTTCCAGTAACCTGACCAGCTTCAGTTCCAGCTTGGATCCAGTACCTGTCCTGCTTCAGTTCCTGCTTGGTTCCAGTATCCTGTCTTGCTTCAGTTCCAGCTTGGATCCAGTACCTGTCCTGCTTCAGTTCCTGCTTGGTTCCAGTATCCTGTCTTGCTTCAGTTCCAGCTTGGATCCAGTACCTGTCCTGCTTCAATTCCTGCTTGGTTCCAGTATCCTGTCTTGCTTCAGTTCCAGCTTGGATCCATACCTGTCCTGCTTCAGTTCCTGCCTGGTTCCAGTAACCTGCCTTGCTTCAGTTCCAGCTTGGATCCAGTACCTGTCCTGCTTCAGTTCCTGCTTGGTTCCAGTAACCTGTCTTGCTTCAGTTCCAGCTTGGATCCATACCTGTCCTGCTTCAGTTCCTGCTTGGTTCCAGTATCCTGTCTTGCTTCGGTTCCAGCTTGGATCCAGTACCTGTCCTGCTTCAATTCCTGCTTGGTTCCAGTATCCTGTCTTGCTTCAGTTCCAGCTTGGATCCATACCTGTCCTGCTTCAGTTCCTGCTTGGTTCCAGTAACCTGTCCAGATTCAGTTCCAGCTTGGATCCAGTACCTGTCCTGCTTCAGTTCCTGCTTGCTTCCAGTAACCTGTCCAGCTTCAGTTCCAGCTTGGATCCAGTATCTGTCTTGCTTCAGTTCCAGCTTGGATCCAGTACCTGTCCTGCTTCAGTTCCTGCTTGGTTCCAGTAACCTGTCTTGCTTCAGTTCCAGCTTGGATCCAGTACCAGTCCAGCTTCAGTTCCAGCTTGGATCCAGTACCTGTCCTGCTTCAGTTCCTGCTTGGTTCCAGTAACCTGTCCAGCTTCAGTTCCATCTTGGATCCAGTACCTGTCCTGCTTCAGTTCCTGCTTGGTTCCAGTAACCTGTCCTGCTTCAGTTCCATCTTGGATCCAGTACCTATCCAGCTTCAGTTCCAGCTTGGATCCAGTACCTGTCCTGCTTCAGTTCCTGCTTCGTTCCAGTAACCTGTCCAGCTTCAGTTCAAGCTTGGATCCAGTACCTGTCCTGCTTCAGTTCCTGCTTGGTTCCAGTATTTCTTGCTTCAGTTCCAGCTTGGATCCAGTACCTGTCCTGCTTCAGTTCCTGCTTGGTTCCAGTATCCTCTCTTGCTTCAGTTCCAGCTTGGATCCAGTACCTGTCCTGCTTCAGTTCCTGCTTGGTTCCAGTAACCTGTCTTGCTTCAGTTCCAGCTTGGATCCAGTACCTGTCCTGCTTCAGTTCCTGCTTGGTTCCAGTAACCTGTCCAGCTTCAGTTCCAGCTTGGATCCAGTACCTGTCCAGCTTCAGGTCCAGCTTGGATCCAGTACCTGTCTTGCTTCAGTTCCAGCTTGGATCCAGTACCTGTCCTGCTTCAGTTCCTGCTTGGTTCCAGTAACCTGTCTTGCTTCAGTTCCAGCTTGGATCCAGTACCAGTCCAGCTTCAGTTCCAGCTTGGTTCCAGTACCTGTCCTGCTTCAGTTCCTGCTTGGTTCCAGTAACCTGTCCAGCTTCAGTTCCAGCTTGGATCCAGTACCTGTCCAGCTTCAGTTCCTGCTTGGTTCCAGTAACCTGTCCTGCTTCAGTTCCAGCTTGGATCCAGTACCTGTCCAGCTTCAGTTCCAGCTTGGATCCAGTACCTGTCCTGCTTCAGTTCCTGCTTGGTTCCAGTAACCTGTCCAGCTTCAGTTCTAGCTTGGATCCAGTACCTGTCCTGCTTCAGTTCCTGCTTGGTTCCAGTATCCTGTCTTGCTTCAGTTCCAGCTTGGATCCAGTACCAGTCCTGCTTCAGTTCCTGCTTGGTTCCAGTATCCTGTCTTGCTTCAGTTCCAGCTTGGATCCAGTACCTGTCCTGCTTCAGTTCCTGCTTGGTTCCAGTATCCTGTCTTGCTTCAGTTCCAGCTTGGATCCATACCTGTCCTGCTTCAGTTCCTGCTTGATTCCAGTAACCTGTCTTGCTTCAGTTCCAGCTTGGATCCAGTACCAGTCCTGCTTGGTTCCAGTAACCTGTCCAGCTTCAGTTCCAGCTTGGATCCAGTACCTGTCCAGCTTCAGTTCCTGCTTGGTTCCAGTAACCTGTCCTGCTTCAGTTCCAGCTTGGATCCAGTACCTGTCCAGCTTCAGTTCCAGCTTGGATCCAGTACCTGTCCTGCTTCAGTTCCTGCTTGGTTCCAGTAACCTGTCCAGCTTCAGTTCTAGCTTGGATCCAGTATCTGTCCTGCTTCAGTTCCTGCTTGGTTCCAGTATCCTGTCTTGCTTCAGTTCTAGCTTGGATCCAGTACCAGTCCTGCTTCAGTTCCTGCTTGGTTCCAGTATCCTGTCTTACTTCAGTTCCAGCTTGGATCCAGTACCTGTCCTGCTTCAGTTCCTTCTTGGTTCCAGTATCCTGTCTTGCTTCAGTTCCAGCTTATTTATTTATTTATTTATTTATTTATTTAAAATTTTTTTATATACCGACATTCATCCAGGATATCACATCGGTTCACAGTGTAACGCAAATATACGCCATGCATGGCGCTTTACATGGAACAGATAAAACATGTTAACAAGGGAATAAAGGGGTAAGAGAACATGGGATAAATTGCATTAAATATTAAACAAGAATTGCAATTATATACATATGTACAATGTTGAGAGAACTGAGAGAAAAGGGATTTGGGAATATTAGGGGGGGAGGGGGGGAGTGGAGAGCAGAGGGGGGAGAAGAGGGGAGAAGGGGGCGGAAAGAAGAAGGATGGGGCAAAAGCGGGGTACCGAAAGGGGGGCCGTGGAAAGGCAGAGTGGAGATTAGGTGTATGCTTTGGCAAATAGCCAGGTCTTAAGCTTCCGCTTGAAGGATTTCAGGCATTCCTCTTGCCGTAGTTCAACTGGCATTGTGTTCCAAAGGGTCGGCCCGGCGATGGATAGTGCACGGGCTCTTGTGGAGGTTAGTTTGTGGAGTTTGGGAGAGGGGATAGGCATGGTTGCGAGATGTGCTTGTCTGGTAGGCTTATTGGACTGGTGTAAGCGGAAGGATTCATTGAACCAGTTCATTTCAGGATTGTATAAAGCCTTGTGGATGAGAGAGAGTGCCTTATATTGTATACGGGATGCTATTGGGAGCCAATGTAGATCTTTTAGAACAGGTGTAATATGGTCATGTTTGCGTAGGTTGGTCAAGATTCGGGCTGTTGTGTTTTGCAGAATTTGAATGGGATGAATGGCGTTGTTAGGAAGGCCGAGGAGCAGGGAGTTGCAGTAGTCTGTTTTGGCAAAGATAGTGGTTTGAAGCACTGTCCGGAAATCAGGGGCATGCAGTAAGGATTTAAGTTTTTTCAGTGTATGGAGTTTAAAGAAACCATCTTTAAGTATATTGTTGATAAATTTCTTCAGGGTAAAGTGCCCGTCGAGGATGATTCCCAGATCACGGACTTGTTGGGCAAATTTGAACTGTGATAGAGGGGGGAGGATCGAGTGGTTGGGGGGTGAGATGAGCATGATTTCAGTTTTAGTTGTGTTAAGGGCTAGGTGGATGGAGGAGAGGAGATTGTTTATGGATTGGAGGGTATCATTCCAGAAATCCATGGTTTTCGAAAGGGAGTCAGTGATGGGTATGAGCAGCTGAACATCATCAGCGTATATGTAATGGGGGAGATTTAGGCTAGAAAGGAAGTAGCAGAGGGGAAGGATGTAAATATTGAAGAGGGTAGAGGAGAGGGATGATCCCTGAGGGACACCTTGATTAAGGGGGATGGCATTGGATACGTGATTGCCTAGCTGAATTTTGTAGTCTCTGTTGCTGAGGTAGGATTTGAACCAGTTGTGGGCAACACCTGTAATGCCTATTTCAGTTAGGCGCTGTAGAAGAATGGGATGGCTGACGGTGTCAAATGCGGATGAGATGTCAAGGAAGGCAATTATGTATGATTGTCCTTTCTCAAATCCTTTAATAATGTGGTCAGTCAGTGAAAGTAATAGAGTCTCCGTGCTGTGAGATTTACGAAAGCCAAATTGTGCGGGGGCAAGAATGTGATTGTCTTCAAGGTATTCTGTCAGTTGCTTGTTGACAGTTTTTTCAAGGAGTTTAGCGATGAATGGAAGGTTAGAAATAGGGCGATAATTGGCTAGATCAGAAGGGTCTAGTTTGGGTTTCTTGAGGATCGGTTTGACAATAGCCTGTTTCAGGGGGAGCGGTACCTGTCCAGAGTTAATGGATAGGTTGATAATGTTTGTTAAAGGTTTAGCAATAATATTGGGTATTGTGAGGAGATGTTTTGTGGGTATGGTGTCAGATGGGTGCGTGGAAGGTTTGGCTTTTTTGATAAAGGTTTCAATTTCTAATGTTGAGGTGCAGTCTAGAGAGGATAGAACTGTGGTATTTTTGCTAGTCATTGTATGGATGAGATCAGGTTCGACGAGGTTGGATCCATACCTGTCCTGCTTCAGTTCCTGCTTGATTCCAGTATCCTGTCTTGCTTCAGTTCCAGCTTGGATCCAGTACCAGTCCTGCTTGGTTCCCGTAACCTGTCCAGCTTCAGTTCCAGCTTGGATCCAGTACCTGTCCTGCTTCAGTTCCTGCTTGGTTCCAGTATCCTGTCTTGCTTCAGTTCCAGCTTGGATCCAGTACCTGTCCTGGTTCAATTCCTGCTTGGTTCCAGTATCCTGTCTTGCTTCAGTTCCAGCTTGGATCCAGTACCAGTCCTGTTTCAGTTCCTGCTTGATTCCGGATCCCTGCCCGTCTGCTTCAGCTCTAGCCTCCGTGATCTCCTAAGTCCCAGCGGCCGGGCTCCTATGGGCTCCTCCTGGGGGAGTACCAGCTTCCTGGGTGAAGCTCACCATCCATCGCCTGCCTGGTATCGGCCTCCCGGCCTGCCCCCAAGCTGAGACTATAGTCCATCTCTCCCCAGTCTCCCGCAGGCCGGCCCAAGGGTCCACTAAAACAGCTTATTCACAACAAAAAACACACACATTGAAAATAAAAATATAGTTTTTCGTTCATTTCAATTCCATGATGGAACCATTTTCAAAGATAAATCACGAGGGATGGATTCACACTGAAACCAAATAACTGACAAAAGTCTGCTCTAGACTACTACAAGTGTGAACATGATTGTACACAATGAACTATCTATGGGACAATATATTATGAGGTCCATATTCAAAAGCCATTTAGATGGATAATGTAATAGTTATCCATCTAAATAGCTTACTCGGCTTTATTTAGCCCTTATCCAGCTAAATACTAGCTGTGGGTGGCCACAGAGACATTTCATAGAGGAGTGGAGTAGTCACTTAACTTATGTAGCTAGCTCTGGTTAGGCCATAGGACTGTCCTAAAGTTAGCTGGTTAGCCATAACCTTAAGATAGCCGGGTATATTCAGCGGTGTAATCGCCCTGCTGAATACATCCTGCTAGACAGGCAGATGTGTTTATCCGGCTAACTAGCCAAGCTGCACAGCGACTGATAATGGACCCAAATGAAACTTGATTTTTACATTTTGGCCCTAGAGTTTTTCCTGTACCTTTGAGCAGGAATCCTAATTAGAAGTGGCTTCCACTAGGGCTACTAGTTTAGTAGTTAAAACAGTAGACTGAGAACCAGGGATGCAAGGGTTCAAATTTTGTTCCCTGTACGTACCTGGATCAGTCCAGACTGCTGGGTTTTGCCTCCCTTCCAGCAGATGGAGACAGAGAAAAACTTTGAGAGCACCCCCTCTTAAGCCAGTATGCTACCTGCATTTCTTCAGTATTTCTCTGCCTCCAGCAGATGGAGGTAGTGCAAAACCTGCAATTCTGAACCAGTTTGGGTTTTCAAAAAAAAAAAAAAAGAGAGAGTGAACAGTCTCAGAGCAGTTTTATTATTTTGGCCAGTAGGGCAGAAGAAGCATATTTTTCTTTCCTCCTAGGTGGTTGGCAGGTCCTCATAGGACCATACCCCTGGTAGCAGGTACTGCAGGAGCCAGGCTTGGAAGCCCTCAGTGCTTCCTATTGTTGATGAGTCACCGGGGTGATACCGGTGGTCCAGTCCCTCTCCCCACACCCTTTTCTCTGCCGGGATCAAGAGAAGACTGCTCTTCTAAACGGTATTGTGCCTTTAAAAAAAACCTTTTTTTAAAGATAGTCATAAGGCAGTGAGTATGGCAGGGCCGATCTCAGTTTTTCTTCAGCGAGGGACCATGTTGGCAGGCTTGGGAAGGTTTCTTTGGGTGGGTGCCGGTCTGATCACTCCCTTCTCGTGGCAGCCATACCGCGTGAGGCTCGTTGTTCGGCCTATGGAGAGTCAGCCTCGTGGCTCTCTCGCACGGGCCTTTGCTCTCATTGCCTCCCCGGCAGGGAGAGGTCATCAGGAGCGATGGCAAGGACCTCAGGTAGGACCTGCTGTGTGAGTAAGCATCCCGCTTCACAGCAGGGCGATGGCGATCCATTCCCTGTAAGCGCAGGAATGGCAGCCATCTTAAAAATGTTTTCTGCCGCTCAGGAAAAGGCAGCTGAGGGAGTGGATCTCCTGCTGGTTCTATCACCTGCTGCAGGGAGTCTGGGGGACCCTAGGGATGATTACTCTGATTTTTCTGAGGAGGAGCCTATTCCCCTGGAGGGGGAATTGGCAGACCAGCCTGCTTTTACTCCGGACTTTGTGCTCTTGATGCACAACACCTATTTGGCTAGCAAGTCTCAGCAGGGGGGCGTTATTACACAAGGTCCTTATTCTGGTCCACCCAAAAAGGTCCCCAGGTGACTGGAGCTGTCAAACTCAGTCCAAGTCCGGAAGATCCTGGGCCCTGTGTTCCTGAGTGGCCTAGCTGAATCTCCCTCGGGGGTTGCGGAGACCTCAGGATGCGGTCCCAGCTCCTCCTTTTGGCAGTGGCTGTTAGGATTGTGGACCCTTGGGCCGGCTGAGACTGCAGGTGTCGTGCCGTGGATTCCCACAGTGGGCGTCGCAGCCGGGAGGTGGCGCTGAGGAGAGACTTCGAAGACCACCCAAAAAGGTCCCCAGGTGATTTCACCACTGGAAGCCCGAGGTCCCCCCAGGAAGAGCCCATAGGGACCCGGGCCTCTTGGTCTTAGGTGGATCCTATGCGACCAAGGATCAGAAGAGCAGCCTGCCGAGGTAATCCAACGATGAGATGGCACCCAGGAGGTCAGGAGAGACTTCACATTTGGAAGCTCGCGGTCCCCCCAGGAGGAGCCCGTGAGGACCCGAGCCGTTGGGGCTTAGGAGAAACCTCCAGGCAGGTGATGAACAAGTATCTGCGGCAGTGGGAAGAGATGAAGCCAAAGTCCAGGAACAAGCCAAGGTCGGGAGCCAGAAGTCAGATGTTGGATGCTAAAACCAGGGACAGAAGCAGAAGCCGAAGTCGAAGAACAAAGCAAGGTCAGGAGCCAGGAATCAGATGTCAGGAGCAAGCAGGAACTGGGAAGCAGGAAGCACAACTAGCTACTCCGAAGAGTCAACCTCGTTGCAAGGCACTGGCTACCTGTGGCTGCTGGGTTTAAATAACCCGGCAGCATCTGACGTCAGCAGGGAGGCGTCCTCTGTTTTCCCGCACTTGCCCCTTTAAATTGAAAGCCCCAGCGTGCACGCCTAGGGGGCGGGGCCAGCAGCGGATCTCCGGCAGTGTCTCTCTCGCAGGGGGGGACGCCGCAGTAGGCCGTGTCTTAGGCCTGGACGGCCGCGTCTCGGGTCCGGTGGGCTGGAGGGGAGCTCCCGCAGACAGGGTGGACTGGGTGGTGAGTGGAGATCCCGGGGCACAGCCCGGGATCGCAACAGTGGCACTGATCAGGATGAGGACCCGGAGAAGCCTTTGCCCCTGGATGGGGATGATCTGAAAGTCATCGCTTATTTCACAGGGAGGAATTGGAGCCCCTCATTCCCTAAGTCTTGGAGGAACTGGGGCTTGCCCTTCTCCAGGCTGATCTGGGCCAAAACACGGTTGATCCCATTCTGGCCAGCTTTTTCCCTGCATCAGATGCTTCAACAGCTGTTGGTCCAGGAGTGGGATACTCCTGAATCAGGCCTGAGAGTGGGACGGGCTATGGACAAACTGTACCCCTTGCCTGAGGAGATCTTAGACCTTCTGAAGGTTCCTAAAGTGGATGCTTCAGTTTCAGTGGTCACAAACAGGACCACTATACTGGTGGCAGGGGTAGCGGCCCTTAAAGATCTCCAAGATATAAAGCTTGAGGTTCTCCTCAAATTGATTTTTGAGGTCTCAGCCCTTAGCATTAGAGCCACCATCTGTAGCAGTTACCTGTTTCAGGCAAGCCTCCGGTGGGTCCAGCAGTTTCTGAATGCAAGAGATCTCCCACCTCAGGAGCTGGCGCAAGCGGAGCAACTGGAGGCGGCCATGGCTTATGGGGCAGATGCCTTACACAACCTGCTTTGTACTTCCTCCAGAACAATGGTATCTGCTAGGGATGTGAATCGTTTTTCAAAGATTAAAATTATCGTCCAATAATTTTAATATCATCTTAAATCGTTATAGAACACAATACAATAGAAATTCTAACGATTTATCGTTAAAAATCGTTAAATCGTGTTAGTGCGCACTAACTCCCGTTAGTGCGCACTAACAGAAAATGATACAAATTGACACTTTCCAGGTCAGTAAAGGTCAGTTAGGAATGAATATGTATTCCTATTGGCTGGCTGCCCTCTTATCTATTGATGTTACCAAGGTTCCCACTGAGGTGATGGTTGGGGGGATGGGAAATGGAAATGGAAACTCAGGAACACTAACAGAAAATGATACAAATTATTGACACTTTCCAGGTCAGTAAAGGTCAGTTAGGAATGAATATGTATTCCTATTGGCTGGCTGCCCTCTTATCTATTGATGTTACCAAGGTTCCAACTGAGGTGATGGTTGGGGGGAAGGGAAATGGAAACTGTTGGTGGGTGACAAAAAAAGTAATGTGATCAGTCAATATGACTAGAACTTGTGCCCTATTCCTGATACCAGGGGTGTTGTGATCTTCCTGCACTCAGTGCCCTATCCCTGATACCAGGGGTGTTGTGATCTTCCTGCACACAGTGCCCTAACCCTGACACCAGGCTCAGCTTGGAGCTCTTCCCTTCAAAGGCAAGCTTTTGTTTGGGGAAGATTTGGAACAACTGATAAAGTCGTTGGGCGACAATAAGGTTCATAAACTGCCTGAAGATAAACCTAAGGTATCCAGAGGTTTTCTTCCAATATGCTCTTGCTTTAGGGGGTGAAGACACTTCTGCCAGAGCAGGGTGCCTGGTCTGGGCCAGCATCAAACATCGGGGAGGTCACAGTCCTGGTCTCAGTCCTTTTGAGGGCATTGAGCGAGCCGAGATGGGACCGGGCAAAGTTCCATTGGAGCCAAATCCTCACAATGAGATTCAGCCAACCCATTCCTCCATCCCTGCCAACAGGGAACAGCTGTCCCTTTTCTACAAGGAATGGGTCAAGATCACCTCGGAAAAGTGGGTTCTAAGCATCATAGAGCACAGCTATGCTTTAGAATTTGCTCACCCTCTCAGGGATCTTTTTATGATATCACCCTGCAGTTCACTGATAAAGGAGCAGATTGTTCAGCAGATGCTCAACAGACTAGAGTCCCTAGGGGCTATCATCACTGTTCCCCAGGAAGAGCAGGGAGCCGGGCGTTATTCCATCTATTTTCTGGTGCCAAAGAAGGAAGGCTCCTATCGCCTCATTCTGGACCTCAAAAGGGTGAACAAGGCTCTCAAGGTGCCACATTTTCGGATGGAGACCCTGCGCTCGGTCATTGCAGCAGTGCACAGTAGGGAGTTCCTGGCCTCCTTGGATCTGATGGAGGCATATCTGCATATTGGGATCCACAAGGATCATCAGAGATTTATTTGCTTCGTGATCCTTGGAAAGCACTTCCAGGTTTGTGCCCTCCCGTTCGGTCTGGCTAAGGTGCCTCGTACCTTCACCAAGGTGATGGTGGTAATGGCAGCAGCCATCTGGAGGGAGGGTGTGTTGGTTCACCCCTATCTGGCTTATCCGAGCAAAGTTGGAAGATCTCTGCAAGCAGATGGAGGAAAAAGTCCTGTACAGGCTGAGGTCACTCGGTTGGGTTGTCAATCAGGCCAAGAGTCATCTACTTCCTTCACAGATCCTAGACTTCTTAGAGGCATGATTTAATACTCACATGGGCAAGGTCTTCCTTATGGAGGATTGCATCCACAAGCTGCAGATGCAAGTACATCATCTCTAGGACCTTCTGGTGCCCAGAGTCTGGGACTATTTACAGGTCCTTGGTTCCATGGCATCCACACTGGAGTTGGTTCTGTAGGCCTTTGCACATATGAGGCTCTTACAAACAGCATTATTGTCCCATTAGGATCCAATGTCGGAGGAGTTTTAAATTTCCTTACCACTCACAGAGTCTGCTACATCCAGTCTTGGCTGGTGGCTTGTTAAGAACATAAGAACATAAGAAAATGCCATACAGGGTCAGACCAAGGGTCCATCAAGCCCAGCATCCTGTTTCCAACAGTGGCCAATCCAGGCCATAAGAACCTGGCAAGTACCCAAAAACTAAGTCTATTCCATGTTACCATTGCTAGTAATAGCAGTGGTTATTATCTAAGTCAACTTAATTAATAACAGGTAATGGACTTCTGTGTTCAATGAGTCGAGTGCAAATTTTATGCTTGGTCCGGCCTATGTAAATTTTCGAACATGGACATTGAAGGGCGTAAATAAAGTAATCAGTGTTACAATTAACGTCACATTTTAGATATGTGTTGAATCCAGTACTAGGGTCTTGCCAATGAATGCCTCTGTGAGCTTGTGCTCACAGAGACATTCATTTGCCACATGATGTTTGTCCTTCTATGAAGTTGGGTTTGCAGTCTGGGGGCGCTGCTCTGACTACATATTGTTTGATGTTCAATCCTCAGGAATATGCAAACATGGGTGGATTTTGGAATGCGGACTAAGACCATGCCAATATTTGAGCATATTACGAAAGGTGGAAAGAAGGCAAAACAATTACCATCAGGATTAAAAGGTGAGGTGAAAGAGGCTATTTTAGCCAAAAAAAAATCCTTCAAAAATTGGAAGAAGGATGCATCTGAAGAAAATAGGATAAAACAAAAGCATTGTCAAGTTAAGTGTAAAACATTGATAAAACAGGCGAAGAGAGAATTTGAAATGAAGTTGGCCTTAGAGGCAAAAACTGAGAGGGAGTCGGTTGGACCATTAAATGACAGAGGGGTTAAAGGGGCTCTTAGGGAAGATAAGGTCATTGCAGAGAGACTAAATGAATTCTTTGCTTCCGTGTTTACTAATGAGGATGTTGGGGAGATACCAGTTCCGGAGATGGTTTTCAGGGTTGATGAGTCAGACAAACTGAATGAAATCACTGTGAACCTGAAAGATGTAGTAGGCCAGATTGACAAAATAAAAGTAGAAAATCACCTGGACCGGATGGTATGCATCCTAGGGTACTGAAGGAACTCAAAAATGAAATTTCTGATCTATTAGTTAAAATTTGTAACCTATCATTAAAAGCATCCACTGTACCTGAAGACTGGAGGGTGGCCAATGTAACCTCAATATTTAAAAAAGGCTCCAGGGGCGATCCGGGTAACTATAAACCAGTGAGCCTGACTTCAGTGCCGGGAAAAATAGTGGAAACTATTCTCAAGATCGAAATCATAGAGCATATAGAAAGACATGGTTTAATGGAACACACTCAACATGGATTTACCAAGGGAAGTCTTGCCTAACAAATCTGCTTCGTTTTTTTGAAGGGGTTAATAAACATGTGGATAAAGGTGAACCGGTAGATGTAGTGTATTTGGATTTTCAGAAGGCTTTTGACAAAGTCCCTCATGAGAGGCTTCTATGAAAACTAAAAAGTCATGGGATAGGAGGTGATGTCCTTTCATGGATTACAAACTGGTTAAAAGACAGGAAACAGAGAGTAGGATTAAATGGTCAATTTTCTCAGTGGAAAAGGGTAAACAGTGGAGTGCCTCAGGGATCTGTACTTGGACCGGTGCATTTCAATCTACTAGATAAATGAAGCTTGACCGATGTGCCGCAAATGAGCAGTAGAGAGCAGCTCTACCGCGCATGCGCAGGGGAACCCGTAGGTCAGAGCTTGCCTGTAACAAAAATGGCACTGGGAGGAACAGTAGCGGTGGCGGCGGTGGTGAGGAGCAGTAGCGGCGGCGGCAGTGGCAGTGCGCGCGAGGGAGGGAGGGACCTCCCCCAGAGATCTTCCGTCTGCGCCATCCGAAGGGGTTGTGAATGAGCTGAGAGGGGAGGGGATTGAGAGAGGGGGAGTGACTGAGGGGAGGGGGGAGGGAGGAGAGAGGGAGGTGAGGGGGAAGGTGGGAGGGAGAATAGAGGGGGAGGGAGAATGAGGGGGAGGGAGGGGGAGGGAGGAGAATGAGGGGGAGGGGAGAATGAGGGGGAGGGAGGAGAATAGGGGAAGGGGAGAATGAGGGGGAGGGAGGAGAATGGGGGGAGAATGAGGGGGGAGGGGAGAATGAGGGGGGGGGGGGGTGGAGAATGAGTGGGAAGGAAATGGACCGAAAAAATGTTTTTAATGTAGCCCGTTGTTACGGGCTTAATGGCTAGCATATATATAAATGATCTGGAAAGGAATACGAGTGAGGTTATCAAATTTGCGGATGATACAAAATTATTCAGAGTAGTTAAATCACAAGCAGACTGTGATACATTACAGGAGGACCTTGCAAGACTGGAAGATTGGGCATCCAAATGGCAGATGAAATTTAATGTGGACAAGTGCAAGGTGTTGCATATAGGGAAAAATAACCCTTGCTGTAGTTACACGATTTTAGGTTCCATATTAGGAGCTACCACCCAGGAAAAAGATCTAGGCATCATAGTGGATAATACTTTAAAATCGTCGGCTCAGTTTGCTGCAGCAGTCAAAAAAGCAAATAGAATGTTAGGAATTATTAGGAAGGGAATGGATAATAGAACGGAAAATGTCATAATGCCTCTATATCGCTCCATGGTGAGACCGCACCTTGAATACTGTGTACAATTCTGGTCGCCGCATCTCAATAAAGATATATCTGCGATGGAGAAGGAACAGAGAAGGGCAACCAAAATGATAAAGGGGATAGAACAGCACCCCTATGAGGAAAGGCTGAAGAGGTTAGGGCTGTTCAGCTTGGAGAAGAGATGGCTGAGGGGGGGATATGATAGAGGTCTTTAAGATCATGAGAGGTCTTGAATGAGTAGATGTGACTTGGTTATTTGCACTTTCGAATAATAGAAGGACTAGGGGGCATTCCATGAAGTTAGCAAGTAGTACATTTAAGACTAATCGGAGAAAATTCTTTTTCACTCAACGCACAATAAAGCTCTGGAATTTGTTGCCAGAGGATGTGGTTAGCGCAGTTATTGTAGCTGGGTTCAAAAAAGGTTTGGATAAGTTCTTGGAGGAGAAGTCCATTAATGGCTATTAATCAAGTTTACTTAGGGAATAGCCACTGCTATAAATTGCATCAGTAGCATGGGATCTTTGTAGTATTTGGGTAATTGCCAGGTTCTTGTGGCCTGGTTTTGGCCTCTGTTGGAAACAGGATGCTGGGCTTGATGGATCCTTGGTCTGAACCAGCATGGCAATTTCTTATTTTCTTATGTTCTTATGTACCGGTTAACCTTTATCCACATGTTTATTAACTCCTTCAAAAAAGTGAAGCAGATTTCCGAGGCAAGACTTGCCTTGGGTAAAGCCATGCTGACTTTGTTCCATTAATCCATGTCTTTCTATATGTTCTGTGATTTTGATGTTGAGAACACTTTCCACTATTTTTCCTGGCACTGAAGTCCGGCTAACCGGTCAGTAGTTTCCCGGATCGCCCCTGGGGCCCTTTTTAAATATTGGGGTTACATTAGCTATCCTCCAGTCTTCAGGTACAATGGATGATTTTAATGATAGGTTACAAATTTTTACTAATAGGTCTGAAATTTCATTTTGTAGTTCATTCAGAAGTCTGGGGTGTATACCTTCACTACTCTGGGGTGTATACCATCTGGTCCAGGTGATTTACTACTCTTCAGTTTGTCAACCAGGCCTACCACATCTTCTAGGTTCACCGTGATTTGATTCAGTCCATCTGAATCATTGCCCATGAAAACCTTCTCCAGTACGGGTACCTCCCCAACATCCTCTTCAGTAAAGACCGAAGCAAAGAAATAATTTAATCTTTCCGCGATGGCCTTATCTTGTCTAAGTGCCCCTTTAACCCCTCGATTATCTAATGGTCCAACTGACTACCTCACAGGCTTTCTGCTTCGAATATATTTAAAAAAAATTTTACTGTGAGGTTTTGCCTCTCTGACCAACTTCTTTTCAAATTCTCTCTTAACCTGTCTTATCAATGTCTTATATTTAACTTGCCAGCGCTTATGCATTATCCTATTGTCTTCTGTTGGATCCTTCTTCCAATTTTTAAATGAAGATCTTTTGGCTAATATAGCTTCTTTCACCTCCCCTTTTAACCATGCCGGTAATAGTTTTGTCTTCTTTCCACCTTTCTTAATGTGTGGAATACATCTGGACTGTGCTTCTAGAATGGTATTTTTTAACAATGACCACACCTGTTGCACACTTTTTACCTTTGTAGCTGCTCCTTTCAATTTTTTTCTAACAATTTTTCTCATTTTATCAAAGTTTCCCTTTTGAAAGTTTAGCACAAGAGCCTTGGATTTGTACACTGTTCCTCTTCCAGTCATTAAATCAAATTTGATCATATTATGATCACTATTGCCAAGCGGCCCCACCCCCGTTACTTCTCTCACCAAATCCTGTTCTCCACTGAGAATTAGATCTAAAATTGCTCCCTCTATTGTCGATTCCTGAACCAACTGCTCCATAAAAATTTAATTTATTCCATCCAGTAACTTTATATCTCTAGCATGTACCGATGATACATTTACCCAGTCAATATTGGGGTAATTGAAGTCTCCCATTATTACCGCACTACCAATTTGGTTAGCTTCCCTAATTTCTCTTAGCATTTTACTGTCAATCTCACCATCTTGATCAGGCGGACGGTAGTATACTCCTATCACTATAGTCTTCCCTGACACACAAGGGATTTCTACCCATAAAGATTCAATTTTGCATTTAGTCTCATGCAGGATGTTTATCCTGTTAGACTCTATGCCATCCCTGACATAAAGCACCACACCGCCTCCCGTGTGCTCCTCTCTGTCATTGCGATATAATTTGTACCTTGGTATAGCACTGTCCCATTGGTTGTCCTCCTTCCACCATGTCTCTGAGATGCCAATTAAGTCTATGTCATCATTCACTACTATACATTCTAATTCTCCCATCTTACTTCTTAGACTTCTAGCATTAGCACACAAACATTTCAAAGTTTGTTTTTTGTTTGTATTTTCATTCTGCTTTTTAATTGATAGGGATAAGTTAGAATTTTTTAGCTCAAGTGAGTTTTTAGTTACAGGCACTTGGACTACTTTTCTTATTATTGGAATCTCACTGTCGGGATGCCCTAATTCTAATGCATTATTAGCATCCTTTGAAGATATCTCTCTCCGAACCATGCACTGCTGAGCAACAGTCAGCTTTCCCCTTTGTTCTAGTTTAAAAGCTGCTCTATCTCCTTTTTAAAGGTTAGCGCCAGCAGTCTGGTTCCACCCTGGTTAAGGTGGAGCCCATCCCTTCGGAAGAGACTCCTCCTTCCCCAAAAGGTTCCCCAATTCCTAACAAAACTGAATCCTTCTTTCGTGCACCATTGTCTCATCCATGCATTGAGACTCCAGAGATCTACCTGCCTCTGGTTACCTGGGCGTGGAACAGGGAGCATTTCAGAGAATGCTACCTTGGAGGTTCTGGATTTAAGCTTTCTACCTAAGAGCCTAAATTTGGCTTCCAGAATCCTCTCCCACATTTTCTTATGTCGTTGGAGACCACATGTACCACAACAGCCGGCTCCTCCCCAGCACTGTCTAAAATTTTGTCTAGGTGGCACATGAGGTCCACCACCTTCGCACCAGGTAGGCATGTTAAAATGTGATCCTCATGCCAACTAGCCACCCAGCTGTCTACATTCCTAATAATCGAATCACCAACTATGAAGGCTGACCTAACCCTTTCCTCCTGGGCAGTAGGCCTTGGTGAGATATCCTCGGTGCGAAAGGGCAATGCATCACCTGAAGAGCAGGTCCTTGCTACAGGATCCTTTCCTTCTGCAGCAGGTTGATGCTCTCCAATCATGAGACCTTCTTCCTCCAAGGCAACACCAAGGCTGCAATTCTGAAGTTGGATCTTGGCTACTATGTCCCTGAAGGTCTCATCTATATACCTTTCTGTGTACCTCAGCTCCTACAGGTCTGCCACTCTAGCCTCCAGAGATCGGACTCGTTCTCTGAGAACCAGGAGCTCTTTGCATCACATGCACATGTACAATTTGTCACCAGTAGGTAAAAAATCAGTGACACTCGATGCAAAAGACTGGGAAGCCCCCCTCTTGTTGCTGGACTGCTGCCTTCATCTCAAATTTGTTCAGATCCTACTTCTTTTCCTTTCCATCCTCATGCTGTCTTATAACTCCAGTCACCAAGCACCAAAGGCCCATAAAGAACATAGGGGCCTGGTGAGAGAGAATTTGAAAAGAAGTTGGTCGTAGAGGCAAAAACTAACAGTAAAATCTTTTTTAAATATATCCGAAGAAGAAAGCCTGTGAAGGAATAAGTTGGACCGTTAAATGATTGAGGGGTAAAAGGGGCACTCAGAGAAGATAAGGCCATCGCAGAAAGATTAAATGAGTTCTTTGCTTCGGTGTTTACTGAAGAGGATGTTGGGGAGATACTCGTACCAGAGAAGGTTTTCATGGGTAATGATTCATATGGACTGAACTAAATCACGGTGAACCTAGAAGATGTAGTAGGCCTGACTGACAAATTGAAGAGTAGTAAATCACATGGACCAGATGGCATACAGCCCAGGGTTCTGAAGGAACTAAAAAATGAAATTTCAGACCTATTAGTAAAAATTTGTAACCTATAATTAAAATCATCCATTGGCTAAAGTAACCCCAATATTATAAAGGGCTCCAGGGGAGATCCGGGAAACTACAGACTAGTTAGCCTGACTTCCGTGCCAGGACAAATAGTGGAAAGCGTTCTATTTATTTATTTATTTATTTATTAAGCTCTTATAGATCGTCGTTCAGACTAGCCATCACAATAGTTTCCATGTTTAAAACATATTAAATAAATTAAATAAAGAGCAATTATTCCTAAAAATGGTAAATAAAAACAAAATAAAATACAATAAACTGGTAAAACATAGTAAAATACAATCATATTAAAAGAAAACAAATATCAAAATCACAGAACATATAGAAAGACATGGTTTAATGGAACAAAGTCAGTTGGCTTTACCCAAGGCAAGTCTTGCCTCTCAAATCTGCTTCACTTTTTTGAAGGAATTAATAAACATGTAGATAAAGTTGAACTGGTAGATGTAGTGTATTTGGATTTTCAGAAGGCATTTGACAAAGTTACTCATGAGAGGCGTCTAGGAAAAGTAAAAAGTAATGAGATAGGTGGTAATGTCCTTTCATGGTTTACAAACAGGCTAAAAGACTGGAAACAGAGAGTAGGATTAAATAGACAATTTTCTCAATGGAAGGGAGTGGTCAGTGAGGTGCCTCAGGGACCTGTACTTTTCAATATATTTCTAAATGATCTGGAAAGATATACGACGAGTGAGGTAATCAAATTTGCAGATGATACAAAATTATTCAGAGTAGTTAAATCACAAGCAGATTGTGATAAATTGCAGGAAGACCTTATGAGACTGGAAAATTGGGCATCCAAATGGCAGATGAAATTTAATGGTGGATAAGTGCAAGGTGATTCGTATAGGGAAAAATAACCCATGCCATAGTTACACAGTTAGGTTTCATATTAGGAACTACCACCCAAGAAAGAGATCTAGGCAACATAATGAATAACACATTGAAATCGTTGGTTCAGTGTGCTGCGGCTGTCAAAAAAGCAAACAGAATGTTGGGAATTATTAGAAAGAGAATGGTGAATAAAATGGGAAATGTCATAATGCCTCGGTATCGCTCCATGGTGAAACCGCACCTTGAATACTGTGTACAATTCTGGTCGCCGCATCTCAAAAAAGATATAATTGCGATGGAGAAGGTACAGAGAAGGGCGACCAAAATGATAAGGGGAATGGAACAGTTCCACTATGTATAGACTAAAGAGGTTAGGAATTTTCAGCTTGGAGAAGAGATGGCTGAGGGGGATATGATTGCGGTGTTTAAA
The DNA here is from genome assembly GCF_901001135.1 of Rhinatrema bivittatum. Classification (NCBI taxonomy): domain Eukaryota; kingdom Metazoa; phylum Chordata; class Amphibia; order Gymnophiona; family Rhinatrematidae; genus Rhinatrema; species Rhinatrema bivittatum. Next base: position 67,458,713 of record NC_042630.1, read on the forward strand.
ATCATGAGAGGTCTAGAACGGGTAAATGTGAATCGGTTATTTACTCTTTCGGATGATAGAAGGACTAGGGGGCCCTTCATAAAGTTAGCATGTGGCACATTTAAAACTAATTGGAGAAAGTTATTTTTCACTCAACACACAGTTAAACCCTGGAATTTGTTGCCAGAAGATGTGGTTAGTGCAGTTAGTGTAGCTGTGTTTAAAAAAGGTTTGGATAATTTCTTGGAGGAGAAGTCCATTAACTGCTATTAATCAAGTTGACTTAGAAATAGCCACTGCTATTATTAGCAACAGTAACATGGGATAGACTTATTTTTTGCGTACTTGCCAGGTTCTTATGGCCTGGTTTGGCCACTGTTGGAAACAGGATGTTGGGCTTGATGGACCCTTGGTCTGACCCACTATAGCATTGTTATAGAGTGCTGGAGGTCGGCCCATTTCTAGGATTTCGTATACCCTTCGGCCACGACGCAATCGCAGAGGAGCTCCAGAAAGTGCCGTGGCAGGTGATGAGTGTCCAAGCACAGGCTGGAGATGCAAAACCCTGACCTCTGCTGAACCTGATTGCATAGAACAGACCCAGCAATGCAATGTTGGTCTCTGGAGTAGCCTCCGGCCACTCGATTGCCCTTTTGGATCTGTCGTACGGGAATGCCAGATGCGACAGGATGGACAGAGGCTGAGGGCTGGAACAAATAGGATCAGACAAAGACTCGGGATACTTGGAGTGAGACGAAGACTCAGGATACTTGGGGAAGGTGAGACAAGACTCACGGTTATTTGAAGAGAAGGACTCCAACAGAGTCACAAGGATACTTGAAGAGTTCTGAATCGGTAATGCCACACCACGCACCCTACACAGATAGTCAAGGCAGGTCACGGACCACGCTGGTGGTTCCCGAGTCAGGTTGCTTGAAGGTTTCAAGATGAAGAATCCGGCAAGGCCTGCACCATGGCATGCCCTCCACAGCCAGTCAAAGCAAGGCATGGACCACACTGAAATGGAACAGATTTAGGCAGGGTTCTTAGTCAGAGACGGAGACACATAAGGGACTCCGAAGATCCGAGAGTATTCAGGATTCAGGATACAAGGCTCAGGATACAAGACTCAGGACTTGCAACTCGGAACTCGGAACATTAAAAGCAAGGGTCTTCTGGAATCTTGCACTGCCGATGAGAAGAACATCTGGATACGAGATCATCAGGACACAAGGACATCAGGAGACCAAGACATCTGGAACTTCAGGGGATCTGAAGAAACGAACAACTGGAACATCAGGACATCTGGAACTTCACAAGATGAAAACACAGGATCAGATGAGAGACCAAGACAAAGACATGGAATTCCAACATGGAACGGAGTGCCTAGGAGAAGCTAGATGCAGAGAAGTCCTAAGGAGGACCGGGTCCTTGCAAAGGCAACAAAGCAATGAAGCAGGCCCTTTTTATAGGCTGAAGAGGAGGCTCCCATGATGACATCAAAGGAGGACCACTCCCACACTGGCCCTTTAAGAATAGAGAGGAGGCACGGTGCCGCGCCTAAGGAGATGGACGGCAGGACCCTGGAGAGCTGAAGCAGGAACCAGGCTGCAGAACAGGCCCTGAGGTCGGAGGCGGAACTCTGCCACAGAGGAGGTGACTGAGGGTAGCTCCAGCCGCTGAGCAGGTTCCGGAGGGAATGGCGCCAGGCACCCAAAGAACCCATGGCGGCCCTGCTGATGCAGGGAAGGCATCGGCAGCCACCAGGCTGAAGAGGAGCTGGAACGGTGCCCCACCACGAGGGGCTCAGTGTCAGCGGCCTCCAGGCCATGCAGGAATGCTGCCAGCGGCCTCCTGGCTGCAAGGACAGGACCCAGACGGCTTCAACCACAGGGAGAACATGGCGACGGTTCTCTCCCATGCTCTGCATAACATCAGCGGCCTCCGAGCCGCATGGGGACAGGCAGCGACTCAGCCACGCAGGGAACATCAGCAGCCTCCGGGCCGCAGAAGAAGCCGAAAAAGGAGATAAGGAGGGGTGAGAGGCTGCGGGCAGAATCGTATCAGGCATGTTCTTATGTTCTTATTTATTTATTTATTTATTTATTTATTTAAATTCTTTTTTTTAATATACCAATGCTCAAGACAAGTCTTATCATAAGAACATAAGAACATAAGAAAATGCCATACTGGGTCAGACCAAGGGTCCATCAAGCCCAGCATCCTTTCTCCAACAGTGGCCAATCCAGGTCACAAGAACCTGGCAAGTACCCTGGCAAGTACCCAAAAACTAAGTCCATTCCATTGCTAATGGCAGTGGCTATCGTACCGGTTTACAATAGAACTAGGGGAAAAAAAACACATTAACAACTATAGAGAAGACAAAGTTACAATTAAACAGGGAGCATAAACGTGGGCATTGGAGAGATGGAGAAGAAGTTCAAACTAATACAACTGAAGAGTAATATAGTTGAGCAGCGAACAGTAGATTAAGTAGAGGTACATATATATTTAAACATAGAGTTGCTTGATTCAGTGTGTAATTTATCAGAACAGTTACTAGGATAACATTTCCTGTGGGTAAAGAAGCATAACATTTCCTGTGGGTAAAGGAGCATGGAGGTAACCGAGTGGGTGAGGGGAGGGCAGGGACCAGAGCACGGAGTGATGAGGTGATGGGGAAACTGGTAGGAAGGTAGGGGGAGGGATGAGAGAGTCAATATAGGTTGATATGAGGCTCCTTCAGCGGTATGCTTGAGCGAATAGCCAGGTTTTCAGTTTCTTTCTGAAGGAACGATGGCATTGTTCCTGGCGTAGATCAGGGGGTAGTGAATTCCAATGGAGTGGTCCCGCTGTTGATAGTGCTCGTTTATGTATGGAGTTGTGAACCGAGGATTTGGTTGGAGGAGCCTGGAGAGAACCTTTGTATGTGGATCTAATCGGCCTTGTGGAAGAATGTAGTTCGAGAGGGATGGCGAGTTGGAGTGTGGATTGCTGGTAGACAGATTTGTGGATGATGCTAAGAGTCTTGAAGAGCATTCTATATTGGATGGGTAGCCAGTGTAGGATTTTTAGGATTGGTGTGATATGGTCCTTACGACGTGTGTTTGTAAGGATCCTGGCTGCTGCGTTTTGCAGCATCTGTAGAGGTTTAGTAGATGAGGTGGGGAGACCGAGTAGTAGTGCATTACAATAGTCGATCTTTGAAAACAGTATGGCTTGAAGAACTGAACGGAAATCCTGGAAGTGTAAGAGCGGTCTTAGCTGCTTCAGGACCTTTAGCTTAAAGAAGCATTCTTTAGTTGTGGTGTTAATGAACTATTTGAAGTTCATTCTAGAGTCAAGGGTGGCCGCAAGGTCTCTAACCTAGCTTGCTAGTGGAATAATTGCATTGTTGGTGAGGGGGTTGTTATTGCTAGGGGAGATAACCAGGAGTTCTGTTTTGGACGTATTAAGGACCAGGTTGAGATTCGAGAGAAGGAGGTTGATGGCATGTAGGCAGCTGTTCCAAAAGTTTAGAGTAGAGGAGATGGGGTCCGAGATGGGGATTAGGATCTGCACGTCGTCCGCGTATATAAAATGGGTGAGGTTGAGGCTATTGAGTAGCTGGCATAAAGGAAGTAGATAGATATTAAACAGGGTAGGGGAAAGTGATGAACCCTGTGGTACTCCTTGTTTAGAAGGTATGGGGTGTGATTCTTTGTCATTTATTTTAACTTTGTAGTGCCTGTTGTTCAGAAAGGATTTGAACCAGAGCAGTGCAGAGCCAGAGATGCCTATTTCCATTAGACGGTTGATGAGGATAGCATGGTTTACCGTGTCGAACGCCGTGGAAATATCGAGAAGGGCTAGAAGGTAGGATTGTCCCTTGTCTAGGCCCATCAGGATGTTGTCCGTTAAAGAAAGAAGGAGGGATTCTGTGTTTAGGTGTTTCCTGAATCTGAATTCTTAGGTGAAAGAGGCTATTTTAGCCAAAAAATCTTCATTCAAAAATTGGAAGAAGGTTCCATCAGAAGAAAATAGGATAAAGCATAAGCGTTGGCAAGTTATATGACAGGCGAAGATAGAGTTTGAAAAGACATTGGCCATAGAGGCAAAAACTGATAGTAAAAACCTTTTAAAATATAATCAAAGCAGAAAGCCTGCAAGGGAGTCAGATAATCGAGGGATTAAAGGGGCACTTAGAAAAGATAAGGCCATCGTGGAAAGATTAAACAATTTCTTTGCTTCCGTGTTTACTGAAGAAAATGTTGGGGGAGATACCCATTCCAGAGAAGGTTTTCATGGGTAATGATTCAGATGGACTGAACCAAATCACGGTGAACCTAGAAGATGTAGTAGGCCTGACTGACAAACTGAAGAGTAGTAAATCACCTGGACCGGATGGTATACACCCCAGGATTCTGAAGGAACTCAAAAATGAAATTTCAGATCTATTAGTAACCTATCAGATCTATTAGTAACCTATCATTAAAATCATCCATTCTACCTGAAGACTGGAGGATAGCTAATGTAACCCCAATATTTAAAAAGGACTCCAGGGGCGATCCTGGAAACTACAGACTGGTTAGCCTGACTTCAGTGCCAGGAAAAATAGTGGAAAGTGTTCTAAACATCAAAATCACAGAACATATAGAAAGACATGGTTTAATGGAACAAAGTCAGCATGGCTTTACCCAAGGCAAGTCTTGCCTCACAAATCTGCTTCACTTTTTTGAAGGAGTTAATAAACATGTGGATAAAGGTGAACCGGTAGATATAGTATACTTGGATTTTCAGAAGGCGTTTGACAAAGTTCCTCATGAGAGGCTTCTAGGAAAAGTAAAAAGTCATGGGACAGGTGGTGATGTCCTTTCATGGATTACAAACTGCTTAAAAGACAGGAAACAGAAAGTAGGATTAAATGGACAATTTTCTCAGTGGATGGGAGTGGGCAGTGTAGTTTCACAGGGATCTGTACTGGGACCCATGCTTTTCAAAATATTTATAAATGATATGGAAAGGAATATGATTAGTGAGGTAATCAAATTTGTAGATGATACAAAATTATTCAGAATAGTTAAATCACAAGCGGATTGTGATAAATTGCAGGAAGACCTTATGAGACTGGAAAATCGGGCATCCAAATGGCAGATGAAATTTAATGTGGATAAGTGCAAGGAGATGATTAGGGAAAAATAACCCTTGCAGTAGTTACACGATGTTAGGTTCCATATTAGGAGCTACCACCCAGGAAAAAGATCTAGGCATCATAGTGAATAATTGTTGGCTCAGTGTGCTGCAGCAGTCAAAAGAGCAAACAGAATGTTAGGAATTATTAAGGAAGGGAATGGTTAACAAAACGAAAATGTCATAATGCCTCTGTATCGCTCCATGGTGAGACCGCACCTTGAATACTGTGTACAATTCTGTTCGCTGCATCTCAAAAAAGATATAGTTGCAATTGAGAAGAGACAGCTGAGGGGGGATATGATAGAGGTCTTTAAGATCATGAGAGGTCTTGAACGAGTAGATGTGACTCGGTTATTTACACTTTCGAATAATAGAAGGGCTCGGGGGCATTCCATGAAGTTAGCAAGTAGCACATTTAAGACTAATCGGAGAAAATTCTTTTTCACTCAATGCACAATAAAGCTCTGGAATTTGTTGCCAGAGAATGTGGTTAGTGCAGTTAGTGTAGCTGGGTTCAAAAAAGGTTTGGATAAGTTCTTGGAGGAGAAGTCCAATAATGGCTATTAATCAATTTTACTTGGGGAATAGCCACTGCTATTAATTGCATCAGTAGCATGGGATCTTCGTAGTGTTTGGGTAATTGCCAGGTTCTTGTGCCCTGGTTTTGGCCTCTGTTGGAAACAGGATGCTGGGCTTGATGGACCCTTGGTCTAACCCAGTATGGCATTTTCTAATGTTCTTATGTTCAGATTTCCATAGTGGCAGGGGCTGGTAGAATCTCTTATCCTCCCTCCTTGGAGATAGCAGCAGTTGCCAATAACTGGAGTTGAGGTTGTAGATTTTCCCAGGGGTATTCTAGCATGGGTTCCCTAACCACCTCAGAACAAACAATATTGTTCTTCCTAGGATGGGGTAAAGCAATGTGCCAAATCATGTTCAAGAGAGTGGCACAAGATCCGCTACTAGGCCCTTCTCCTTTTCACACACCTCAATGGACTGTGCATTCTTTCCCAGGGGTAGGAAGAGATGTAATTTAGGTGCAAGGTATATAGAAAAGGGGACAAATTCTCGGACAAGCCTCCCAATTTAGGACTTTCTGTAAATATTCCTCAAATAATGTTATGGTTATTGATGTTTGGGTGGATCCTTGGACACCGTGGCAGCTGACCATGCCCACGGGGGGCAGTCCCGTGAGGGACCACGGTGTCAGGCTAGACTATGGACACACAAACATAGATTTGAATATTTTATTAACAGTTTTGGAAACCACCAGAGGTGGCAGTAGTGAGCAGTAGATGATGAGCCTGGCTGGGCAGGTATCCCACAGAACGCTGGAACAGCAGGTCCTCTGTTAGGCTGTGCTGTAGTGGAAAGAGACTGAGAGTTATGAGTACACGATAAGAAGCATTCAGAGTCCCAGGTAGAATTAGGAGAAGCTCCGAGACAGGGAGAGCAGGCCCTCGAGGAGTGAGTACCTGATCCCTTAGAGCAGAGAGATATTGTACTCATGCAGCAGTGACAGTGATTCCACTAGATGAGAGGTCTGGCACTGGAACAGAGGGCAGGCCGTTGAGGAGCGAATACCTGGTTCCAGGGATGCAGTATTTTGGAATAGATGATAGTTGTACTCACAGATGGAAACTGTTAGTGAAGTCTTCCAAGTAGAAATGGTTGTAGATGCAGGCAGCAACTCAGGGAACATGGGCCCTCGAGGAGTGAGTACCGGTTTCCTGATAGCACCTGAAAGAAGCAGAAGAGGCCCCCGAGTTGCGGGTACCCTGTTAGCAGTAAGAGTTCCAGATAGCACTGGAGTGGCAGAGCAGCTTCGGTACGGAGAGCAAATCCCATCCGTTAGAGTTACTGTTGCTAACTCGATGAGCTAGCAAATACCGTGGGCTTAAATATCCAGGCCGTGTGACGTCATCTCAGGGGGACGCCCCTGAGGTTTGCGCTAACGTGGAAATAAAGATGAGGGCGGCGTGCGCGCGCGCACCCTATGGTACCTTGCAGAAGCATGGCGGGAAGCAGCACCAAAGCCGGTCCAGGAACGCCGGAGAGGACGGCAGACAGACGCCGCAGCAGCCAGTAGTCCAAGGGGAGCGGAAGGAGCCATCGTAGACCGACGGTCGCAACAAATAAAATGATAGTTAAATCAAAATCACAGTGAGAACGCTGAATAACATCAAAATATTCAGCCGAATGTCACCTGTAAAAAACTAAACTTATGTTATTATTTTAGTCATTATTAAATATTAAATTAAAACAGTATTCACATATGAGTAACCCCACTCCACTTATCATTTAGAGTATATTATTGATCTATGTAACCGCATAATATTGGCACCCTATGGATAACTTAGAAACCTACCAAACCTACTTTGTGCCTATATGTAAAGCGTTGTGATGGTGCACCACCGAGCGACGGTATAGAAAAGCTTTTAAATAAATAAAATCAAAAACTGAAGACATTTTAGAGCCATTGGGGCCTGGGAAGCACACATCCTGTCTCACCATTCATACTTTCCTAATAGTGGTCAGAGCATAAGAATCACCTTAGCAAGTAAATGAATAGACTCAGAAACAATTCATAATTGGTTGACTTCAGAGACTTCAGCCCAGAGGGGTTTATTAAGACACTGTAATCAGGTCTCCTCCATTCTTAGTCTGCAGGCTTTGCTTTCTCCAAGGACACACATTTTATTTAAAGGTTTTTTAAAGCGACTGATTCTATATCCAATATTTGCATGCTTTATTAGCAGAAGAATCTCAGGAATTTTCCAGATAACAGAGGACCTCCGAAAGCTCTGAATCTGCAGATACAGGTGAATGCAGAATAGGCTACCCATTCTTTCTCACTTTCATCCTATGTTCCTATTTTTCATTTCCTATTTTCTCAATGGCATCTCTTTTATATATAGGCACAGTTTTTAAATCATTATAAGTCTATCCATGTTTTTAAAGAACCTGCACATTTATTTTTCACTTCAACATTCCATTTGACATATATATATATATATATATATATATATATATATAATTAGATAGATGATATTTAAGTATAAATATTATTCATGGTGTGTGGGGCCTTATAACAACTAATTTGAAATTGTATGACATGTATATAGAGGGCAATTTTCAAAGGCATTTATGCAGGAAAAACTGTTTTTTACACATGGAAATGGTTCTTTGAAAATGACCTCTGAGCATAAAAGTTTGTGTGAAGTGCCAGTACAAACCTACTTTTACCTGCTGAGAGAGAATGCGTTCCGGGGAGCAGAGTCAGGAAGGGGGTACATACATAGTTTCATACCTGCACATAGAGCAGATACTGGTCTGTATGTGTTAGTTTTTAACTCAGTCTTCCTTTGAAAAAATCCACAGACTTTATTTACACTTCTGAGCGTGCCATAAATACAAAAGGGTTTGTCCCATTTTGAGCCTGATTTACAAGGATGCTTGTCTCAAATTTTGAAAATAATAGTCAAAATTATGGAACTCCATCCCCTCAAATCTAAGAACAGAACCATGCATCTCAACTTTCAAAAAAAGACTAAAGACCTGGATATTCACACAAGCTTTCCCGGACGCCAATTGATAGAACATCGCCAAGCCACCCTAATCTCCAACTATACCATGGTTAACTAATCTCCAACATGGCTAACTAATCTCCAACTCGGTTAACTAATCTCCAAATACACCATGGTCATCCTTATCTTCTATCGTTTACCTGTGTGAATTTTAATAACCTTTCCTTTCTCTTCCTTCTCAGCCAAGTTCTTATCACCCTGTTATATGTAACTGCCTTTTCAACACCATTGTTATAGTTATGTTTTCTATGCATCCCTGTTTTATGTGAACCAGCACGATGTGACTGCTGTCTCGAATGCCGGTATATAAAAATCTGAAATAAATAAATAAATAAATAAAATCATTTACACAGTTAATTTTGAAAATTGCATCCCCCACCTCCCCGCAAGCAGATAGAAGTATGTTTGCTATTTCAGAAAGAGTGTACTTTTACCTGCATTTAAGGAAGGTGTTCTCTTGAGTGTGTTTGGGCAGAATCAGAAAATAATGAGTGTATTTTCAAATCTGCGTGCATTATTTTCCAATCAAATTTTATCAGCACAAAAAACAGGTGCAAAATCTATGGGTAAATTCTACCCATGAATTTTTCAAAGGAAAAGTATGCATGTATATTCTGTTTTTACATTTAGGTGCAAGGTCCATGGAAAAAATATAAGTGGATTTTGCACCCAGACAGAAAGTTTGAAAATTCCAGTATATAGTATCTGAGAAAAAAGTACAGCCGGCTGAGGAGGGATATGAGAGGACCAGAATGGGTAAATGTGAATTGATTATATACTCTTTCAGATAACACAAGGACTAGGGGACAATCCATAAAGTTAGCATCTAGCACATTTAAACAAATCAGAGAAAATTATTTTTCACTCAGTGCATAATTAAGCTCTGAAATTCATTGCCAGAGGGTGTGGTTAAGGCAGTTAGCATAGTGGGATTTTAAAAAGGTTTGGAGAAGTTCTTAGAGAAGTCCATAAACTGCTATTAATCAGGTTGATTTAGGGAATAGCCACTATTTATTACTGGCCTTAGTAGCTTGGATTTTTTGTTACTGTTTGGGTACTTGCCAGGTACTTGTATCCTGGATTGGCCACTGTTGGAAACAGAATGCTGGGCTCAGTGGACCTTTGGTCTGACCCAGTATGGCAAGTTCTTATGTTCATAGTAAAATAACAGATGTCAGTAGATAAGGACCATAAGACCTTCATTATCTAACTGTGCATTTATCCTTCCTTATCCCCTTACTTGACTTATTCAAACACGTGATAATACCTTACTTGTATATTTACATAAGATCATAGCAAGATCCTGTCTCTGACAGTTGCTAGTCAGGGTCACCAGTAGTCAGCAGATCCCAAACATACAAAAATAAGAAGTTAAAAACCCACTATGGGCCTCATTTACCAATATCGCATTAAGGGGCTTTTTTTGTGCTGCGATGTTTTCACCATTCACGAAGTTTCCCCGGTGCGCAATAAAACACCCAAGGAATCATTGCAGTGCACAATATTTCCAGACTGTCAGTATCCGAGAGAGGTTTCACACAGAGAGAGAGAGAGAGAGAGAGAGAGAGAGAGAGAGAGAGCTTGTTGTTGCCCAGGTAGAGTGTCCATCAAGCTAGGTGGAGGGAACATTGCCCAAATCTCATCTTGGAGTGAGTTTCCCCACTCCGAAGGCCATCAAATCTTCACAAGAGACCACTGTTCTGTTCGTACGTCTCACGTTGAATGTGAAAGTGGCCCCCAACCCCCTATACTAATACCTAATCCCCACCTCGGGTTACTAGGTGGGCCTCTCATAGGGATACAAATACCTGTCTAGGGAGTAGGATCAATAGCAAGTCTCTCTCTCTCTCTCTCTCTCTCTCTCTCTCTCTCTCTCTCTCCCTCTCCTGATATAAGCTGTTCAGAGTTGTTGTGGACCACGATAAACCTTTACTGGCCTCTAGTGCACAATGTAACGCGAATGAGAGGGGTTGTAGCTGCGATAGTAGCCGTGCTAACACTGCGGCTGTTTCGTGGCACACAATAACTGTTTCCCATTTTACATATACTCCACCCCCTGAATAACAAATTTGCATTCGCAAATCACGTTAACGGCTGTTAGCGCGATTTGCGAATTTATCTCCCGCGGTAACTCCTTGGAAAATGACCCCCTATGTTTGTTGCCTTTACTAAATCTTCTGGCAACAGATTCCATAGATTTATTGTGCCATGAGGGAAAAAATACTTCCTAAGATTTGTTTTAAATCTGCTAGTTGCAGTTTTTATGAAGTGTCCCCTAAACCTAGGGTTATTTCTTAAGATAAATAACTATTGTCTATTTACCCATTCCAGCCACCAATGATTTTATAAATCACAATCATATCTCCTCTCAGTCATCTCTTATCCAAGCTTAAAAGCCCTAATCTGTTTAGACGTTCTCCATAAGGGAGCTTTTCCATCCCTTTCATCATTTTTGTCACCCTTCTCTGTACCTTTTCTATGTCCGCTATGTCTTTTTTAAGATGGGCTGACCAGAACTGCATATATACTCAAGGTGAAGTTGCACCACAGTTCAATTCAAAGGCATTATGATATTCTCAGTTTTGTTCTTTATTCCTTTCCAAACACTTCCTAACATTCTATTTGCCTTTTTGACATCTGCCATACACTGAGTCAAAGATTTCAAGGTATTTTATTTATTTATTTATTTGGATTTTTTGTTACTGTTTGGGTACTTGCCAGGTACTTGTATCCTGGATTGGCCACTGTTGGAAACAGAATGCTGGGCTCAGTGCAGTTTTTATATACCGACATTTGTTTAGTAACCTCACATCGGTTCTCAGATAACAGAAACATTGCAGCTGTACGAACTAGAACAAACATATGCAACAGTGCTTTACAATAAACATTTACAATATTTATTTATTTATTTATTTATTAACTTTTATTTACCGACATTCGTGAAACACATCATGCCGGTTTACAAAAAACTCAAAAGGAGGAAAGTTACAATATAACAATAAAACAGTAAAACAGATAAATAGATAAAACAATAGAACAATAGAGCAATAATACAGGGGAGGGGAGTGGGAAGGGAGGATACCGGAAGGGTGGGAGAGGGGGAGCTAGAGGGGAGGGCAAAGGCTGGACTGATAGGAGTGAAAGAACACAAATAGATGCAACTATATACAGTTGACGATAAGTACAGTCACAATCAAATTGTAGAGCTAATGAGGTATTGAGAGACATTTACTTAACAGTATTCACTTAAATATGAGATAAGATGGGGGTTAGAAGGATTTAAAGGGCGGCATAGAAGGGAAAAACAGGGGTCAAAAGGGTTAGCAAAGGAGGGTAGTGGAGAGGCAGGGTGAGTAGGGCGGGGAAGGGGTACAGAGGTTTAAAATATACAAGGATCTCTTTAACTACGTAGAGATACGGAGGGGTTGAAGGTCGGTGATCACTGTGAATCACAAGGAAATACGTTTTTGGATGGTAAAAGGGAGTTGCGGGGGAGGGGGAATGCTAAGGGTGGAGAGTCGGCCAGGTGACAAGGGATAGGGGGAGAGGCTGAGGGGGAGGAGAAGAGGGAAAAGTCGGGCGGAGGGGTAGGGTGAAAGGTAGGAGGCAGAATAGGGAGGAGCTGAGAAGGGGGGCAGGGGTAGAGGTCGAGCAGGGGGAGCTGAGGGGGGAGATGTTAGGTTTGGTTTGTGTCGGGGTAGGCCTGTCGGAAGAGCCATGTCTTGACTCCTTTCTTGAAGTTGTGAAAGGATGTCTCTTGGCGTAAGAAGGTGGGGAGGGAGTTCCAGAGGGTGGGACCAGCAACGGAGAAAGCTCTCCCTCTGGTGTGAGTTGAGTGCGCTGCTTTGAGGGGTGGGATGTGGAGGGTGCCTGTATGGGTTGTTAACGAAAATATGCAATGAAAATATGTTTTACAATAAACATTTACAATAATCAATACATTTTCCACAAAGACTCTGAGGTCCTTTTCCTGGGTGGTGACTCCTAAGAAGGAACCTAGCATCATATGTCTGTAGTGGGAATTATTTTACCCTATGTACATAACTTTGCAACTTATCCACGTTAAATTGCAACTGCCATTTAGATGCCTAATCTCATAGTCTCACAAGGGCCTTCTGCAGCTCCTCACAAGCTACTGATATTTTAATAACTGGAAACAATTTGGTGTCACCACACTCATTGTTCTTTTCCCCACATCAAATATAAGTATTGCTAAATAGCACAGGTCCTACTTTACAACCATGGGACACTCCATCCTTATCCATTTGGAAAATTTACCATTTAGTCCTATCATATATTCCTTGTCTTTTATCCAGTTACCAATCCACAATTATTCACTACCTCTGATCCCTTGACCTCCAAATTAGCATCACACCATGTGTCGCATGCGAAAATGCCATAAAGCAATTTGATAAATGACCCCCTTAGCTTGTTTAATTACTTGTGTATATCTGACTTGCTAGTGCTTATGTTTTAACCTATTTTCCTCATTTGGGTTATTTTCTATTTTTTTAATGATGCCCTTTTGGCTTTAATTGTCTCTTTATTAAACCATGCTAGTAGTCATTTGGCTTCCCTTTGACCTGTTTTTTATAAACGGAATTCATTCTGTCTGGACCTCAATGATGGTCCATGCCTCCTGCAAGTTTTTAACCATGTGAATTAATTCTTTCCTCATTTTATAGTTAAATGTTACTGCAGTTATTTTCCTTAGTATTCACCATCCAGTGATTATGTCAAATTTAAGTATATTATTATCTCTGTTGCCAAGTAGATCCACCACCTTTATCTCTTGCACTACCTGTTGTGTTCCATTGAGAACTAGATCTAATATAGTTACCCTTCTTATTGATTCCATGACCAACTGCTGCATGAAGCATTCATTGATGGCATCTAGGAACTTTACCTCCCATGCATGTCTTGATATAACATTTATCAAATCAATAGATGAATAATTTAAATCTCCCATTATTGTTGTGTTGCCCATTTTTCTAGCTAATCTTTGTTAGCATTTTACAGTCTGTTTGCTCATCCTGGCCAGGCAGGTGGTAATATATCCCCACAACTATATTCTATCCTTTTGCTTCAAAATTCTATCTAAAAGAATTCCAGAGTGAGATTTGTTTCCTGCAAAACTTTTATCCTGCTTGACTCTATGCCATCCTTAACATATAGCACCACCTCTCTCCGATTTTATCTGCCCTATCATGTTGATATAAGTTGTACCCTGATATCACAGTATTCCATTGGTTATCCTCTTTCCATCAGGTCTATGAGATGCCTATTATGTCTATATCTTCCTTTAGCACCATACATTCTATTATTATTATTTATTTATTTGTATACCATCAATCTGAATGATCAATCTTGGTGGTTTACAATGCATTAAAAAACATAAAGTAACAGCATACATAATCCTAATTACAATAAATTAAAACCTACCTAATGTACATACATTTTAAACAATTATAATCAACTTAAAAAGCTCATTCACTGTTGTTTTTTGGATATGCGAAGTTAAATAGCCATGTTTTCAATGCTTTTTCATGATCCTACTGTTCGGTTCCAATCTTAGCTCAATCAGCATGCTGTTCCAGAGTTTAGGGCTGGCTATAGAAATAGCTTTGTCCCTGACCTCGTTTAACTGTGTGCCATGAACAGTATAAGAGACCTTTGTTTGCAGATCTGAGGGTTCTATTCGGAATATAAAGATGCAATGAAGCATTTAGCCAAGTGACATTGTTATTATAAAATAAGTTATGAATAATTATTAATATTTTATATTGGGCTCTGAATTTCATGGGCAACCAATGTAGTGATTATAGTGTGGGAGAAATGTGTTCAAATTTACTACAGCCCTTTAGTACTCTGTATTATCTGTAGAAAATGAGTTGTTGATTGAGGTAAACCCTGTAACAACGAATTACAGTAATCAAATTCACTAAAGACTAAAGTTTGTAACTCCTGTAATCATCAATTTTGAGTTTATGTGTTTTTTCATGGTTAGTTCACTATCAATGATGATGCCTAAATCTCATCCATGCTCTGAAAGCTCTATTTTGGTTTGGTCGTTTAAATGGACAACTGATGTGGAGGAAGCATTCGGTATCTTTCTGTTCAACAGAATAATTTCTGTTTTGTCACAGTTCAGTACTAATTTCCCAGTCTTATTTTTCACTATATCTTTTTCTTGTTACTCATGTCAGGGATAACAATATCTTTCCTAGTATATCTGGCTTATAATGTTTATGGAATTTTCCTATAGGATCTTGCCCAAGAATAGTTTTTAAACCCTGATATGTTAATTATCTAGACCACATCATCTAGCAACAGATTACATAGTCTCATTGTGTGTTTAGTGATAAAATGCATTCTATGATTTGTTTAAACCAGCTGGTTGTTAATTTTATGGAGTTTACCTTCAGCTTGGAGAAGAGACGGCTGAGGGGGGATATGATAGAGGTCTTTAAGATCATGAGAGGTCTTGAACGAGTAGATGAGAATCGGTTATTTACACTTTCAAATAGTAGAAGGACTAGGGGGCATTCCAAGAAGTTAGCAAGTAGCACATTTAAGACTAATCTGAGAAAATTCTTTTTCACTCAACGCACAATAAAGCTCTGGAATTTGTTGCCAGAGGATGTGGTTAGTGCAGTTAGTGTAGCTGGGTTCAAAAAAGGATTGGATAAGTTCTTGGAGGAGAAGTCCATTAATGGCTATTAATCAAGTTTACTTAGGGAATAACCACTGCTATTAATTGTATCAGTTGCATGGGTTCTTCTTAGTGTTTGGGTAATTGCCAGGTTCTTGTTGCCTGGTTTGGCTTCTGTTGGAAACAGGATGCTGGGCTTGATGGACCCTTGGTCTGACCCAGCATGGCAATTTCTTATGTTCTTATATTCTTATTATTCAGAAAAGTAAATAATTGTTTCAGTCTATTTCATCAGATATTGTTTAGGATATCTAATCTGCTATGTTTTCTCTGCAAGGAAAACTCTTCTATCAAATAGTAATGGAACTCACACAGAAGTAAGTAACACTGGAACTGGTGCTTACCAATGGGGACAGTTTTTTCAGATGTAGTGGATGTTCAACTTGGATCCAATGAGCACTGGATGGTATGTTTCAGTATTAGAGCAGGCAATGGAGGGTCATTCAAGGGTGAGGATCCTAGACTTTAGGGAAAACTAACTTCATTAAAATGGAGGAGTACCTCAAGGAATCATTAGCTGAATGGGAAAATCTAGGGAAAGTTGATTTGCAGTGGCCAAAACTAAAAGAAGATAATGTAATGTCAGATAATCTTTTTATTAGGAAAGTAAATAAAGAAAACAGGAAAAAGTGGCCACTATTATTTTTTAAAGAAGAAGTTCATAAAGTAAAGGGGAAAAGATTAGCATTCATAAACTACCAGAGGCCACGGAAAGAGAAAGACAGGTGACAATATCTGGAAAAGTAAGAGAGGTTGGGAAAGTAGTCAGGAATGCAAAACTTCAGATGGAAGAAAAAAATAGCAAATAAAGTAAAATGAATTGGAAATAAAGTGATTGGAGGAAGTGCAAAAGCATTATTTTGAGTCTCAGAGGTAAAGGGGAGGAATATGTAGAAGTTTACAAGGAAAAAGTGAAATTGGAAATTGCTTAACAAATATTTCTGCTTAGTGTTCACTGTGGAAGGCCCAGGAGCAGAACCACATAAAACAAACACAAAAATGATTGAAAGTGAGATAAACCTCAATCAATTTTCAGAAAATTGAGTTCAAACAGCACTAGCTAAACTTAAGTAATGTGATGGATCCAGATGGGATACAATTGAATGTATTAAGAGAGCTTAGAAAAGTTTTAGCAGCTCTGCTGGCTGACGTTGTCAATGCTTCATTAGAGTCAGGCGTAGTTTCAGAAGAATGAAGACAGGCAGATATGGTTCCTCTCCTCAAAGCTGGGAATTATAATTCAGTTAGTGTGACCTCTGTAGTGATCAAATGAATGGAATCAATGCTGAAACAGAGGACAGTGCAGTTTCTAGAATCCAAAGTATTACAAAATCTGAGGTAGCAAAGCTTTACCAGAGTAGTTCTTGTCAGATAAATCTGATCAGTTTATTTCCGTTGGATCAAGAAATGATTGATCCAACAGATGATTGATCCACTATATGATTTCAAGCCTTTGATACATTTTCCCCATAGGTGACATCAATAAACTGAGTGCCCTTGATATGGGCCCTAGAGTGACTGACTGGGTTAATAATAGATGTAGTTGGAGGTAACAAAGGGTTGTGTGCTGTTGGAATTGGTCCTTAGACTAGTTATTTTTAACATTTTCATGTGACATTGCTGAAAGATTCATGGGAAAGGTTTGTCTTTTTTGCAGATGATCTAAAATCTGTAACAGGACAGACAGCCAGGAAGGTGCAGAAAATGAGGGATCTAGTGAAGTTTGAAGAATGGCCTAAATTATGCAGCTAAGATTTAAAGCTAAAAATTGCATTTGGCCTGCTTAACGTAAGGGAGTGATACAGTATAGGGGTAACACTTTAAACATGAAAGAAGGTGGGGTTCTGGGAGCCATCGTTTCTGATGATTGTAAGATGGCCAAATAGGGGAATATGTCAATGGCAAAAGCCAAAAAGATGCTTGGCTGCATAGGGAGAAGAAAGGTCAGCAGAAAACAGGAGGTGATATTGCCCCTGTAAACATCCCTGAGGAGGCCTCATTTGAAATAATTTGTACGGTTCTGAAGACCTTGCCTTCAAAAGGATATAAATCTCTCACTGTTGGTTCAGAAGGTGACTACTAAAATGGTTAGTAGTCTTATAGAGACAGACTTAAAGATCTAAATATGTATACCCTAGAAGAAAGGAACAAAAGGGAAGATATGCTAGAGACCTTTAAATACCTCTGCACAGGAGGTGAGCCTTTTTCAATGGAAATGAGGCTCTAGAATAAGGGGTCATGGGATGAGGGTAAAAAGGGGTAAACTTAGAAGTAATGTAAGGAAATATTTCTTTGCAAAAAGGATAGTGGATGCATGGAACAGGTGACAGAGAAAAGGACAGTATCAGAATTCAAAACAAGCATGGAAAAACACAAAGGATCACTGAGGGAATGTAGGGATTGTAAAGGTGAATAATTGGCATGGATGAGTGGACTGCATAGGCTGTATGGACTTTTTTCTGCTGATATGCTTTTATATTTCTGATTTTATCCACTTTTATCATCTCTCAGTTCTCTCTTTTCAAAACTGTAGATCCCTACAATAAGAACATAAGAAATTGCCATGCTGGGTCAGACCAAGGGTCCATCAAGCCCAGCATCCTGTTTCCAACAGAGGCCAAACCAGGCCACAAGAACCTGGCAATTACCCAAACACTAAGAAGATCCCATGCTACTGATGCAATTAATAGCAGTGGCTATTCCCTAAGTAAACTTGATTAATAGCCGTTAATGGACTTCTCCTCCAAGAACTTATCCAAAGCTTTTTTGAACCCAGCTACATTAAATGCACTAACCACATCCTCTGGCAACAAATTACAGAGGAATGCCAGAAAGAATTTTCTCTGATTAGTCTTAAATGTTCCACATGCCAACTTCATGGAGTCCCCCTTGGTCCTTCTATTATCCGAAAGTGTAAATAACCAATTCACATCTACTCATTCAAGACCTCTCATGATTTTAAAGACCTCTATCATATACCCCCTCAGCCGTTTCTTCTCCAAGCTGAACAGCCCTAACCTCTTCAGCCTTTCCTCATAGGGGAGTTGTTCGAATGACTTATGAGGAGTTGTTCGAATGACTTATGAGGAGAGATTGAAGAATCTAAATATGTACACCCTGGAGGAAAGGAGGAGCAGAGGTGATATGATACAGACTTTCAGATACTTGAAAGGTTTTAATGACCCAAAGACAACGACAAACCTTTTCCGTCGGAAAAAAATCAACAGAACCAGAGGTCACGATTTGAAGCTCCTGGGAGGAAAACAGAACCAATGTCAGGAAGTATTACCCTTATTCAATAAACATACACACGGTTAATGCGACTCCAACATTGCTCTAAGCTTCAACGGCAAGAGGAAATGTGGAAAAAAGGATATGCATTCACAAAAAAGCGGGGAGTAGCTTGCTTGTTACGGCGGTTACTACCCCAAACCAAATAAGCCTGATACTTCACTTTCAATACATATCCAGCATAGCTCTCTGCTTCAAAGGCAAGGGAGAAAGACCGATACTTCACGCATATCCTGCATGGCTCTCTGCGTCAATGGCAGGGGGTATAAAGAAAAGTGGATCTATATACAGACAACAACCAACAAGGACTGAATTACATAGTCTGGGTAAACAAATAAGCATGGGTGTAGCTTGCTTATTGCGGGGGTTACTACCCATAACTAATTAAGCTAGATATTTCACTTAGATGCAGTTCCAACACTACTCTGTACATTAATGGTGGGGATGGAAGGGAAATAGAACTAAAAGGTTACTAAAAGCCAAGAGAAACAGATAAGTATGAGAAAAAAAAAAGTGCGAAGCTTGCTGGGCAGACTGGATGGGCCGTTTAGTCTTCTTCTGCCATCATTTCTATGTTTCTATGTTTCTCTGTTTCTATGTTCCATCCCTTGTATCATTTTGGTTGCCCTTCTCTGTACCTTCTCCATCGCAACTATATCTTATTTGAGATGCGGCGACCAGAATTATGCGGCGACCAGAATTGTACACAGTATTCAAGGTGCGGTCTCACCATGGAGCGATACAGAGGCATTATGACATTTTTGGTTTTGTTACCCATTCCCTTCCTAATATTTCCTAACATTCTGTTTGCTTTTTTGACTGCTGCAGCACTCTGAGCTGACACTTTCAAAGTATTATCCACTATAATGCCTAGATCTCTTTCCTGGGTGGTAGCTCCTAATATGGAACCTAACATTGTGTAACTATAGCAAGGGTTATTTTTCCCTATATGCAACACCTTGCACATGTCCACATTAAATTTCATCTGCCATTTGGATTCCCAATCTTCCAGTCTCGCAAGATCCACCTGTAATGTATCACAATCTGCTTGTATTATAACTACTCTGAATAATTTTGTATAATCCGCAAATTTGATAACCTCACTCATCATATTCCTTTCCAGATCATTTATAAATATATTGAAAAGCACCAGTCCAAGTACAGATCCCTGAGGCACTCCACTGTTTACCCTTTTCCACTGGGAAAATGTATACAATGAATAGCCTATTTTCATAGAGGAGTCATTCCATCCCCTACATCATTTTAGTTACCCTTCTCTGCTTTTTTTGAGGTGGAATGGATGACTAGAACTGCATACAATCCTCAAAGTTTGATTGCATCATGGATCGATACAGAACCAATATGATCTTTTCTATTTTATTTGCCATTCCTTTTCAGATCATTCCTAACATTATATTTTCTTTTTCAATGTCACTGAACACTGAAATGAGGATTTCAATGTATTTTCCGCAAGGACTCCATGGTTCTTTTCATATGTGGTGACAACTAATACAAAACCCAGCATTGAATAGCTTTATTTGGGATTATTTTTCCCTATGAGCATCATTTGGAAAACTGACCATTTAGTCTTATCCTCTGTTTTCCTGTCTTTTAACCAATTACCAGTTCATAGTAAGACACTGCCTACTAGGGATGTGAATCGTTTTAGGACGATTAAAATTATCGTCCGATAATTTTAATATCGTCTTAAACCGTTATGGAACACAATACAATACAGATTCTAACGATTTATCGTTATAAATCGTTAGAATCGTGAGCCGGCACACTAAAACCCCCTAAAACCCACCCCCGACCCTTTAAATTAAATCCCCCACCCTCCCGAACCCCCCCCCCCCAATAACTTAAATAACCTGCGGGTCCAGCGGCGGTCCGGAATGGCAGCGGTCCGGAACGGGCTCCTGCTCCTGAATCTTGTCGTCTTCAGCCGGCGCCATTTTCCAAAATGGCGCCGAAAAATGGCGGCGGCCATAGACGAAAAAGATTGGACGGCAGGAGGTCCTTCCGGACCCCCGCTGGACTTTTGGCAAGTCTCGTGGGGGTCAGGAGGCCCCCCACAAGCTGGCCAAAAGTTT
The DNA here is from genome assembly GCF_901001135.1 of Rhinatrema bivittatum. NCBI lineage: Eukaryota > Metazoa > Chordata > Amphibia > Gymnophiona > Rhinatrematidae > Rhinatrema > Rhinatrema bivittatum. Next base: position 67,479,547 of record NC_042630.1, read on the forward strand.
CTGGAGGTCCAGCGGGGGTCAGGGAGCGATTTCCCGCCGCGAATCGTTTTCGTACGGAAAATGGCGCCGGCAGGAGATCGACTGCAGGAGGTCGTTCAGCGAGGGTTCCGGCGCCTCGCTGAACGACCTCCTGCAGTCGATCTCCTGCCGGCGCCATTTTCCGTACGAAAACGATTCGCGGCGGGAAATCGCTCCCTGACCCCCGCTGGACCTCCAGGAACTTTTGGCCAGCTTGTGGGGGGCCTTCTGACCCCCACGAGACTTGCCAAAAGTCCAGCGGGGGTCCGGAAGGACCTCCTGCCGTCCAATCTTTTTCGTCTATGGCCGCCGCCATTTTTCGGCGCCATTTTGGAAAATGGCGCCGGCTGAAGACGACAAGATTCAGGAGCAGGAGCCCGTTCCGGACCGCTGCCGTTCCGGACCGCCGCTGGACCCGCAGGTTATTTAAGTTATTTGGGGGGGGTTCGGGAGGGTGGGGGATTTAATTTAAAGGGTCGGGGGTGGGTTTTAGGGGGTTTTAATGTGCCGGTTTTTCGATTTTTCGATTTTTCGATTTTTAACGATTTTTAACGATTTTTCACGATATTTTACCCCCCCAAACGGCAACAATACAATTCCCTCCCCCTCCCAGCCGAAATCGATCGTTAAGACGATCGAGGACACGATTCACATCCCTACTGCCTACTATCCAATGGCTTTATAAGAAGAAAGAAGAAGAAGAATTTCTGAGAACTCTCTCCTTGGGGACTTTATCAAATGCCTTCTGGAAATCCAAGTACACCATATAAAATGGCTCATTTTTATGTACAGTTTTATTTAACTTCAAATAAATCCATTATTTTAATAATACAAAACTTTCCTTTGGAAAAAAAATGTTGATTCTTCCCCACTAATAGCAGACAAAGACCAGGTCTGTCTATATGGCCAGTAATTTTATTTTTAAGAATAACCTCAACCATTTTGCCTGACACCAACATCAGACTCATGGATCTCAGATCACCCTTGGAGCTCTTTTAAAAAACTGACATTACATTGGCCATCCTCAAGTCTTCAGGTATTGTGGATGTATAAAATGATAGCTTACAGCAGGGTTAGACAATGTCAGTCCAGGTGTGCCACAACCAAGTCTGATTTTCAGGTTATCCACAATGAATATGCATGTAGTACCGCATATTTGCATCCATTGCCTATATTGTGTGGGTTAGAGATTATTAGTAACAAATTTGAAGGACTCTGGGATGTGTTATGGTTCTGGTCACGAGCGCCGCAACCAGACCCTTACCTCCGTGCTCCTGGACCTGTTCCCGCTTCTGGAGGCCTGGTTTGCGGCCTGTTCAGTGGCGTCCCCGTGGACGTCGCGCCGCTGGGAAGCCTCCCATGGACACCATGCTCATAGGCGCGCGCACCACTTGGGCAGTTTTCTAGGCCGTTTCCCGCCAGCGGTGACTCCGCCCAGTTCCTGACATCAGACGCCATGGCCTTGATAAGCCGGCCGCGGACACTCAGTCTTTGCCTTGCAACGGGTTTACCTCCTGGTTCCGTGTTGCTTCGTGCCCCGGAGTGAGTTGCCTTGGTACTCGCTCCGTTCTTGCTTGCCTGCTACAGTACCTGCTTGGTTCCTGCTTGCCTGCTACAGCTCCTGCCTGGTTCCAGTACCCGAGTCCTGCTACAGTTCCTGCCTGGTTCCAGTACCTGAGCCCTGCTACAGTTTCTGTCTGGTTCCAGTACCCGAGTCTTGCTATAGTTCCTATCTACTGTTCTAGTCTGGTTCCAGTTCTCAGTCCTGATCATCAACCCGCCTAAGTCCCAGAGGCCAGGCCCCTACGGGCTCCTCCCGGGGGGGCTTCGGCTTCCAGGGTAAAGCCGCCTAAGTCCCAGTGGCTGGGCTCCTACGGGCTCCTCCCGGGGTAGCACCAGCTTCCAGGGTGAAGAGCACCTCTACGTCCTGCCTGAACATCTGCCTCCCGGCCTGCCATATACTAGAGACTTTGAACACCTATCCCAGTCTCCTGCAGGTCGGCCCAAGGGTCCACTAAATTGAGACTCCATAACAGGTTGGATATCATTCAGCACTTTTCGGTTTTTCAATTTGATCTATTACATCTTCCATTATCTCATTCATTTGTTTTAGTTGTTCAGAATCACCACTATCAAGGAATGTTTCTGGTGTGGGTATGTTCAGTGAAGACTGAAGCAAACAATTCAGTCAATTTTTCTGTTATTTCTTCCTCTTTCCTGAGCAATCCTTTCACTCTTGGTCATCTAGCAGCCCAACTGACACTTTCAGGGGATTTTTGCCTCAAATATACTTGAAAATTTTGTATTATTGGTTTTTGCCTCAATGGCAAGCTTTTTCTCAAAATCTCTCTTGGCCAGTCTTACATCTAACTTGCCAGTATTTTTGCTCTTGCTTCTGTTGGGTCTGTTTTCCATTAGGCTTTAACTGCCCCTTTATCCTCACCATGAAGTCATGATGGTAGTTGTTTGGTGTATCTTTGTTCTTTTTTTATGTATGGAATACATTTTTTCAGGGTTTCCAAAATTGAAATTTTTTTAACAATTATTATTATTATTATTATTATTATTATTGCTCAATTTATTTGCCAGTCCCCAAGGAGCTAAAGTTAACATTAGATAGCATACAACATTAACTCATATAAAACCCAAATTGAAACATGCATAAAATTTCATATTAGATAATTTACAGCATAAATTAATCATATATTAACCTCAACATAAACAAATATAACAGTAAAGTTAAAAATAATAAAACCAAAACAAATAAAAATAATGTCTCCTCATGCAAACTGGAGGAGAAGGTACAGAGAAGGGCTACCAAAATGATAAGGGGAATGGAACAACTTCCCTATGAGGAAAGACTAAAGAGGTTAGGACTTTTCAGCTTGGAGAAGAGACGACTGAGGGGGGATATGAGAGGTGTTTAAAATCATGAGAGGTCTAGAACGAGTAGACGTGAATCGGTTATTTACTCTTTCGGATAGTAGAATGACTAGGGGGCACTCCATGAAGTTAGCGTGGGGCACATTTAAAACTAATCGGAGAAAGTTCTTTTTTACTCAACGCACAATTAAACTCTGGAATTTGTTACCAGAGGATGTGGTCAGTGCAGTTAGTATAGCTGTGTTTAAAAAAGGATTGGATAAGTTCTTGGAGGAGAAGTCCATTACCTGCTATTAAGTTCACTTAGAGAATAGCCACTGACATTAGCAATGGTAACATGGAATAGACTTAGAGGTAGATCTTCAAACAATACGCGAGCACGTACTTTTATTAGCGCAGCAGGCGCGAACAAAAGTACGCTGGATTTTATAAGATACACGCGTAGCCACGCGTATCTTATAAAATCCGGGGTCGGCGCGCAAGGCTGCGCAAAATCGGCAGCCTGCACGCGCCGAGCCACGCAGCCTGCCTCCGTTCCCTCCGAGGCCGCTCCGATTTCGGAGCGGCCTCGGAGGGAACTTTCCTTCGCCTTCCCCCCATCTTCCCCTCCCTTCCCCTACCTAAACCCCCCCCCCCCCCCGGCCCTATCTAAACCCCCCCTTACCTTTGTCGGCAAAGTTACGCCTGCTTTCAGCAGGCGTAACTTTGCATGCGCCGGGCGGCAGCCCCGCTCTGTCCTCCGGTCCCGGGGGCTGGTCCGGAGGCCTCGACCATGATCCCGGGCCGGTGCCACGCCCCTGGGCCCGCCCACGAAACGCCACAGCACGCCCCCGAAACACCGCGTCATTTCGGGAACGCCCCCAGACATGCCCCCTCCCGCCCCTTTTCGAAAGCCCCGGAACTTACGCGCGTCCCGGGGCTTTACGCGTGCTGGCGCAGGCCTTTTAAAATCCACCCCTTAGTGTTTGGGTACTTGCCAGGTTCTTATGGCCTGGATTGGCCACTGTTGGAAATAAGATGCTGGGCGTGATGGACCCTTGGTCTGACCCAGTATGGCATTTTCTTATGTTCTTATGTTCTTAAACTTCCAGTATAGCCTCCATTTTTAATGCTAAATGCCATTGCAGTAGTTTTATTCAGTCTTCCCTCCAATGATTATGTCAAATTTGATTGCATTATGATTTCTAATGCTAAGTGGCCCCTTGCACCAAAATGTGTGTTCATCTAAGTACTCTAAAGTAGTTCCACTTTTTGTCAGTTTTAGGACTACCTGCTCCATGAAACACTCATTTATAGCATCAAGAAACTTAAAGAAAGCATATACTGTAAACTAGCTCAGTATTTGCATAGTATGTTACATATGGCTATTATTGGCTATGTAGAGGACCAAAGGGAAGGGATCAAGAAGGCAAATAAAAAAACCTATGGATTTGGGTTCCTAGGATGATTAACATGGTCCTATTTTCAAAACATAAAAATATTGGTTCAGGGATCATTTTCAGTCTGACCTAAAATTATAACCATATAAAACGTATCTTTTTTATAGTGCTACTGGATGTACACTGGTGATAAGAATTCAGGAATACTCCCTTTATCTTCCCTTTAGCAATGGGAGATAAAGTGACTTGCACATGATCCCAACGAATGGCAGTAGGAGAAGGGGGATTTGAATTGTGCTTTTGCTGGCTTTCAGGACATTGGACCTTATTTTCCAAGGCTATCGCAGGCTTGCGCTAACAGCGCAAGCCTGTGATAGCTTGCGAAGGTAGCGCACACCTGCATTACCTAAATCAGGGCGGAGTCGGCCCTGTAAGAGGAGGAGTCAGGGCATCACCGGAGCCGACTCCGCGAAGATGTCGCGTACGGCGAAAAGATAAGGGCCTTTTCGCGTCCTATTTCGCGCCTAATAGCTACACCTTCTATGGTGGCGCTATTGGGTGCGAAACCGGCAGCCATCGCACCGTGGCAGTGCGATCGCTGCCGGCTAGCGCAGGACCACCCCCCCCCCCCCGGGTCGACCCCCCCATTAGCGTGATATTCTAAAGTATCGCAGACTCCATGGGGTAGATTGGCAGCCTCCGCTAGCTGCCGATGACCTGCCTACCGCTTCCAGGCCTCCTGGGTTGGCACAGACACTGCCGACTGCCATCTTGCCATTGGAACTCTCTAGGCGCGCACAGGCCAGTCTTAACCACGTCATGGTAGGAACCTCAGGGGCGTCCCCTCCGGATGATGTCATCCCTCTCGGATACTTAAGCCCACTGGCCCTACCTATGGATGACTTGTCAAAGAGTTCCCTCCTTGCTAAATCTGCCTCGCTCCTGAGGACCTTCGCTCCAGTTCCAGTTCCTGCTTCCTGCCATGGACGTCTCGGGTACCCACTCCTCAGGGCCCTTTCCTCGCACTGGCTATCTGCTCCTTGGAGGGCCCGTGCCTGGGATTCTGCCTACCCCATTCCCCGGGGCTTTCCTGGAACCTACACAGCTCTTCGTGAATACTCCGCTCTGCGGACCCTCTTCTACTGTACCAAGGACCTCTCTGGTGTACTCCTCTCTGCAGACCATTACCATCTCTATGGTGGACATCGAAGACAGACTTGAAAAGCTTCAGAAATCCTGATAGGTCATTCAGGATAGGATCTTCACGTTCCCATATCAGTGAAGCCCAAGCCAAGGCTCTCCCTTCAAGTAGAGATAGGATATAGGTGGTCTTGGAAGCTTCTGTGGGAAAGAGGGTAGGTTGCAGTGAAAAATGCATCCTGCATTGGTTTACAAACCCTCTACACATTCGTGCTTCACCCATAAAGCGGTTAGGCTCAAATAATGGTACAGTAGTCTTGACAGTCACCACTGGAGACAGCATTTCTTTTACTGGAGTCACTGAAGTATTCAGTTGTGTATGCAACTGATTGAAGGCAGCAGCCTGGCTTTCCAGAGACTTTTGTTGCTCAGTGATCCACTGGGCTAGACGAGGGATAGCCTGCAGGGCTGCAAGCTGAGCCAAGTCCATGAAGTTAGCAATCTGTTGGGTTTGTGGCATGTTGTGAACCCCTGGTCGTTGTGGCGATGACTCCTCCCATGGGGAGGGGCCCCATGGGGAACCACAACAATAGGCTAAACTCATAGGCAGACACTGAGGAAAGAAAGCTTTATTATACTGCTGTAGAATGTGATGGAACTTGCCCAAGGTATGGACAGTGTTGTAGGCCAGCGTAATCACTCCAGATAGTCTTTTGTAGAAGATGATCTCACTCAGATGTAGCGTAGGTCTGGTAATGTTCCGCTGAGTGGGATAACCCGTGAACCTGAAGGGTGATGTGAGAAGAACTGGAGTGTAATGGTACTCACAGGTGGCAGCGCTGGTAACTTCTGTTGTAGATGAATTAAAGAGAAGGACACGAGGTCCGAGGTTCAGGATACCCTGAGTAGAATAGACCCTCGAGGAGCGAGTAACTTGGAGCACCGAGGGTTTCCTGTAAAAGAGCAGATAGGACCCCCGAGGGGCGGGTGTCCTGGTGGTTAGGTAGAGCACCAATAGGTGAGATAGAAGCGAGAGGCCCCCGAGGAGCGGGTACCCAGAGCTTCAGAAAGAGCAAAGTCCAAGCGTGCAGCTTAGAAGCAGTCAGAGTATAAGTGTAACCTTTGTGATATTGTACAAGTAAGCCACCTACACTGTTTTTCCCTCGTATATTACTTGTTATTAAATTTACCTTCAAAATATGCCACATACCAAAAGGAAGGCAAAAGTAAAGCCTTCCACAGGAACTGTGTTAGTTCAAATGGGACAAAGAACAGTGTCAGAGTGGCTAGGTACTCCTCTACAATCCCCAGTAGAATTGACCGCTGTAGGGGACAGTTCAGAGCGGAATTCACCCCACCAGGTCTTAGAAATATATTTAAGTCCTGGGGCACCTGCAACACTTCCCCCTCCTGGTAATGAAGGGATAATTCCCTTAGAAATTCCAGGAAAAATACAAGAACCCCTTAGTGGCATTGAGACATTTGAGGAAGAACAAAAATTAATGGAAGTTCTGCAATTACAGTAAATAAAGGGAAAATAATTTTAGATGATAAAAGTCAAGACTCCATTGATACATCTCTGATGCCTGATAAAGAACCAGCAAATATAACACTAGAATCCTTGTGGAACTATATAGCAAAATTGGACTCCGCAATCACAAATTTAACTGAAGCTGTTCTGGTAACTAATAACTCCGTAAAGGAAAATTCTGGAAAGTTAGAATATCAACAAAAAGAAGTGCGAGAGATGGGAAATCATATAACACAAGTAGAAAAAATTCAGAGCCAGAAGTTAAAAACAGAAATAGAGTACCAGATAAGATTTGAAAATCTAGAAAATTCAATAAGAGCTTTAAACTTAAGAGTTACTAATTTTCCTGTAATAAGACAGATAAGTCCTTTGGAGTTATTTAAAATCTATATAACTCAAATGTTAAAAATTCCAGAACAGTGTCATCCAGTAATTGTTACAGCCTTTTATGTTGGCCCAAGGAAAAATGTTTTAAAGCAGATGATAGTGCGACAAGAGGAAAAAGAACAAGAAAAGTCAGAAAACAAGATATTAGAATCTTCGATTAATATCTGATATTTTACAGAAAGCACAAGAAAACTTCAAGTTACAGATAGAAGGACTTTATTGATCCAATTTACTTTAATCTCAGACAAGGATAATGTAATGAAATTCTTTTTTCAAAATAGATTAAAAGAATTTTATGGGCAGAGAATCTGGATATTTCCAGATGTGATTCAGAGTACTCAACTCCGGAGAAAAAAGTTTCTAGCCCTGAGGAAAGAAGTAATAGATAAAGGAGGTTCCTTCTTGCTTAAATACCCTTGCAGGTGTGCCATAGATTATAAAGGAAAAAAATATATTTTTACTGATCCTGACCATCTTAAGGGTCTTCTTGTAGATTAAAACTCTGTTTAGATAGTAAAGTAGGAGTAAATTGTACATTTTTTTTCTTATAAATGATTTCCGTATATTAAATATAAATCGCTCTATATTGTGGTTATCACTTAGATGTATCTTCCGTTTTGGTAAAAGACTTGCATATGAGATAATATTATTATTCAATTACTAAAAAAAAAGGTGTATGTATTTATTACCTTTATATATGTTTTCATAATATTACGTATGACAAGATTATTATTTCCTGTAATGCATATTGAAAATTCATAAAATTAAAAATTAAAAAAAAAAAAAAGAAACGGTCAGAGTAGCAAAACCGAAGACCTTGCTAACTCGCTGGAAAGGAGTGGAGGTTTAAGTACCCAGAGGTACTGATGTCATGCAGTGGGGCCGCCCCCGAGGTTCATGCCATGACGTGGACAAAAATGCAGTCTGTGTGCGCGCGCGCGCCCTAGAGGCCTCAGGAAGAAGCATGGCGGATGGGATGCCCAAGCGGGTTCAGAGATGCCGAGGGTATCAGCAAACAGCAGTGGAGGCAGCCATCATCCTCAAGGAAGGAGAGCAGGGTAGAAGAGAGGTGAGGCAGAGCAGTCGCAGCCATCTATGACCGACGGACGCAACACTCAGGAGGAGCAGTAAGTATTTAAAAAAAAAAGAGGAAAGCTAGGGTAGGTTTAGGGGATGGGAAGGAGAGGGGAAGAGGAAGAAAGGATAGGGTTAGGGTTAGGAAAGCGGACTGGGAGGGAACTGGGCAAAGGCCCGATCGCATCGCTGCACGTACTTATGAAATTTCTCCCCCTGCGCTCACGCGTCCTGGGCTGCCCACACATGTGTGCGCAGATGTTAAAATCTAGCATGCATGTGCATGCAGATATTGCATGCATGTTATAAAATGATCACGTCCATGTGCGCGCATGGATCTTTGAAAATCGACCCTTTATTGAAAATGTAAGTATGCAAATATCCCATCTCGCAAATTATTTTCCATTGTATAATGTTTATAGCTGTTTCTATTAAAATGTTTCAGGCTATATGTTAAATGCAGTTTTGCAAAAATACAATATATTAAATCGCTTCAAGAACATGGATACGAGTTCTAATTAACTTGTATATAGATTGCTTGGAAAACTTACATGATGGGGTACATTTGCAATAAGTCACCTTACTGGCAATATGCATGCATATTTTTCAGCCCACATAAACCATCCTGTTATTCATATACAAAATGCCTGAATAGTTTGTGTTTGAAGATTCGGTTGTTATACAGATCAAAATGTATTTATTTTATTTATTTAAACCCTTTTCTAAATCGTCTTCTGGCTCAATGCCCATCCAATACTCAATAAAACAATTCAAACAATGCACAAATGTCTGACTGTCGAGATTATTAGAGAAGGGCTCCCAGTATGACACCTTGGACTCCTGTTGGATAGAAAATTAAGTGTGTGTCATCTGGCCCGGCACATATGGTTATACTTATGGACAAATTATGTAATTGGTTATACACCTGATGTTCTTGTTTAATAAAAAGTTTTTTAAAGTATGCCTGCATTTTAAGTTGGGTGGAAAAATAAATTTGTACATATGTATACGGATAAATAGTGATAAGTAAATTATTGTCTCCAAGAGCTGAATGCAATTAAACTGAGGTTGGAGTTGAGTCCTTTGTGACTTTTTGTCTCAGAATGGAATGACTCCATTCTTCAATTGTCCACAATCTGAGCAATATCTGACTATTCTGTGGCTGCATTATTGAGTCCACTCTTTGCCACGTAGCTGCCTATAGATTGCCTACAGATTATGAAAATATGAAGTTTACTGATATTTTCTCCTAAGAACAAACATAATACATTGATTGTCTTCATATTGTCTGCCTATTTGTCTATGTGCATTATCACATGATACATTCAAACAACAGAATACATGTATATAAAAACTAGAAACTGTCTGAAATAACATTTCTCAGAAAATGTATGGATGCAGACTACATTGGGAAAAATTACTGTTTTCTATGTATATATTATGTCCTGAAACATTCAACATCCTGCAACCACATTTTCAGGCTAGATAGATCTAAGAACATAAGAACATAAGAAAATGCCATACTGGGTCAGACCAAGGGTCCATCAAGCCCAGCATCCTGTTTCCAACAGTGGCCAATCCAGGCCATAAGAACCTGGCAAGTACCCAAAAACTAAGTCTATTCCATGTTACCGTTGCTAGTAATAGCGGTGGTTATTATCTAAGTTGACTTAATTAATAGCAGGTAATGGACTTCTCCTCTAAGAACTTATCCAATCCTTTTTTAAACACAGCTATACTAACTGCACTAACCACATCCTCTGGCAACAAATTCCAGAGTTTAATTGTGCGTTGAGTAAAAAAGAACTTTCTCCGATTAGTTTTAAATGTGCCCCATGCTAACTTCATGGAATGCCCCCTAGTCTTTCTACTATCCGAAAGAGTAAATAACCAATTCACATCTACCCGTTCTAGACCTCTCATGATTTTAAACACCTCTATCATATCCCCCCTCAGTCGTCTCTTCTCCAAGCTGAAAAGTCCTAACCTCTTTAGTCTTTCCTCATAGGGGAGTTGTTCCATTCCCCTTATCATTTTGGTAGCCCTTCTCTGTACCTTCTCCATCGCAATTATATCTTTTTTGAGATGCAGTGACCAGAATTGTACACTGTATTCAAGGTGTGGTCTCACCATGGAGCGATACAGAGGCATTATGACATTTTCCATTTTATTCACCATTCCTTTTCTAATAATTCCCAACATTCTGTTTGCTTTTTTGACTGCCGCAGCACACTGCACCGACGATTTCAATGTGTTATCCACTATGACACCTAGATCTCTTTCTTGGGTTGTAGCACCTAATATGGAACCCAACATTGTGTAATTATAGCATGGGTTATTTTTCCCTATATGCATCACCTTGCACTTATCCACATTAAATTTCATCTGCCATTTGGATGCCCAATTTTCCAGTCTCACAAGGTCTTCCTGCAATTTATCACAATCTGCTTGTGATTTAACTACTCTGAACAATTTTGTGTCATCTGCAAATTTGATTATCTCACTTGTCGTATTTCTTTCCAGATCATTTATAAATATAGGGGCAGATTTTCAGAGCCCTGCTCGCCTAAATCCGCCCAAAACCGGGCGGATTTAGGCGAGCAGGGCCCTACGCGCCGGTGAGCCTATTTTACATAGGCCTACCGGCGCGCGCAGAGCCCCGGGACTCGCGTAAGTCCCGGGGTTCTCCGAGGGGGGGCGTGTCAGGGGCGGGCCCGGTCGTCGCGGCATTTAGGGGGCGTGTCAGCAGCGTTTTGGGGGCGTGGCTATGGCCTGGGGCGGTCTGGGGGCGTGGCCGCGCCCTCCGTACCCGCCCCCAGGTCGCGTCCCGGCGCGCAACAGGCCCGCTGGCGCGCGGGGATTTACTTCTCCCTCCGGGAGGCGTAAATCCCCAGAGAAAGGTAAGGGGGGGTGTAGACAGGGCCGGATGGGTGGGTTAGGTAGAGGAAGGGAGGGGAAGGTGAGGGGAGGGCGTTAGAGGATTCCCTCCAAGGCCGCTCCGATTTCAGAGCGGCCTTGGAGGGAACGGGGTAGGGTGCGCGGCTTGGCGCGCGCCGGCTATACAAAATCAATAGCCTTGCGCGCGCCGATCCAGGTTTTTAGCAGATACGTGCGGCTCCGCGCATATCTACTAAAATCCCGCGTACTTTTGTTTGCGCCTGGAGCGCCAACAAAAGTACGCCAACGCGCCTTGTTTGAAAATCTACCCCATATTGAACAGTAAGGGTCCCAATACAGATCCCTGAGGCACTCCACTGTCCACTCCCTTCCACTGAGAAAATTGCCCATTTAATCCTACTCTCTGTTTCCTGTCTTTTAGCCAGTTTGCAATCCACGAAAGGACATCGCCACCTATCCCATGACTTTTTACTTTTCCTAGAAGCCTCTCATGAGGAACTTTGTCAAACGCCTTCTGAAAATCCAAGTATACTATATCTACCGGTTCACCTTTATCCACATGTTTATTAACTCCTTCAAAAAAGTGAAGCAGATTTGTGAGGCAAGACTTGCCCTGGGTAAAGCCATGCTGACTTTGTTCCATTAAACCATGTCTTTCTATATGTTCTGTGATTTTGATGTTTAGAACACTTTCCACTATTTTTCCTGGCACTGAAATCAGGCTAACCAGTCTGTAGTTAGCCTGACTGTATAAAAGCTAGAAATTAAATGGTCAATTTTCCACAAGAAGCAAGGCCAAATAGTGGAGTGCCTCTGGTATCTGTACTAGGATCAGGGTTAATGTTTAATATATTCATTAATGATCTGGAAAAGGGAGTAAAAACTGTGCCCCTTACTTCTACTTTTTGTTTATTTCAGTTATTAATTTATTTAAAAATTGATATCCCACCTATCTAAAATATGAGGCGGGTTACAAAGGAACACACATATTAACTTAACATAAAGGAAATAAAAGACATCAAGTGATAAAAATACATTAAAATATTGGGACAAAACAAAATTAAAAACCAAAAACAAATCATTAATGCAGAAAATTGTTACAAACATATCTCCTAAGAAAGCTTTGCTTACTTAACAAAATGAATAAAATCAGCTTGGCTTCAAACATAATGTTTCTAAAATGGGAACCATGGGTCAATCAAAAGCCTGATGAAAAAGGTAAGGTTTTAACAACTTTAACAACAGGTTATAACATTTTTTTTTTTTTTTTACAGATTTCAATCATTTCAAAGTGGATTACATTCAGGTACTGTACTGTAGTAGATCACCATGTGGTCAGATTTGCATGTATATGGGGCCATGTCTGTCAATCTCTCTGTTGAGGGCAAAATAACCCTTCAAAAAAGTGACAGGAAGTTTCCAAATTTGGCTCATTGAAAGACAATGGCAATATCTCTGAAAAGTTTGAAAACCACATCAGGTCAATACTATAAGAACATAAGAAGAACATAAGAACATGCCATACTGAGTCAGACCAAGGGTCCATCAAGCCCAGCATCCTGTTTCCAACAGAGGCCAAACCAGGCCATAAGAACCTGGCAAGTACCCAAAAACTAAGTCTATTCCATGTTACCGTTGCTAGTAATAGCAGTGGCTATTTTCTAAATCAACTTAATTAATAGCAGATAATGGACTTCTCCAAGAGCTTATCCAATCCTTTTTTAAACACAGCTATACTAACTGCACTAACCACATCCTCTGGCAACAAATTCCAGAGTTTAATTGTGCGTTGAGTAAAAAAGAACTTTCTCCGATTAGTTTTAAATGTGCCATATGCTAACTTCATGGAGTGCCCCCTAGTCTTTTCTATTATCTGAAAGAGTAAATAACCGATTCACATCCACCCGTTCTAGACCTCTCATGATTTTAAACACCTCTATCATATCCCCCCTCTGTCGTCTCTTCTCCAAGCTGAAACGTCCTAACCTCTTTAGTCTTTCCTCATAGGGGAGTTGTTCCATTCCCCTTATCATTTTGGTAGCCCTTCTCTGTACCTTCTCCATCGCAATTATATCTTTTTTGAGATGCGGCGACCAGAATTGTACACAGTATTCAAGGTGCGGTCTCACCATGGCGCGATACAGAGGCATTATGACATTTTCCGTTTTATTCACCATTCCCTTTCTAATAATTCCCAACATTCTGTTTGCTTTTTTGACTGCCGCAGCACACTGAACCGACGATTTCAATGTGTTATCCACTATGACACCTAGATCTCTTTCTTGGGTTGTAGCACCTAATATGGAACCCAACATTGTGTAATTATAGCATGGGTTATTTTTCCCTATATGCATCACCTTGCACTTATCCACATTAAATTTCATCTGCCATTTTGATGCCCAATTTTCCAGTCTCACAAGGTCTTCCTGCAATTTATCAGAATCTGCTTGTGATTTAACTACTCTGAACAATTTTGTCTCATCTGCAAATTTGATTATCTCACTCATCATATTTCTTTTCAGATCATTTATAAATATATTGAACAGTAAGGGTCCCAATACAGATCCCTGAGGCACTCCACTGCCCACTCCCTTCTACTGAGAAAATTGTCCATTTAATCCTACTCTCTGTTTCCTGTCTTTTAGCCAGTTTGTAATCCACGAAAGGACATCACCTCCTATCCCATGACTTTTTACTTTTCCTAGAAGCCTCTGAGGAACTTTGTCAAACGCCTTCTGAAAATCCAAGTATACTATATCTACCGGTTCACCTTTATCCACATGTTTATTAACTCCTTCAAAAAAGTGTTCCAAAGTGTTCCAAAAAAAAAAAAAGTACAGAAAAAAATTACCTGGGGAAAAATTGACATTACTGGATTTGTCCAATGGCAAAGATCTTGGGGAGAAATTCACTCCAAATCAATAAGACCTTTCACAGCCAGATGTAAAAGGAAAAGATCTGGAAGTCTTCCTAATACTGACCATAATAGGATCCTTTGATGAACTGGGAGGCTCCCACTCTCTTCTCTGCTATATTCAGTGTATTTAAGGACTGCGCAAAGATACTAACTTCCTATCCATGAAAGGGATGAACCATGGCAGTGCTATCCTCCCCTTCTGCAGCATCTGGTATTTTCCTAAAACTTCCTAGGGCAGTGATGGCGACCTCCAGTTCTCACGTGTCAAACCTCCCAAAATCATCATAATTGCTTTACTATGAGAAGCAGTTTGTGGCTGAAGAATGTTAACTGGGGGAAAAAAGAACTGAAGCTGCTGGCAAAGGATGGCATCTTTCATATCACCTACCCACACTCTCTCCAACCAACGCCCTCTCACACACACACATCACCACACACCCACTAACATGTAGCCCCTCATTCTCCCACACATGTAGCTCATATCTACCCCCGCACACTACCTTACATCTCCAACAAAAATACCTCCACAAACAAACCACCCTCTTCATGTGCACACCCATACTGTCTACACATACCCTCACACACAGCCATACACATAGACACCAATATAAACACATACACCTCCACATACATACACCCACACACATATCATACATACATCTTCACAATCATACCTTTTCATATACATATCCTTTGCACATATACACACTCCCTACATGCACAGACATAGCCATAGACACACACTCTCACCAGCTCCCCATTCACTCCTCAACATACACACACCTATACACACATAGAAATACACTCAAATACAGACACACTCACAGGTAAATACACCCATAGACACACACACACTTAGATACCCATAGAGACACAGACACTAATGCAGACTTATCTGAGACTTAAAACTGCTCGTGTGTCTGGGTGTTGGTATATCTTTATCTATCTATCTATATCTATATATCTATATATTAAAGCTATGCACAGAAAATTGTTTCTTTTATTTGTAGTTCTTGTTTTTTTCATTTAGGCCTAGATCCATGCAAAATGCTATACATTTTGCATGGATAATGCCTATGATAAGGAAAAGGGGTGTGGCTAGAAAACTTTTTGAGTTACTGCACTGTGTGCTATTTTAGTGCTTTGCATAAGTAACTTGTTGTGCCTCTGATATTTTTACTTTATAGCTTGTGAAGTACCCAGGTAGGCATTTTCTTATTTTGGGACTGTTTCTGGAGAGAGAGAGTGAGCCTCTTTATAAGTCTCTCATATAAGTCAACTATTTATACCACTATAGGAGGGTCATCTAGTTACTTGAGTTCATGCACAGTGAGGCGTACGAACAGCACAGTGTACATCAGTAAAGATTTGACATGATTAGGAGTGAGGAAAGGTGCACAAAGATGAGATATCTGCAATGTTCTCTCACCCTAGTCTGATGCACTCTCTATCAGGGTACTATCAAGCTAGGGCAAGAGAACATTGTAATATGGTAAACTTAGCATGCCCTGTAATAATCGTAGTAGTGAAGTATTTATATTTTTATCTTTATAGGAGGTGAGGTGTTGGTGGTGGTTTGTGGTTTAGGGGTCAGTTTTGCATGTAGAGTGAGATGTACGAACAGCACAGTACACCTCAGTGAAGATTTGATATCATTTGGAGTGAGGAAAGTCTCAAGAGATGAAAATTTCTACTATGTTCTCTCACCCTAGCTTGATGGACTCTATAACAGGGTACCATCAAGCTAGGGTTAGATAACATAGTAGAAAATTTCTACTATGAGGGCCTTGTGGATAGGCTCTTTCTCTCTCTCTCTCTCTCACACACATTTTATTTTTATTTATTTATACAATTTTTTATACTGTCATACAGCACAGGCCGACATAATGGTTCACAAACATAAGAAAATAAAAAGTTGATCTGTAAAATAATATAAAAATACATTAATAACAGTAAAAATAGATAAAAACACAATAGTAAAGGATGAAAAAGATATAAAAGTCATTAACAACCAGCCTCCATATTCCTAAAGTAAGATAGAGTAATAAAAAATGAAAACGTTAACATTCCCGGGCATAGTTATAAAAACTATCTTAAAACTATAAATGCACTAGCATAAATAATATTATTAAAACAAAACTTAAAATTGAAATGTAAATGACATAAAAGCACTTCCACTGCTAGCAATTACATTCTTTATACGCCTGCTCAAAGAGCCAGGTTTTTAGCTGTTTTCTGAACAGTTTCAGATCACTTTGATTTCTTAAATTGATCGGGAGCATGATCCAAAGGCCTGGCCCCGCTAGCGAAATCACTCTCTCTCTTACAGAGGTAAGGTGTGCCGATGTCAAGGATGGGATTGATAATAGACCTTTGTTAGAGGATCGAAGATTACGTTGAGGACTGTGAATTCTGACAGAGGCGTTTAACCATTCCGCCTGGCTGCCATTAATAGTCTTGTGTAAAATACATAAGACCTTATATTCTATCCATTGGTCCACAGGTAGCCAATATAATGCTTGTAAGAAGGGTGTTATATGGTCTGATTTTTTGCAACCAGTAAGTAGTCTCGCTGCCGCGTTTTGGGATTATTACAGGGCATGCTAAGTTTACTGTACTAACAACATAAAGTGGTAATTCTAAATACACCCCTCTTTCTTAGCACGGGTGTCATCAATGCATTAATAATGCATTTTGATGAATCTAGGGGTACGGGATGTATTTACTAAGCTTCAATAAGCATTTAACACATGAAAAATACTGTTTATCATGTGGCAAATGTTCATTGCAACAATATCATGTGATATTTTCCCTGGAAAAAAACGCATAATTAAAAGAGCTGCTTTGCATGAATAATCATCGCAAAGGTATGCAAAACAGCTCATTCATGCCCAATGTTATATATATAAAATAATGCTGCTTGCCTCAAATAATGCAAAAAGCAAAGCGGAAGCCGATCAATAATTGCAGAAAAGCAGGACAAAGGTAAAGATCGGTGTAGCAAGGGATTCTTTATTGGAAAATGCCTGACTCTGGCCGAGTTTCGCTCAAAGCAGAGCTGCCTCAGGGGCTACTGTTCCAATGCAAATTTCTCATATATCACGCTTTGTTGTGATAATACCACAAATTGTTGATAATACCACAAATTGTTGATTAAAATCCTTAACGTTTGAGTTCATTCAATGGCTTTGAAGAAAAATCCAATATTTTTAGAATTTCTGACAAAACCTGAGAAATTTGCATTGGAACAGTAGCCCCTGAGGCAGCTCTGCTTTGAGCGAAACTCGGCCAGAGTCGGGCTTTTTCCAATAAAGAATCCCTTGCTATACCGATCTTTACCTTTGTCCTGCTTTTCCTCAAATAATGCAAGTCACATTATTTTTTGAAAATAATAATAATAATAAAAAAAATAATAATAATAATATAGCTAACTTTTCCTGGAGGTCTTGGACCACTAAAGTGCATCCCAATATCTCTGGGATGCTTCTTAAAGGGCCATCAAGTGCTCAAAAGGACCTCCTCCCACTGTGTCAAAGCCCCCGTTGGGGTCTGAGGAGACCCCACCCATCATCCTGTTGTCTATAGAGGTGGCACAACCACTAAAAAATGTTAAAAAAGAAATGTCCAAGTTGTGTGGTGACATCATGTCCCCCTTCCCAAATTCCACCCTTTTCACAATAGGTCAAAGCTCCCCCCTACCCACCCCCCCCCCCCCAGTAGAATGCAGCCACCTCCAATCCCTGACCTTCAGTAGTCCAGCCCCCTGGCCATACCTGCTAGTCTAGTGGTTCTCTGGTGGCCTAATGGCTCCCTGAAAGTCTAATGTAGCCTGAATCTGCCCCAGGTCCTGGGCCCACCACTGCCATTTTCCAAAATGGCACTGGCTGCCTTTTGCCTCTGTTATAAGAGTGGGAAGGATACTGGGAAGGATGGGGATCTTTATACTGGGGAGTACAAAGACCCCATAAGAACATAAGTTGACTTATTATGAAAAGAGTGGGGTTTGGGTAGGGGTGTGGCATCTCCATATGACTTTTTTAACAGCTTGGCCAACTCAGGGAATGGATGGGGTCTCACCAGAGCCCTGGAAAGATTGACATGATGGGAATGGGTGGCTTTCTTACTCTGTAAGAAGTGGACCTTCTTCTGGGTGAAGAAGGCCCACCATCATGTTATTATTTTTCCCCTGTTTCCACGTGATATTTTTTTCTGATAGTACTTTTACTCAGAGGAATGAAAAAAGCATAGTTAATGATCCCTTAAATTTGTACTTGAGATAATAGAGGGTGAAGTAATGTATCTAATGTCACAAGAAGCAGCAACAGGATTAGAATGCTGGCTTTCCTGGTTCATAGACTACTATTCTAACCACTGTGCTATTTCTCTACTCCTAAGACTAAACTGTTTTAAAACAGTTTAGGAACATCTCAAGTCTCAAGTGAGACTTGAGATGTTCCTTCCTAGAGTTCAGCTGGCTGCCAGGCTATATTCTACATAGATATGTAAAAATGATGGTCAAACAATTTGTAGATGATACACTTGATTACATTGGATTAATTTACACATTTATCACTACCTTTGCAGATTTATAACTCCCTTCATTAGATCAATTTAAAATAAGTATAAAATGAGCTTAGCATGAAGATTCATCTCTTGTTATTCTTCAGATACTCTGATGGTCTTCAGAAACAAAATACTGTCCAGGTAAAGTAGTTAGTAATTTGAAATTAATGTATAAAAGTATTATTATCAATTCCATCAACTTCATAACCATGTTTTTATAAATATTCACTGGGGTAATTTTAAAAAAGATTTGCACATTCTAAAGTAGCATATATTGCAGCAATTTTCAAAAACCCATTTACAAAGGTAAAGTGCATTATCATGTGTAAAAGCCAGTTTTAAGTGCATAACTGCTTTTGAAAAGTACTTCCAGAGTTTCCAACTGAATGTAACCCCTGAGCTGAAGTCCTCACTGAGGAGTCTATGGACCATCCTGAAATTCACGGGCTTAAGATATTTAAACTTCCCTTTCAGTTCTTAAGTTTTTCTCTGAGTTCTAGGCGGGGGGAAAGATTTCTCTCCAGTTTAAACAGTGCTTGTATAGAGCAGCAATAACCATGCCGGATACAGATTGTGGTTTCCAACTTAACCTTACTGACTTTTTTTTAGTGGAATAGTGAAAATGATGCTTTAAAACTCCTCATGCAATACAATCCATTTACATGTTTAGTATGTAGAGCAGCTCATTTAGAATGCTTAATGCGTAACAGTAATTTAGAAGTATTCTTCCAAATGTGAGGATTCAGGTTTTCTCTAATCCAATTTAGCTGATCCCAATTCAAACTGCTCGTGTCACTATCCATGTGATAGCATAATGACAAACACCTGATAGGTGTCACTGGGCTTCTCTAAAGTCCAACCTCTCCTTCTCCCAGGAATGAATTAGGATGTATTCCTTTAGCAATCTTCAAAGGTTGAAGGGTCCCTCAAGGTGAGAAGCTCCTACTCTCCTGTTAAATGGTAGCACTAAGTCCCTGAACCCATGGGAACTCAGGCAGAGGGTACAAATAAACCATTTTCCAAAAAGTAACCCAAAATGAGGAAAGAAGGGTGGCTAGAACTTTTTCCTCAAAACAAATGGGCTAAAAGCTGGAATCAGTAAAACAGGTGAAAGGCACCTTTTCTTCTAATCTATACCCAAGTTTCTTTCCAAGAAACCCAATGGTCCTTTCCCCAAAAACAAAAAAATCAGGAGTATTATTTATTTATTTATTTGAAATCTTTTCTATACCGTCGTTAAGTTAAATACCATCACAACGGTTTACATGCAGGCACATAAATTAATGCTGATAATTGTATTGAATTCTATCATCTAAACAGGTGCCATGAAGGTTCGGTTACATGACATTATAATAAATAATATTTGGTGAGTGTGATAAATCTTGTCCTTTTCTACCTGCATTATTTTTAATTACAAGCAAAGTTTTATAATTGTATCTTATCCTTTAGCAGTGAGTAAGCATGATTTCTCCAGAAAGGGCAACTCAAAATCCACACCCACAAAATGATTTTTACAAGCAAGGACTCCATCATTAAATTCTCCCACATGGGGGACCTGGAACCCAAATAAACCTGACTCTTATCTCTACACACTAAGGCCTAGCTTTATCAAAATGTTATAAATATTGCAGAAATAGGGCCTGCGTTAAAAATTTTAAAAAAATAAAGGGGGGTCGGGGCATGGTTAGGCAAATTTTCCTGGTACCACATCAATATTTTTCCACAACACAAGCTGCATTACTGACCAAACAGGCTTTTATCACAATTGGTGGTTTTAGAGGGAAAGGGTGGAGGGAGAGAGAGAGCGAGGTCAAAATGTCAGTCAACTATTTATACCACTGTAAGAGGGGGTATTATGAACTCAGGGTGAGGTTTTGGGAGTGGGCTTGCTTTTGGGGGCAGTTTCACATGCACATTCAGAAGTACAAACAGCACAGTTGCCAGCAATGACGATTTTATGGGATTTGGAGTGATGAAAGCTAAAAGAAGAGTAGATTTGTACAATGTACTCTCTACCTACCTTGATGCACTTTCTATCTAGCTCCAATCAAGCTAGGTAGAGAGTACATTGTGCAAATCTACTCTTCTTGTATCTTTCATCACTCCAAATCACATAAAATCTTCACTGCTGGCAACTGTGCTGTTTGTACCTCTAGCTGTGCATGTAAAACTGCCCCCCAAAACCTACCCCACTCCCAGTCCTCACCCCGAGTTCATAATGCCCCCTCTTACAGTAGTATAATTAGTTGACTGACATTTTTGCTTCTGTGTCTCTCTTTCTCTCCCTCTCCCCAAACTGGAATTTGCAATAAAAACATTTTTGGCCAGTAATACAGGCACAATGCATAGAAAAAAGGTGTATTTAAAACCTGTGTTGCTATGCATTACTCCATCACATGCCATGCTAACTGACCCTTCTTTCCTTTTATTCCTCCCACTTGAATAAAAATTTCAAATTTGCATACGTATTTTGCTATGCGGTATTTATCGCATGCGTTATCGTGTTATTGCCTGTGTTAGGGCCCTAATGCAAAATGATAACTTACCCTGTCAGTTAATTGGTATGCTGCTTTAGTACACACTCGATAGAGCTCTCTACATGAATAATCTAAAGTTACTGCAAAAATCGCTTCCATCCAATGCATTTTCTGTCATAAATGTGTGCCTGAGAGTGGAAACCTGTAAATAAATGATTTCTGAATTTCAGGGGTTGATGCGCTATACATCATTTTCTCATATCACCTAATTACATGAAAGAATACATTCTCTATTTGTTCTGATGCTATGTATCAAGCTATATAAGAATAGTCCAAAGATGCTGGATTATTCTAAAGTTTCCTAGCTGACAAAGAATACAGATCTCTCCAGACTCAATATAAGAACTTTTAATTAAAGCAGACATGGTAAAGTTATAGCCCATAATGTTATAATGCAGATAATGGTGATTATTATTTTTGTTCTCTTTCCTTATAGAAGACACCTAAATGGAAGCAGTGAATCAAAGTAGGGTGACGGAATTCATTCTCTTAGGATTTACAGATGTCCCAGCATTGCAAATATTTCTTTTTACATTGTTTTCTCTTTTCTACTTGATCGCTTTGATGGGGAATTTCACCATAATCATGTTAACAGTCACCGACCCGAACCTTCACAACCCCATGTACTTTCTTCTCACCAACCTGTCTTTTCTAGACATGTGCTATTCATCGGTTACTGTTCCTAAGCTTTTGACCAACTTCTTGTCAGAGAGAACAACCATTACCTTCAATGGGTGCATCACACAGCTGCATTTTTTTCATTTCTTTGGGGGCACAGAAGCATTGATTCTTAGTGCCATGTCTTATGACCGCTATGTAGCAATCTGCAGTCCCTTACATTATCCAATTATTATGAATAGAAAAATATGTATTCTGCTGGCATTAAGCTCCTGGTTAATTGGTTTTCTCTATTCAACGGTGCACACTTGTTTAACAGCCAAATTACCTTTCTGTAAATTCAATAAAATTAGTCATTTCTACTGTGATATTAAACCCTTGTTGAAGCTGGCATGCACCAACACTCAGCTCAATGAACATCTGCTAAATATTGTCACTGGATTCATAGCAGTTAGCTCATTTTCCTTAATCTTAACATCTTATGTTTACATTGGTTCTTCTATTCTCAAAATGCGTTCAGCTCATGGAAGACAGAAAGCTATCTCTACCTGTGCCTCCCATTTGACCGTTGTTCTTTTCTATCATGGGACAGCTATCTGTACCTATCTGAGACCCACTTCAGAGCACTCCCTTGAACAAGATAAAGTCTCTGCGATTTTGTTCACTGTCTTAACTCCAGCGTTGAATCCCATTATCTATACTTTAAGGAATAAGGACGTGAAAGTCTCCTTCAGAAGAACAGTATTCAGAAAACTTGTATAGGAAGATTTTTGATGGGTGCAGCCAGGCTCCTTGAGAGGTGAAAATAGAAATACAAGAATTCCACTTGTCTCCCCTTCATGAACTGAGAGGATTTTGATGGAAAAGAGCATTCCCAGGGAGGCTAGCTTAAAGCAATATAATAAAATAAAAATGAGTGCTGTGAAAGACTGATACATATGGGATTATCCCTTTGCATTCGTTTAACAGAAGAGTTAATCAACAAATGAAGGGGCTCATTCACCAAGCTGAGTTAGGCAATTAACCATGTGAAAAATGTTGTTTTTGCACAGTAAATGGCCTAAAGTGGGGATAACGAAAGATAATTGAAATATCTCACTTTAATCTGCCCCGGCACTGTGGGTATTTAAATGAGTTCATTAGCATTTAAATGCATGCTAATGAGCTCATAAATACTGTAAACTATGTAAATCAAATAATGCAGATTGCTGAAACAAATTGCAGGCCACATTATTTGATTAGATCAGGGGTCGGGAACCCATGGCTCGCGAGCCAGATATGGCTCTTTTGAGGGCTGCATCTGGCTCGCAGACACGTGTCGCCATACTTCGCGGTTCCCCGCTGACCCAGCTGCTCCCCGGTCCTCCGCCGCCCGGGCTTAAAATGCTGTCAGCCCGGGCGGAACGCGGCAGGACAGCTGGAGTCAGCGGCACCGGCGTGCTCTCTTCTCCTCCCCCCCCCCCCCCGCGGCCCGGAAGAGGAAGTGGAGAGCATCGGGTGCCTGCGCGGGAAGAAGAGACCACACTAGCGTGGTCTCTTCTTCCGCGCAGGCACCCGATGCTCACCACTTCCTCTTCCGGGCCGCGGGGGGGAGGAGAAGAGAGCACGCCGACTGGAGTCATCCGGGTGCCTGCGCGGGAGTCATCGGGTGTCAGCCGGGTGCCAGCGCTGGAGTCATCGGGTGCCTGCGCGGGTCTTCCCGCGCAGGCACCCGATGCTCTCCACTTCCTCTTCCGGGCCGCGGGAAGAAGAGAGCACGCCGGTGCTCTCTTCTTCCCGCGGCCCGGAAGAGGAAGTGGAGAGCATCGGGTGCCTGCGCGGGAAGACCCGCGCAGGCACGCTAGTGTCCGACGGGAAGAAGACTGCAGCGCGGCTCGGAGGAAAATGAAAATCTTCAACCGCGGCCGATGGGACTCCGCCTTCGCGAGGGCTGAAAATGAAGGAGGTTAGCGTTGGGAGGTGGCTGCTGCTGCCGCGAGTTCCCGGGGGGGGGGAGAGAGAGAGTGAATGAGCGAGCAAGCATGTGTGTTTGAGATCCTGTGTGTGTGAGTGAGAGATTGCATGTATGTGAATGATTGAGAGCCTGTATATGTGAAAGAGAGTATGTCTGTGATTGAGATCCTGCCTGTGAGAGAGAGAGCATGAATGTAAGTTTACCATTGGGAACCTGTATGTGTAAGTTTGTAATTGAAAACCTGTTTGTTTGAAAGAGTATGTGTGTATGATTGAGATCCTTTGTGTGTGAGAGAGATCATGTGTATGTATGATTAAGAGCCTGTGTGTATAAGTAAGAGAGAGATCATGTGTGTCTGTGTCTGATTGACAGCTGGTTTAGGTGATGGAGCATGTGAGTGAGAGCCTGTGTTTAAATGAGAGAGAGAGACCATGTGTGTCTGTGTGATTGAGAGCTGATTTAGGTGAGGGAGCATGTGAGTATGTGATTGAGAGCCTGTGTTTAAATGAGAGAGACCATGTGTGTCTGTGTGTGATTGAGAGCTGATTTAGGTGAGGGAGCATGTGAGTATGTGATTGAGAGCCTGTGTGTAAATGAGAGAAAGAGAGGACATGTTTGTAAGCATGTGAATGAGAGTCTGTGTGTGAGAGAAAAAGACAGCATGTATTTATGTGATTGAAAGCCTGTGTGTGTGTAAGCGTGAAAAGATAGACAGCATGTGTGTAAATGTGTAATTAAGAGCCTATATAAGTGAGAGAGAAAAAACATTTGTATATGTGAGTGACTGAGAGCATGTGTGTATAGGTGTGTCATTGAGAGCCAGTGTGAGAGAGAGCGCTGGTATGTGACTGAGAGAGGAGAAAGTTCCAAGCAAACCACCCCACCTCCTGCTAATTCAGAACAATCTCAGGACACCTGGATATCAAACGTTCCCAGGTATGCAGAGCAAAAAAATGTTTGTATCCTTATTATTTTTCATTACTGGATCTTTGTGTCTGCTATTTTGAAATATTTTGTTGATATCTGGAAATGTTTTATATGAGTTTTTAATTATTGGATATTCCACTCATCAGCTGTTTCGAAATATGTTCTTTTTGTTAGTACAGTTTTACTGCTGATGATTTTATATTTCTTGATTTGTTTTATAAGGATGTGTGATGTTTCTTTTTTCCTTTGTTACACTGCATACAGAGACTCTGGCTTGTTGCAGTTTCCAATTCAGTTTTTGTCTGCATGCTTCTTGTTATGCGTTTTGGTCTCTTTATTCTATGTTAGGTGAGGGACAGCACGTGATTCAGGTGAGGTTTTCTGCTGGCGTGTAGTTTCTGTGTAGGACTCTATAGCAGCCTGACTTGGTCCGTTTTCCTAATAGGAGATGTATTGGTGTCTTAAGGCCTGGTGTAATATTTTCAGAGACTTATTGTACTTTAAAAGTGTGATCTTACATAAAATGCACACATTTACTTGTATTTAGTTTTAAACATATTGTATGGCTCTCATGGAATTACATTTTAAAATATGTGGCGTTTATGGCTCTCTCAGCCAAAAAGGTTCCTGACCCCTGGATTAGATATTAGCTACAACTCCTGCCTTGGGATGCCAACACACATCCTGAAGTTCCCAGAGTCCTGTCTTAAAGGGTCTGATGGCCCTGAGTAACCCCCTCCAAAAAAAGTTGATGGAAACCACAAGGATCTGCAAGACCCCCCCCCCCCCCCCGTCCCACCCCCTCCACCTGCTGCCCTTATATAAAATATTTTAAAAATCACTTTGTATCCTTATCACTAGCCCTGCCTTCAAATCTATCCCTTGTACTAAAAATATCTGACCCTGAAAGCCAGGATCCTCATTCCCACATTAGTCCACCTCTCAAAACCCCACCCCTTTCTCTAAAAAGAAGCCCTGGTGGTCTAGTGGCTCCCCCACCCTAGCCTGCCCTTCCTCACCTAGAAGTCCCTTGGGGTCTATAGTGGGCCTGGTGTGCCCTGCCTTTGCCACATCATAGGTGGGCGGCTTACAGGGCACTTCAGGCTCACACTGGATCACCAGGGACTTCTAGGTGAGGAAGGCAGTATCCATAGGAAGGGGGGGCAATAGACTACCAGGGATCATTTCCTGAAAAAAAGGGGCTGGATTCCACGGCATCACCAGGTCTTCTTTAAAGAAAAAGGGGCGGGGATCCCAGCTTTTAAGGTCAGAAGTTTTTAGTGAAAGGGAGGGGTTTTGATTGGGCCAAGGCTACACCAAAGCTACACAATGACTTTTTGTTTTCTAAAGGCTGCATCCAAGGGCAGTGGAGAGATTGGACAAGGAGCTCTATACAGACCCTGAGGTGGGCATCTACATTTACTCGGCGCCATCAGCCCCTTAAGAAATGGCGACCACACATTCCTACGACTGCCATCATGCAATGTTTGCGGGGCTTTCGCTCCCACAGTATTTTTTTTCCCTCAGCGAAAAATACTGCTGTTTAATGAATAAGCCCCAGAGGTTGAACTTAGGATAGATGCATTTCCGCTTGGTTTAAATTTGATAGAATATTTGGATTTTCCCTGTATCAGAAACATTTTCCAGATTTCTATCAGTAAATTTTATGTAAATTTGAAAAAATTGATTCCACTGTTTGGAAATTCCAAAGTAGACCATCTATTTCTGCAAACTCACCTTCTGATTTTTCAAATTGTCAATGCAGATCTGAAAAATGAATTTCAATTAGGGCTCATTTAATCAGGTCAATGAAACATCAAACATTTTCCAGAATTATTGATTTTTTTCATGCAGGTATTTTGAAGTCACTTGTGCATCTCTATTATCTGGTGTTAGCTAGTATTTGTATCCATCTCTTGCATATACATAAACTTAGGGAGAACAATTTTCAAATTCACACATGCAAAAAGAATTTTACCAGCACAAATCACTCAGTTGCCTGGAAATTGCTCATGTTAATACAGCTAAAAATATCCATGTGTTTGTATGGCTAAATAGCTGCAAAGATCAATTCTGATCTATTCGGCTAAGTAGTGGCAAAGCCACTACTAAAATTACCCTCCCCAAGGGAAATTTATTTAAAGAATTCTCTGCAATCTGCATTTCAGTATCAAGCTCCTTTGTCTTGTAATTCTCTGCCTTTGGACATTTGTTTGAAAGGCAATTACTTGAAATTCAGGAAATTGGTCAAATCCTGGCTTTTTATGAAAGCTTTTTATTAGCCATTGACTATTCCAACCTTTGAAGAAGTTTGTGTTTTATACTGTCTTATTTTTTGGAATATTTACAGAATATGGGGGGTTGGTCTTTCTTTGGTTTATTTTATTTTATTCTTGTTCTAGACCTTTTTGTTTTTATGATTTTAATATATATTTATATTAATTTGTTTTATACTGATTTTAGCTTAGTTAATGGTTGGCATTTTTTATTTTTTATTTTGTTTATCTTTTGTGCACTTGCATGTAAGTTGTACTGTTTTTTTTATTTTTATAGTACACCATTTTGCAATGATAATGAAAACTGAAATAAATATTACCATATCATTACTATTACTTAGCCAGATAAGTCTTTGTTGCTAATTATCCAGATAATTTGGAACTTGACCAGATAAATGTTGCTACTTAGCTGGATAAGTTGGAATTTATCTTGATAAGTGGCATGCAACTGCTATTCTCATGAATTTTTACATCTAACTTTAAAAATATATGTGTGAATATTTTACCTGCATAATTTACACCCACTATAAGTTAGGTTTTATGTATGTAAGTCAGGAGATTTTGTAACATGTACAAGGCAATTAAATTACCAGTTTGCCCAGTCCATCTGAAGGTCATTGAAACCCTCCTGGTTCTTCAGCCTCAAACCCTTATTTCACCCAGACCCATCTTCCTAGTCAGTTTTTCACTTTTAAGACATTTACAATCACTCACGCCAGATAAAGAGTAGAGATGTGCATTCATTTTTCACAAATTAGGCAATTTCAACGAAATTGCCTAATTTGGTATGGTTCAGGGGAACCGAAAAACAAACAGGAGTAGATTTTCAAAGGGGTACCCGTGTAAGATACGCGCATACCCCCCGAAAACCTACCCCAACCCCCCCCCCCCCTGCGCACACCGAGCCTATTTTGCAAAGGCTTGGCGGCGCACGCAAGCCCCGGGACGCGCGTAAGTCCCGGGGCTTGCAAAAAAGGGCGGTTGGGGGCGTGGCCAGGGGCCACGGTTTTGGATCGGGGGCATGTCCGGGGTCGTGTGGGCGATCCAGGGGCATGGCCGAGTGCCCCGACACAACGGCCTGTGTTGTGGCCTGCCGCGCCGGTGCGCGTAAGTTACTACTGCCCGGAGGCAGTAGTAACTTTTCCGATAAAGGTGGGGGGGTCTAGATAGGGCCGGGGGGGGGGGGGTTAGGTAGGGGAAGAGAAGAGAAGGTGTGGGGGGGTAGAAAGAAAGTTCCCTCCAAGGCCGCTCCGATTTCGGAGCGGCCTCGGAGAGAACGGGCAGCGCGCGCAAGTTGCACAAATGCGCACCCCCTTGCGCGCGCCAACCCCGGATTTTATAAGATACGTGCGGCTACGCGCGTATCTTATAAAATCCAGCGTACTTTTGTTCGCACGCGCGTAAATTTATAAAATCTACCCCATAGAATTTTTCCAAAATTTCAGAAAAATTCATTTTTCGGGTTAGTGTGCACTAACCCAAAAATTGGGGCCCCCCCCCCCCCCCCGAAAAAAAAAATCCTGAATTGCGGGAAAAACAAAATTTCCCTTGGGGGGCCCCGAAACGATTGCAAAAAACGATGCACATCTCTGATAAAGAGCAGATGTAAATATAAATGAATAGGTTGCCATACCTACTTGCATAAATTGCTTATAAAGTGGTAAATTTATATTACACCTGTAAATGTGGCCCTGCCTGAGCATGCCTGAGCCCATCCCTTTTTTACACGCACAAATGTATTTGCAACCCTTACCTATATATGTATTATTGCTGTTTTTAAAATAGCAAATATGTGAGTATATGCTATTTACAAGTATATATTTTTTTTTTATAATTAGTTTCTGCTTTTCACACTTTTTTCAGCATTTCAAAGCAGATTACGTTCAGGTACTGTAAGTATTTCCCTATCCCCAGAGGGCTTACAATTTAAGGTGGTCATATTCTATCACGTGCAATAAGTGGCTATCACCCCAAAAAGTCCCTTTTCATATGTGATAGCTTGCTGGAGGAGAAAGCCACAATAATGTAAGCACCATTATTGTCACCAATAGCACCACTTTTCACAGTGGCACAAAGGCTGCCAACTTTCACAGGGTCACAAGGAGCAACAGTGGGACTTGAACCCTGGTCTCCTGGTCCATAGGCCACCACTCTAACCACTAAGCTACTCCTCATTCACCTAAAGTCTTCCAAGGTGACAAATGTTGTTCAAACACTCTTTATCTTCTTTCCATCAACAAATATCACTCCTTACGAACAGTTTCATTATGGCATAAGTTCCATAACTCTGTTTGCAATAGATCATATCTTCTAATTAGAATCTTCAGCATTGGACACTAATGCCCAGAGTAAAAAAAAATTATTTTGGTTCATTAATTAATTTCATGAGCCACCTCAATTTGTTTCATTAGTTTCAAATCAAATGAAAAATGTTCATGAATTTGTTTGATTCCTTTTTGTTGTATGAAGAAGTCAAAGGAAGACGGCCACATTGACTTCACTGTAAAAGATAAATGGACCGGGGCCCAGGGCCAGGCCCAGGCCCAACTAAGGCTGAGTCCCATCATCCAGACTTAGGTCCAGGCCCAGCCATTAGAGGAAGGTGGGTACAGTGATGTCACTGCAGTGCATTTTCAAGGCAAAGGATGTCATTTTTAGTCACCGTATAAAGAAAAAAATCCTAAAAAGGTCAGCCTCTATGTCTGGGCCTCAGGCATGGGCTAGGGTTTTGGCAACAGTACCTGGCTTGTCCAGGCCTCAGTGTTGGAGCCAAACAATTGTTTGAAAGTTAACCTCATTTGTTTAAAAGTTTTAGCCTCTTTTGTTTAATTCGTGGGTCCCCAAAAACAAATGGAGCACTTCCCACAAATGAAACAATATGTCATTCATTTTCTTTGTTTTCCCTCCTGACATACCTACAGTACCTGAATGCAATCTACTTTGAAGTGCCAGAAAAGCAGACTATAATACATCAAATAAATAAGTCCTATTGACATGAATGACTCCATTTAAGTAAATGGACCCATTCTACTCTGTGGAGCTCTCTGTGGGTGGTCATGTGGGAGTCTCCATAGCAACCAGCCTTTGCCTGTGACTCATGTGTGATCTCACAGAATTGGCAGGATGTGTCAGCAAGGAAAACAGAAAGCCAACTTATCAGAGTGAAGCATTTTTCCAATTCAGCTAATCGCTGCT
The DNA here is from genome assembly GCF_901001135.1 of Rhinatrema bivittatum. Taxonomy (NCBI): domain Eukaryota; kingdom Metazoa; phylum Chordata; class Amphibia; order Gymnophiona; family Rhinatrematidae; genus Rhinatrema; species Rhinatrema bivittatum. Next base: position 67,509,844 of record NC_042630.1, read on the forward strand.
CTGTGGATCCAGTGACATTGATCCTTACTTCTGAGCATTTGATCTTTGGTAATCCAATGAACAGTGTGCTTTGTTGAGCTCTCTGACAACAGTGTTCAACAGTGATTTTCTGCTTTTAACACAAGAAACATTACATAAAAATCCCATTCCTTTGGTTGTTGTTCTTTTGTATTGGTAATTTTTGACACCTTACAGTCACTCCCACTAAGAAAGGAAGGTTTTTGCTTTCACAGCTATCCTCTCCCTTTTGGGGGAGTTCTGGGAGTGATTTTGGACTAGCTACAATGAGCCAGTTACAAACAGTGCCCAAGACACAGCGTATTCTTTTCTCTCTGTCTGGGAATGTAATGCACCATCCGGTGTCTGAAACAGGCACTTGCAAGGGTCACTTTTGTTTGTGGCTCCTGTGGTTGCATCAGTATTAGTACACATAGAGCAGAGCAGTATCTGTCATCTATGCTGTTAGCACTATGGACACTAGTGTGAAGAGTAAAATATTGCATTGTCACTGTGTAAAATATTGCATTGTCTCTGTCGGTACACGTTCATTCACTAATAAAGATTAAAACATCACTATCATTTAAATACCAGTAAGTACTGCATCTAATAAATAAAATCCCATCATGTCAGGGAACGGAGAGGCTGAGGCAAGCCCATAGGTGGCAGAGGAGTCTCTAAAACAGTGAATCCCCCAAGAAAAATAAAGAGGGAGTTTTTTCAAATAAAAAATGTCAGGAAAGGCAGGCATCTCCAGCAGTAAGGAATTGAAATAAAGAGGGGATGGGCTTCCACCACCTGTTTTTTTCCCTTTTGCTTTGGAGGGAAGGGAAAGGGTAGGCACTAGAAGCAGCAGGGCACTACCAGTGCCATTAAAGGTAGAAGTGTAAGTCCTAAAAGCACCATCAGCACAATCCATTTTAGTTAGTCCTGAAGAGGCAGTAAAATTCCCAAAAGTGGAAATGGGAGAGCTGTGAGTTCAATACACTAGTTTTGGAGGATTAGTTAGCAATGTCTTAGCCTTCACTTCAGTGATGGGGGAGAGAGAGGCAGGAGTTGATGTTGATGAGGGAGAGTAGGTGATAATGAAGGTAAAGAGGATGAGTGATGCTCCTGCTGTCGTTCTCAGGGTTCATTTGCCTCCACCTCTACTTTAGTGCCAACATCATCCACCCCAAGGATTCAGACAGAGGCAAGGAATCACAAAAGAAATCTGTGATTTGGGGGCACTTTCAAATGAGGGAGGACCCATGTTTTGTTTAGTGTAATTGTTGTGCAAGGACATCATCCAAGGCAAGCAAGTAGGCCATTTATCAAATTCTGGGATAGTGCATCACCTGGAGCAGCATCATCCTCATCAACATTCAGTTGGGGATGGTAGAAGCAGAAGTCAGGTGACCCCTTCTTCAATCCAGAGGACACTGTTTAAAAATAGATGAGTGCTCCTCAAGCTGATCCCATGCCCTCGGCTTCTTCCACAAGTCAGGTGGCAGTCCAGCATCTGCAGCACCTCACTATACTTCATAAGTGATAGCCCACAAAGGAGGAAATGAGGTGGTGTTTGGTTGCACTATCCTGGGGAAAGAAGCAGACAGCAACCAAAGTGGTAACCAGGAGCATTGGTGAATTGATTTATTTAGATGATCAGCCCCTCGGATAGTGGAGAATGTGGGTTTCAACCATTTCTTCAGGTGTTAGCAACCAACTTTAGTAGAAAGGTCATCCACAGTCTGTACAATCAGAGCCATAGTTGCATCCAGGTGCTGCTGGTCAAGGCAGAGGGGAGTAGTGTGCATTTCACTAGCAACATCTGAAAAGCTACAAATGCTTCACACTTTTTTTTTTCTCTTTGAAGGCATACTGGTGAGATACGGCTGAGTTAGGGGCAGGCAGCAGCTTCATAGGGGATGGAGTACCAAAGTGCTCGAGAGCTTTGTTCCACACCCACCTGGAGGATGAGGCTCATACCTTTGTCAATATTTTTGCAGCCATTAGAGAGATGCTGGAGCACTTGCAGTTTGATCTCGAGATCCAGAAGTCAAAGCACAGGTTTCTTTGTGACTGACAATGGCTCTAAAGGCAGTCTCCAATGAGTAATATCAGGATGTACAAACCTTTGTTCACACTCTGAATCTTGTCGTAAAAGAGGCCCTGGGGCTGGGATCAAGGGACCCAGAGAATGTTTACCTGCATGAGTTAATAGAGAAGTGCAGGAGAATCGCTAGGCATTTCCATAGAAGTATGAAGGTGGGGCAGTTTTCCATGAAAAGCAGGATAATTTTGAAATGTCTCACAACCATCTCATTCAAAATGTGGAATTCCATGTACAGAATTTACAGAGGTTAGTGGAGCAGCAGACATGCCTTCATGATCTGTCTTGAGAAATGGAGATAGGTGTGTAGTGTCCCCTAGGACATCATGACTGGGTAATCATGAGACAGCTGGTGAAAATCCTGAAGCCCTTTAAGGATGTCTTTGAGGAGTTAAGTGCCAGAACTGTCACCTTGGAAATGTCACCCCAATAGTAAACATCCTGTTAGATAAGTTGGAGGCTTTCAACAGGAATAGGAAATGACAGCTGAGGTGCTGAGTGGTTTGGACTCCTTGCAAAAGCAGGTGACAGGTGATCCCCCATGTGAAAGGGAGATTTATCCTCCAGGTGAACAATCTGATATATATAAAGAGGATGCTGACAAAGAAGATCTGTGAACTAGAGTGGCAGAGGCTGAGGCAGAATAGTGATATAGCAGAGGAGAAATCACTATCAGCGGGCATCTTAGACAACAGTACAAGTCAGAGCAGCATGTTGCCTGGAAACAATCCTCACTTCTGGCACAAGCAATTGAAAAAGCAGCTGGAAAGAAAGACACACAATCTATCCAATAAAAAGAAACAGCAGAACAAATCTCTATGACAATCTATCTCGCAGACACCACATGCTATCTCGCAGAGCCACTGCTATTACTAGCAACGGTAACATGGAATAGACTTAGTTTTTGGGTACTTGCCAGGATCTTTTGGCCTGGGTTGGCCACTGTTGGAAACAGGATGCTGGGCTTGATGGACCCTTGGTCTGACCCAGTATGGCATGTTCTTATGTTCTTATTAAGGATATAGACACAGATGTGTTCTGTCCCCAGCAGTGGGAACATGTTTGTATCTGTACATATTATAGTTTAACTGTGTTTAGTGCAGTCCTCCCTTCTGAGGATTCTTGATACTGAAACACTTTTTGTAACCCATGATAAAAGTCTGTGAGCCTTTGCCTTTAAGAGGAGCCTTTGCCCTTAAGAGAAGCTCCCTCCCCCCTCCACTTTCTCTCACTATTGGAAGAGCTTGAATGCCCCTCAATCTAACTTGAGTCTTCCTAGGTGCCTTATAGGCTCAAGGGACTGCCCTTCATGCTCCCCCTGTGTCACATGGTTCTTAGGCTCGCTGCCATTGGACCTTGCCCCCTGCCCCCAGCTTGTGGAGGTGTTCCCTTTAGCAGCTCTCGATGAGAGTTCAGTTCACCCCTTGCATGCTTCTGAGCCAGGAGCGCTCTGTAATACTCCCTGAAACAATCGGGTTTTTTACTTTCTCTCTTACTGCCTTTGTCTGAAGACTAAATCAGCCTCATTTCCCTCATGCTTCCTACCTCTACCATAAACTAACTCCTGCAACACAAGAGACCTCCTTCTCCCTCCTGCTACCCTGTCTCCAGTTACCAAAGATCTTTGCTAGGAGCTCACGTTTGAAATGCAACAATTTTAAGTAGAATTTACCTGTACAATAAATAATTTCAAACTTAAAGAATCTTTGTCTTGATGACTGATTGGAGAGAAAGTTTAACTGCCTGAATCGGAAAAAGCACAGATGTATACCTGATTCAGAACAAGATGTATTGGCATATTGGTTCCACAAGTATAACATCTGGCCAGACCTAGCTAGAGTGGCTTAGTGCTATCTTTCTTGCCTACCAACTAGCATGCCAGTGAAAGAGTGATTTAATGACAGGAAACATCATGAGCCCTCATCGCTCAAGGCTGACACCTCATTTGATGGAAAATCTAGTGTTTCTCAAAATCAATCTGCCTTTGCTAGGGTTTCCAGATTTTCCATCCAAGAGTCAAGATGAAGGAAAGCTATTTCAAGGTTCTGCCTGTCTGCCTGCTGTGCCTTAAATATCAGCAGTGGAGCCTTACATCCAGCATCCAGAAATATCCACTGACTGCATCTGGCTACGGTGTTCCGATGACGTAAGCGAAGAGCGACTAAGGCGGGGGATTTAAACCTCCGCTCCAGCCCTAATCGCTCCTTTTGCCTGCCGATCACCGCGACAAACGGAACGGATCCCCGCACCACGATCCTGTAGGCGCTGGGAGAAGGGCCGCGCAGCCGGCGCAGGACCCATCGGGGTAAGGCCTTAACTTCTCGCCCTACCTCCGACGGCCCCACACCGGCCACGAGGCTGCACACACGATACAAAGCCGAATTTTACTTACCTCCAGCCGGCCTCCCCTTGCCGCCACGAGTCGCCCGAGTTGAGTCGCACGGCCGATGACGTCAGCGAAGAGCGACTAAGGCGGGGGATTTAAACCTCCGCTCCAGCCCTAATCGCTCCTTTTGCCTGCCGATCACCGCGACAAACGGAACGGATCCCCGCACCACGATCCTGTAGGCGCTGGGAGAAGGGCCGCGCAGCCGGCGCAGGACCCATCGGGGTAAGGCCTTAACTTCTCGCCCTACCTCCGACAGCCCCACACCGGCCACGAGGCTGCACACATGATACAAAGCCGAATTTTACTTACCTCCAGCCGGCCTCCCCTTGCCGCCACGAGTCGCCCGAGTTGAGTCGCACGGCCGATGACGTCAGCGAAGAGCGACTAAGGCGGGGGATTTAAACCTCCGCTCCAGCCTTAATCGCTCCTTTTGCCTGCCGATCACCGCGACAAACGGAACGGATCCCCGCACCATGATCCTGTAGGCGCTGGGAGAAGGGCCGCGCAGCCGGCGCAGGACCCATCGGGGTAAGGCCTTAACTTCTCGCCCTACCTCCGACGGCCCCACACCGGCCACGAGGCTGCACACACGATACAAAGCCGAATTTTACTTACCTCCAGCCGGCCTCCCCTTGCCGCCACAAGTCGCCCGAGTTGAGTCGCACGGCCGATGACGTCAGCGAAGAGAGACCAAGACGTCCGTCTTCCCATAAAGCCCAATGCAATCTAGGCGTCACGCGCCGAGCGTCACGCGCCGAAGGAGCGCGACAAAGGGGCCTGCCCCTTTGAACGCCCCTTCGAGCAGCCCCTTCAAACAGCCCCGAAGATATTGTTTCCGTGTTTCATGGTCGCTCCTTAGTGGTTTTCTCCAAGCGGACGCGGAACATATGCAGTAAGTCCAACGCCTTCTGCCACGCTCTCACCCGATATGCCTCTACAGCACCTCGCATGTACAACCTAAGCAAAGCCTTCCAAACAGTCACGCTATCGACCTCCAAGGACAGAAACACCACCAACAATCGGTCAGACAACTCCTTTCACAACTAATGAGGACAGAGCATTCTTCCAGATGAACCAACAAACTTACAAACACTTCCAAAAACTCCCCAACCTCATCAATCAGACAGACACCTTCTTTCAACCATTCGTCTCAGACCAAACCTCCTCCAGAATTCCACGCATCATGCACACTTACAACATCCCCATCATTCACAACCAAAGGAGAATACCTTCAACTAATACCACTAACGTCATACAAAAAAGAATCATCCCTATCATGACATCTCCATTAAACCAACTTCTAGGCCTCACACTTCTCTCAGTCACCCTCTTCAACGCGCAATCCTTAACTAAGAAGACACATATTCTCAATGATTACCTTGTGGATTCCAACCCAGACATCTGTGCCATCACAGAAACCTGGTTAAAAAACTCGGACATAGCCTTAACCAACCAACTACCCATCCAGACCTATGACATTTTCACCTTCCATAGACACAAAAAAAGGGGAGGCGGACTTCTTCTTGCCTCCAAGAAAGAACTCAGACTGACCGCTCTCTCAATCAAGACAGAGTCCAAATTGGAAATGGGTCTAGTCAAGTCAAAACATCTACAAATACTCTTAGTCTACGCTCCCCCGGGAGTTCTAGAAACGGACCCTTCACCTCTTATAGAATCCATCGTGAAACATATTAACTCAGACCTTCCAACAATGATCATTGGGGATTTCAACCTCCATACAAACGCAACACCTCTTTCTGCAAACTGCGAAGCCCTCCTCACCACCCTCGGTGCTATGGGATTCACTCCGACCATCAACAGCCCTACACATAAAGCTGGACACACTCTGGATCAAATATTCATCAACTCCAATTTCACTTGCAAAGGAGAACCTTCCTGTACCCCAATCCCTTGGTCAGATCATTTCCTGATAGAATCCTCCTTCTCCACACACAAACAGACACACACCGCCACACACCTGTCCACCATTCAATTCAGGAAAGCATGTCCATCGGATACACTCAGCGATCAGCTCTCCAAAGAACTCTCTAACTTAGACTTAACCAACCCCGACTCAGCCCTTTCCTCCTGGCAAAAGATCACAGAAGCTGTCGCAAATAAATGGTGCCCTATGGTCTCCAAAACAATCAACCCAACAAAAAAGGGAAATCAACCCTGGTTCAGTGCTGAACTTAAACAAATGAAACAGACCTTACGCCATAAAGAAAATAGATGGTGCAAAACCCCCAACACCTCTACACTTTCTACATACAAGGGATTCTTACATCACTACAGGACCGCCATTCTACAGAAAAAAAAGGAATACTATGCAAACAAAATACATCATTTCCAATATGATGCCCAGGCCCTATTCGCCTACGTGACACAAATCACCAAATCTACCCCCCCACCTATTCCAGATGAACATGCTCTTCACAAGGCTAATGAACTCGCTTCATTCTTTCAACAGAAGATCTTAAATACTCTCGCCCTCCTGCCTTCAAATACTACACCTCCCAAATCTCGTGAGAATCCCCAGTCTCTCACCAGACCTAAATTCGACAGTTTTGAGTCAATCTCCACCAAAGATATTGAATCCCTCTTAAAAAGGCAGAAACCATCAAGCCATCCGGCCGATAACATCCCATCGAGACTCCTGCTTCTCATCCCAAATGCGATCTCAGGACCTCTGACCAGTATCATAAACAGTCTTCTAACACAAGGAAGCTACCCAGACAGTCTAAAAACCGCCTCACTCAAGCCCCTCCTCAAGAAACACAACTTAGATCTGAATGTTTTAGCTAATTTCAGACCCATCTCGAACCTCCCATTCGTTGCCAAACTAACAGAGAAACTGGTAAACACCCAACTTTCTGAATATCTCAAAGAACACAAGATCCTATACCCATCGCAATATGGTTTTCGTAAATCACGCAACACAGAGACCCTTCTCATTTCACTTACTGACCATATTATCATGGGGTTAGACAAAGGACACTCCTTTCTGTTAATCCTGTTAGACATCTCAGCGGCATTTGACACCGTCAACCATACCATCCTGCTGGATCGCCTAACAGACATCGGCATCTCCGGATCTGCCCACAACTGGTTCAAGTCCTTCCTCAGCAATAGGACTTTCAAAGTCAAAATCAACAATAAAGAGTCACCCATAACTAAATCAACTCTTGGCGTACCTCAGGGTTCCTCCCTATCTCCTACCCTCTTTAATATTTACCTCCTCCCCCTCTGCCAACTGTTAACAGACCTCAACCTAATTCATTATCTGTATGCAGACGACGTACAGATTCTAATCCCAATAACAGAATCAATCTCAAAAGCGCTCACCCATTGGAACAACTGCCTTCTATCCATCACTAACCTACTTAACAGCTTAAACCTGGTTCTCAACGCCTCTAAGACAGAGCTGCTCCACATCTCCTCAAACGAAATCAATATCTCCCCACCATCACCACATAGCCCTCACATTACCTGCAAGCAGGTTAGAGACCTTGGGGTAATACTAGACAATCGACTAAACCTTAAGAAAATGGTCAACACAACTTCCAAAGACTGTTTCTTCAGATTACAGATTCTGAAACGTCTTAAACCACTCTTATTCTTCCACGACTTCAGGACAGTCCTCCAAGCGCTACTGTTCGCCAAAATAGACTACTGCAGCGCCCTTTTCCTAGGCCTCCCCAAATCCACTACCAAACCACTGCAGATGTTATAAAATGCGGCTGCGAGATTGCTGACCAGTACCAGCCACAGCGAACACATCTCTCCCATCCTCAGGAACCTACACTGGTTACCAGTTAATTTCAGAATTCTATACAAATCAATTACAGTAATTCATAAAGCTATCCATCATCATCTTCAACTCGACCTGGAAATTCCATGCAAACTCTACTCCTCTAACAGACCAACCAGAGATACTCTCAAAGGCACTCTGAAATTCCCTCCTACTAAAGCCTCACGCCTCTCGATGACAAAGGACAGAGCTTTTTCAATAGCTGGCCCATCTATTTGGAATAGCATCCCATCAAGCCTCAGAGTAGAGCCTTGCCTGTTAACTTTTAGAAAACGACTTAAAACCTGGCTCTTTCACCAAGCCTTCGCCGACCCACCAGACAATCACTAGTTGTCCGTCATGCCTACCCGTCACTGTGTTCATTCTCACGAATGGACTCTGACTCTTCCAGATTAAAGCACCATTAAGCTTTAACCCGTACGCACTATGGTATCACTTTGTATTTATTTATTTCCTGCCTCGTCTTCCTTCCAGCTTCCTGCAAGCTTCCAAGTTCTCTTACCCTGTTGATTGTAACTTTGACTCATTCCTACCTATTGTGAACCGACATGATGTGTCCTACGAATGCCGGTATATAAAAATTGTTAAATAAATAAATAAATAAATACCTTTCGTTTACTTGAATTGCTACCCCAGTTATATTCTTGTTTATTGTAAACCGATCCGATATGGTTATTTACTATGAAGGTCGGTATATAAAACTGTTAAATAAATAAATAAATAAATAAATAAATACGAGAAATGGGGCCTACATTCAACATCCAGCAATATCCACTGACTGAATCTGCCTGCCTTGTTAAAAACACCATCAGTAGGGCCTACATACAACATCCAGTGACATCCACTAACAGAATCTGCCTGCTGTGTTCCCAACACCACCACTAGGTCCATACCCTTCCATACACACCACTGCTACCTCCTAGACCTGAAATGCTAGCATAAGAAACAAACAGAATCCAGATACCTACTGTGTCCCTAATACCACCAGTTGGGCCACATTCCTCTGTGGATGCCGCTGCTGCCTCCTAGGCCCAAAATGGCAGCCATGGGCTGAAACGAACAGACAGAATCTAGATACCCGCTGTGTCCCCAATACCACCTGTGGGTCCACATTCCTCCATACATGCTGCTGCTGCCTCTCACATGTGAAATGATGGCCCAAGGTCGAAATACACAGGGGATGATAAGTTAGCTGGATACAGATATCCAGCTAACTTAACCAGGATATTCAGTAGCGAGGCAGTGCCTCTTAATATACCTGGCTATGTTAAAGATAGCTGGATATGTATATCTAGCTAACTTTTGATGAGCCCTATGGTGTGGACAGAGTTTGCCAGATAGATTACTGGCTAACTCGAATATCGGAGTTAGCCAGTTAACCTATCTGGCTAACTCTGCTACTCCCCATAATTCCTACCTTCTGACCCAGGAATGCCTCCAACTTCTCCAGTTAAATTATATCAAGATAATGAGTTATCCAGTTAGAATGTAGCTGGATAACCAATTTAATATTGCAGCTAAGCCATTTAGATAGATAACTTTTCAGTTATCTGGCTAAATGGCTTTTGAATATCGGCCTCTCAGAATCCAGATACCTGCTGTGTCCCCAACATGCCAATTGGGCTACACTTCTCTGTATATGCTGATGCTGCCTCCTGAGCCCAAAATGGGTCAGCTCATGGGCCCAAACAAACAGAGGCAGGGGAGAAGAAAAGAGGGTTCGCACTCACAAAGACGGGAGTAGCTGGCTTGTTACGGCGGTTACTACCCCAAACCAAATGTGCCTGATACTTCACTTTCGATGCACATCCAGCATGGCTCTCTGCTTCAACGGCATGGGAGAAGACTTATACTTCACGCATATCCAGCATAGCTCCCTGCTTCAACGGCAGGGGAGAAGGAAAAACAACCAATAAGTGCTGTATAACATAGTCTGGGTAAAACAAATAAGCATGGGTGCAGCTTGCTTATTGCAGCGGCTTCTACCCCTAACTAATCAAGCTAGATATTTCACTTGGATACAGCTCCATCACTGCTCTCTACATTAAAGGTGGGGGTGGAAGGGAAATAGAACCAAGAGCTAAGAGAAACAGATAAGTATGAGAGAAAAAATGTGTGAAGCTTGCTGGGCAGACTAGATGGGCCATTTGGTCTTCTTCTGCCGTCATTTCTATGTTTCTATGTTTCAGTTTCCTGTTTCGTCCCCACCACCACCACCAGGTTTATATCCCTAAGTATATGCTGCTGCTGTCTTCTTAGCCTGAAATGAAAGCCAAAGGGCTAAAACAAACAGAATCCAGTTAACTGTTCTGTTCCCAAACTTCTCCATACATGGGCCAAACTTCTCCATACATGCTTCTTCTGCTTCTTAGGCCTGAAATGCCAGTGTAAGGGCCAAAACACATGGAATCCAGATATATGCTGTGTCCCCAATACAAGTACTAGGGCCTGACACATCCTGCTTCAGCCTGCCTTGCCCTATACAACAACACTGGGGCCAACATGCACTGACTCCATCTGCCTGCCTTGCCCAGTAAACCACCACTGGGGCCAAAAGGCATAGATGCCATCTGCCTGCCTTGCTCCTTGCACTACTACTAGGACCAACATGCATGAACTCCATCTGTCTGCCTAGCCCCATATATCAACACTGGGGCCAAAATGAATTGACAATATTTGCCTGTTTTACCCCGAATTCCACTACTTGGGCCAACATGCACTGACTCCATCAGTCTGCCTTGCCCCATATTCCAGGGGTGGCCAATTCAGTTCCTTGAGAGCTACAACCAGCCAGGTTTTCAGGATATCCACAATTTTATTTTATTTATTTAGGGTTTTTATATACCAGCATTCATGAAAAATCACATCATGCTGGTTTACATTATAACAAGGAGTGCAGGACAACATAAAACTGTAAACTCGTGCATAGGAAATGAAGTTACAATGAACAAGGGTAATGGAACTAGGAGAAGAGAGAGAAAGGCATGAGTAAGTTAACATCTTAGTTAATTATTTACAGAGCTGGAGTGGAAACATTTTTTGAGTAGATGAAGTGAGATTTAGGAGTGTTCTGGGAAGGCTTGTTTAAATAGCCAGGTTTTGAGTCTTTTTCGAAATGTAAGGAGGCAAGGTTCATGGCGAAGATTCGTGGGAATGGAGTTCCAGAGAGAAGGTCCGGCTGTCGAAAAGGCCCGTTCTCTCAGGGTTATATGCCACGTGAATTTCGTATTAGGTACCTGGAGGGTTCCTCTGTATGCTTCTTTGGTTGGTCTTTTGGAGTTAAGTTGGCTGAGAGGGTGTTGAAGGTCGAGTGATGTAAGATGGTGGATGGTTTTGTATATGATGGTGATGGACTTGTATATAATTCTGAAATGGATAGGGAGCCAATGAAGGTTTTTTAGTATGGGGGAGATGTGGTCTCTTCTTCTTGTGTTGGTAAGGATTCTTGCCGCCGCATTTTGGACCATCTGTAGCGGTTTAGTATACGATGAAGGGAGACCTAGTAGGATAGCATTACAGTAATCTAGTTTTGCAAAAATAATTGCTTGAAGAATTGTTCTAAAGTCATGGAAATGGAAAAGCGGTTTTATCCTTTTCAGCACTTGGAGTTTGTGGAAGCAGTCCTTGGTAGTACGATTGACAAATGCTTTCATGTTCATCTTATTATCAATTAAAGCTCCTAGGTCTCTGACTTGGGGGGAGAGTGAGTTACATGTAGGGGTGTTGGCATTGTGGTTCATTTGTGGAGAGATTAGCATGAGTTCTGTTTTGGCGGTGTTAAGTACCAGGTTTAGGCAGGCGAGCAGGTCATTAATTTTTGCGAGGCAGGATTCCCAGTATTCAAGAGTTTTGACAAGTGTATCTTTAAGAGGGATCACTATCTGGACATCGTCCGCATAGACAAAGTGTTTGACTTTTAAGTCAGTTAGAAGCTGGCACAGCAGAAGGATGTAAATATTGAACAGGGTGGGTGATAAGGAGGACCCCTGTGGGACTCCTACAGGCGCGTCATGTCTGGAAGATTCTTTGTTGTGAATTTTCACTTTGTAGCCTCTATTGTTGAGGAAAGTTTTGAACCAGGCTAGAGCTGTGCCCATTATTCCAATGGTTGAGAGTTGATTTATGAGGGTGGCATGGTTTACGGTATCGAAAGCTGCCGAAAGGTCTAGTAGGATCAGAAGGAAAGATTGTCCTTTATCTAGACCCAAAGTAAGGTGGTCTGTCAGCGATACGAGGAGAGATTCTGTGCTGTAATTTTTTCGAAACCCGTATTGGGAGGGGAAGAGGAGGTTGTTGTCTTCGATGTAGTCTGTGATTTGCATGTTAACTAGTTTTTCCATGATTTTGGCTATAAGTGGTAGGTTGGCGATCTGTCGGTAGTTGTTCGGGTCGTTGGGGTCTGAGTTTGGTTTCTTTATAAGTGGTTTGAGGGAAGCCAGTTTGAGATTGTCTGGGTAAAGGCCTTGTGATAAAGAGCAATTTATGATATCTGCCAGCGTTTGAGAGATGGATTCCGGGATTGTCAGGAGAAGTTTGGTAGGGATGTAGTCTGCGGGATGAGAGGAGGGCTTCATTTTCTGTAGGAGTGATTGGATCTCTTTGGCTGAGATTAGATAGAACTCTTCCATAAATATGGATTTGTTGTTTGTTAGCTGGAGTTAACTCAGGTGCTGAGGGTTGGAGTTGGGTAGTTGGGATAAGAGATTGATGATCTTGTTGTGGAAGAACAGTGCCAGTTCTTCGGCTTTTGATTGAGCTTGATCGATAGCGATAGATGGTGAGTTGATTTGTGTTAGATTGGAGATGAAAGTGAAGAGTGCTTTGGCATCGAAAGCGAGGTCGTGAATCTTGTGTGCGTAGAAGTCCCTTTTGGATTTCTCGGTTGATGTCTTGTACTGGTGGAGTGCCATTTTGTAGGCTGAGAGTGTGCTGGTTGATGGGGCTTTACGCCATTTGCTCTCCTTCTGTCTTAGGCTTTGTTTCTGTTTTCTGAGTTCGTTGGTAAACCAGGGGTGTCTTTTGAGCGCATTGGTGTTGGGTTTTTTTATTACCAGGAGGCATAGATTGTTAGCTATGGATTCCGTAATTTTGTTCCAGGATTGGAGAGCTGAGTTAGGGTTGGTGAGATCTATGTTGGAGAGTTGTGCGGTGAGTTGATTGCTGAGGTCTTCCGAAGGGCATGTTCTTCTGTATTGGAAGGAGAGTAGTGGTTTGTGGACCGGGGTGGTTTCATTAATTGTGAAATTGGTGGAAATTAATGTGTGGTCTGACCAGGGGACCTTCTTGCAAATTGGTTGCGAAGAATGATTGATGCCTGAGTTGACGAAGGTTAGATCTAGCGTATGGCCTGCTTTGTGAGTGGGTTTGTTGACTATCTGCTTGAATCCCAGGGCTGATAAGGCCATGAGGATATGAACCACAATGAATATGCATGAGATAAAATTGCATACAATGGAGGCAGTGCATGCAATTCTATCTCATGCATATTCATTGTGGTTTTGCTGAAAATTTTTGAATCTGTAAATCTATATTTATTTTAGTTTTTTCTATACCGGCATTCGTGAGCGTATCACATCATATATTTATTTATTTATTTAAATAATTTATATACCGGAGGTTCCTGTATAGTATATCAAGGGAACACTGATATATTGTAAATAATCCAACACCAAAGCCAGTGCAAATATAATTGCTTACTTTTGCTGTTGAAGATAAATCTTTCAGTTCAATCTTGAATGTATACAATTTTATATTGAGAGGAAAAGACCTCAGTACCAGAGGAAAATGCTTGAGTCTGAATCCCAAGCCAGTTAGTGCAGTCACCATTCTAAAATACCTTTCTTTATTTTTTTGAAACACCAATTATCTTCTTTTTATTTCTAAATTTTTTTTTTCAATTTTTCTTAAAAGCAGAAGTATGCGCAATACTGCAATTTAATCTGAAAATATCTTACTGAGTCAACTGACTTAATAGCATGTTCTTTGTAGCATAATAAATTCTTCTTTTAAGTAGTAACTCTTCAAGGGCTTGGCTAGAAATCTTAGATGATTTCTTAATTTAATTTATGTTTATAGCACAGTCTTCATAACACTGTTGCGCTGGAGGTGGACCCTTGGCCTGGTGCAGGATTGGTACGGCCCTCCGGTCGGATTCAGAGAGTGCCTGCCACCAGGAGGCGGGGCACAGGAGGAGACAGAGGCTAGCTGGAGCTTCGCCAATAGCAACCCGGTGTTCCCTCAGGTTGAGCCCTTGGTTACCCGGACCACTTGGTCTTAGGTGGGCCTCGCAGGGTCTCCTAGAAGGGAAGTCCAGAGATGTGCCCAACATGAACAAGGGTGCACGGTCGGTGTCCAAACAGGGAAGTCCAGAGGTCGCAGGAGGCCAGAAGAAAGTCCAGAGGATCAAGTCCAGAGTATCAGTCCAGAATGGTCAGCCAAAGCAGGGTCAGTAACAGAAGTCAATCCAGGCGTAGTCAGGTCAGACAGAGGTCAAGTTCTAGGCAGCGATCAAGAGTAGTCGGAGTACAGGCAGAGGTCAAGTTCCAGGCAGCGATCAAGAATAGTCAGAGTACAGGCAGAGGTCAGGTCAGGCAGCAATCAGTAGTCAGAGAACAGGCAAAGGTCAGTAGCTTGAGATCAGTCTAAAGGGTACTACCAGGAATGGAGAGATGAAGGAACAGGAGACGCTGGAACAGGAGACCCAGGAAACCCTGGAACAGGAGGAACAGGAGATGCTGAAACAGAGAGAATGGAACAAGAGACACTGGAAGGCAAACTAGTAACACCAGAGTGTACGACCCAATTGCCAAGGCACCGTTCAGGGGAACGGGCCTTGCCTTATATACCCAGGGAGCGTGATGTCATCAGGGAGTGCAAGGTTCAGGTTTCCCACGCTTGGCCCTTTAAATAGGGCGATGTTGGCCACGCATGTGCCTAGGGGCAGGACTGAGAAGCAGGAAGACGTGGAGCCCCTATGGGAGCTCTGCTGTGAGGCCGGCATCGGAGACAGTGAGTGGGGGAGCCGGGGATGCCGCAAACTTGCTGCAGCAGCAGAGTAGGTGAGCCTGGAGCTAGTAGTCGGAAGGCTGAGGTGACCAGGACCAGCCGCAGAGCGGATGTGGCCTGGAAGCACAACAGTACCCCCCCCCCCTCCCCTTCTAGGCCTCCCCCTTACCAGCCTTGGCTTGTCAGGATGAGTCCTGTGGAACTCTGCGAGGAGGTTCTTGTCATATATGTGGTGGGAGGGCTCCCAGGAATTCTCTTCCAGACCGAAGCCCTCACATGATAGGAGGTATTCCCAATGATCTCTCTTTCACCGGACATCCAAAACTTCCTTTACCTGGAGGACATCCTCGGGTTTCGCAGTGAGCTGAGATGGAGCAGGAGGCCTGTGAGAAGGCCAGTTCAGGACCAGGGGTTTTAATAACAAAACATGGAATGTATTGTAGATTCCCATGGAGCTGGGAAGCTGTAGCTGGTATGTCACAGCTCCAATTCGTCTAATGACTGGTCCAATGAATCTGGGAGCCAAATGTTGTGAAGGTAACCATAACTTGATATGTTTCATGCTGAGCCACACTTTCTGGCCTGGCCAGAATAGAAGAGCCATGTGTCGGTGAGCATCGGTAAAGCATTTGGCTTTCTCGGTGGACTGACCCAGTCTTTCCTTGACCTGATTCCAGAGGCGGCGAATCGTCTGTGCCGTAGACTGGGCTGCAGGCGAGGGTACGGAGAGTGGCACTGGTAGAGACAGGCGTGGCTGGCAACCGAACACTATGGAGAAGGGAGATATATTGGTGGCGGAGGCGATGTGGGCATTGTGGGATAACTCGGCCAATAGCAAGAGGTCATCCCAGTCATCCTGTTGATCATTGACATAGGTTCTTAGGAAGGTTTTCAAGGAGCGATTTGTTCTCTTGGCTTGGCCGTTTGCCTGAGTGTGGTAGGCCGAAGTCAGATTCAGGGAGATATTGAATTTTTTACTTAGAGACTTCCAGTATTTAGCCGCAAATTGTGGCCCATGATCAGAAATGATCTCCTTGGATAGACCATGTAGACAGAATACGTTCTTCAGGAAGAGTTTTGCCAGTTCAGGGGCCGAAGGGAGGCTCTGTAGTGGAACGAAGTGGGCCATTTTTGAAAAGCGGTCAATAATGATCCAGATGACTGTGTGGCCCTTTGATAGGAGCAGATCGACAATGAAGTTAGTAGAGCCTTGACCAGGGCTCAGTTGGAGCAGGAAGAGGTTGAAGGAGGCCCCAAGGGCGGCCGGTCGGAGGTTTGTGCTGTGCAAAGATGGGGCATGAATCCACATAACTGCGGGAGTCCTTGACTATGTTAGGTCCAATAAAACAAATCGGAAGGTGGTCCCACGTAGCCAAGGCTACGTGGGACCGCCAGTAGTGCCTTCTTAACATCTCTGAGCCCGGCCGGGATGACTGGCCAACTTCGAGTCATGAGCCCAGCGGAGGATGCTCTCTCGGAGACGGTGTGGGACCACCATTTTCCCGGCTAGCACAGAGTTGGTGACTGCGAGGGTTATACAGGCTGGATCAATGATGTGCCGAGGGGTTTCAGGCGTATCCTTGGGTTCGAGAGAGCAAGAGAGGGCATCCGCTTAGGTGTTTTTGGCTGCAGGACGATAACAAAGTTCAAAGTTAAAACGTTCAAAGAACAATGCCCAGCGGGCCTGTCTGGGGTTCAATAACTGGGCTTCCTTTAAGTGTTTGAGGTTCTAGTGATCTGTGAAGATCGTGAATTTATGCTGTGCTCCTTCTAACCAGGGGCACCACTCTTGAAGGGCCAATTTCACAGCTAAGAGCTCACGGTCCCCAATTGTGTAGTTCTGCTTTGTGGAAGAAAATTTGTGAGAATAGAAGGAGCAGGGTACCAAGACCCCCTTTGAGGAATACTGGCTCAGGACTGCCCCGCCTCAATGGCGGAGGCATCAACTTCGATGACGAAGGGGCGATTAGGATCTGGATGACATAGACAAGGTCCGGTGCAGAAGGCTTCTTTCAGGGCGTGGAAGGTGGATTGAGCCTTGGGACTCCAAACTTGGAGGTTACTGTCTTTCCTAGTCATGGCCATGAGTGGAGCAGCGAGCGTGGAGTAGCTAGTGATGAAGTTCCTGTAATAGTTTGTAAATCCAAGGAACCTTTGTAGGGTATGGAGGCCTACTGGATGGGGCCAGTCTCGAATTCCTTGGAGTTTCTCAGGATCCATGGTGAAACCACGATTGGAAATAATATAACCCAGGAATGGGAGACAAGTCTGTTCGAAGATACACTTCCCTAGTTTCCCGTAGAGACTATTGTCTCTGAGATGTTGGAGAACAGTCTGAACATGTGAACAGTGGGATTTCAGGTCTTTGGAAAAGATCAGTATATCGTCTAGATATACCACAACAAATGAGTACAGTAGGTCCCTGAAGATCTCATTCATCAAACGCTGAAAGACCGCAGGGGCATTACAAAGTCTGAAGGGCATTACTACGTACACGTAGAGGCTGTCCCTAATATTGAAAGCTGTCTTCCAAATATCCTCTGGCTGGAATCTTACTAGATTGTATGCCCCACGGAGATCTAGCTTTGTAAAGATCTGGGCTCCTTGGAGATGATCAAAGAGTTTGCTATTCGCTAATGAGTGGTAGTGGGTAGCGGTCCTTGCGGGTTACGGCGTTTATTTTTATTTTTTATTTTATTTATACAACTTTTTTATACCGTTATACAGAGAGCAATGTCTCTATCTCTATGGTTTACACAATAATATCAAAAATAATGAAAAAAAATAAAAATAAATTAGAATAAAAATTACATTAAACCAATTAATACAAATAAAATCTTACTAAAAGTATCTAAAATCGTTACTTAAATAGAAACAGTAAATCAAACAATAAAAGCAAAATCATATCGTTAACTCTCAGACTGGAGTTTAAACTGCATCTTGTGAATTAATCCCATAGGCTTGCAGAAAACACTAGGTTTTTAAGTCCTTTTTAAATGTTCTCAGATTGGGCTGAAGCCTTAAATTTTGTGGCAAGGTATTCCATAATTTTGGACCTGCGATTGATATCGCACGGTCTCTGACCTCACTGAGATGTGCGGATCTTACTGTAGGAATTGTAAGCAGGCCTTTGTTGGCAGACCTTAACTCCCGTTGAGGTGTGTGGAGTCTGATAGTTGAATTTAGCCAGTCAGTTTTTTCACCGTATAGAATTTTGTGAATAATACACAGCATTTTATGTTTTATTCTAAATTCTACCGGTAACCAGTGAAGGCCTTGCAAGACTGGGGTAATCTGCTCTCTTTTTCTCGTGTTTGTTAAAACCTGGGCTGCGGCATTCTGCAATACCTGTAAAGGCTGAATGGTGTTTTGGCCATGGTAGTCAATGCAAGGACGTAAACTTCCATCTTTCTTCTTCACGAAGAAGAATCCGGTCTTATGAATTCCTTTTCCAGGTTTTCTTTAATGTACTCGGACATTGCTTTGGTTTCCGGTAGCGAAAGAGGGTAGGTTCTGCCTTTGGGAGGCATACTACCTGGTAGGAGCTCAATGGGACAATTAAATTCCCAGAGTGGAGGCAGTATGTTAGCATTCTGTTTGGAGAACACATTGTGGAAATCTGCAAATGGAGCAGGTAACCCGGTCAGGGTTGTTGAGTTCAGAACGGTGACCGCTGGAGACATCTGTCGCAGAGAGTGGTTCTGGCACTGGGATCCCCACTGGATTAATTCCAGAGATTGCCAGTCGAAGTGAGGTCCATGTACCTGGAGCCATGTAAGTCCAAGGATCACTGGGTGTGTAGAACGCTTCAGAACATATATTGAGATCTCTTCTTCATGGAGGGTTCCCACGGAGAGACAGAAAACTATGGTGCAATGAGTAATGCACCCAGGAAGGTGCTCTCCCTGGATGGACACAATGCGGAGAGGTATATCTAGAGGCTGAAGTGGGATTTGGAGCAGCGTGACGATATAGTCCAGGATGAAGTTGCCACTCGCACCAGTGTCCACAAGGGCTGTCATGGCAAAGGACCACGACTCTCTGGAGAAAGACACAGGGAGTAATAATTGGGGGCCAGTAACAGTAGCGCCCAAGCTTGGGACCCCTGCCAGGCTCAGGCTCTGCAGTTTCCCAGACAAACTGGACAGGCTTGAAGGAGATGTCTGGAACCGCCACAATATAAACAAAGGTGTTCTTGTGTCGAAGGTGCTCTTCATGGGACAGGCACCCACGGTTGATCTGCATCGGCTCCTCTGGTGATGGAGGAGGTGCCGGTAAGGCCTTTAACTGGGGACTGGTAGCACGAGCTGGGCGTATGGTAGAAGGCCGGGAGACGTCTCCAACTCATATATAAAAAACATTCCATGCAGGAGCTGTCTTAAAGCAAACAAGAGTGTGAAAGTACAAAATTATATCATAATATCCCTGAGAACCAATAAATTATTGTAAGCAGAGGGTCAAAAAGGAAATATCTCAGCTGACTGAAGAGATAAATATAACTAATTCCTACCAAAAGCTTCTTTAAATAAATGCATTTTTAAAGACTTCTTGAACTAAGATGCATCATCTGTTAATAGACACAGAGATTCAGGAAGCGTTTTCCAAACTATAAGGCCTGCCACAGAAAAGGAACGATCCCGCACCTCTAGAAGATGGGCAAACTTAGATGATGTGACCTCAGGCAGGCCCTTCTTAGTTGACTTTAAAGATCTAGAGGACCTATAGATCTAAAGGATAAAGTTTAACCATATATGCATAATATCATTTATCAATTTATGAATCAGCAACACCACTTTGAATTTTATTCGCCAGCATATAGGAAGCCAATGAAGGCTTGCTAATACTGGAGAAATATTATCATGGAGGAGCAGGGGAGAAAGACTGATACTTCAAGCATATCCAGCATAGCTCTCTGCTTCAACAGCAGGGGAGAAAGTCTAATACCTCACTTTCTTTTTTTTTTTTTTATTTATAGTTTATTGAGCTTTTTTATCAATTTACATTAATAAAATACAAAAGAATAAAGGATTTCCGATTCCAGTACATAAAAAAAACTAAATTTATTTATTTATTTATTTATTTTCTTTTATATACCGACATTCGATCGAGATATCACATCGGTTTACAGGTAACTGAGAGAAAAGGGAGAGGTCCGCCCTATTTTACATTATAACATGATAACAATTGTAACATGGTAACAATTATAACAAATATACATGGAAAAAATAAAATTATAGCATAAAACATATATACATTATGACTTGGTGACAATATAATTTAGGTATCAGAATTGATTTAAGGGAGGCATGGGATTGGAGGGGGGGGAGGTCAGGGGGGGAATGGGGTGTGTGGGTAGGTCTTGGGAGGGCGGAAAGGAGGGTGAGATGCATGCAGGGGAGGGAGTGATGCGATCGGGCAGGTTAAGGGTCAGGGGGGAAGGCTTTTATAAACAGCCATGTTTTGAGATGTTTTTTAAAGACTTGCGATGAGGGTTCATTTCTGAGATGGGGGGGGAGGGAGTTCCATAGGGCAGGGCCTGCTATTGATATGGCTCATTTGCGGGTTGCGTTGAGGTGTGCAGTTTTGAGATTGGGGACGGAGAGAAGGCCAGTGTTGGAAGACCTGAGACTTCTTTGTGTGGGGTATGGGTGTATTGCGGTGTTTAGCCAGTTCATTTTGTTGTTGTTTATTTTTTTGTGTATGAGGGTGAGGGTTTTATATTGGATTCTTTGTGTGATGGGCAGCCAGTGGAGTTCTTTGAGAGTGGGTGTGATGTGGGAGGATTTTCTGCTGTTAGTGATGATTCTGGCGGCGGCGTTTTGTAGAACTTGGAGGGGATTGATGTGGATTTCTGGGAGGCCAAGGAGGAGGGAGTTGCAGTAGTCGAGTTCTGAGAAAATAATTGATTGAAGGACTGTTCGGAAATCGTGCGCTTGGAGAAGGGGTTTGAGTTTTTTCAGTGTTTGTAGCTTGAAGAATCCATCCTTAATCGTATTGGAGATGTGGCGTTTAAGGTTAAGTTGGCTGTCGATTGTTACGCCTAGGTTTCTTGTTGAGGGTGTGAGTGAGATTCCTGAGTTGTTTGGTATCCCCGGGTTGTTTGAGCTTCCTGAGTTGTTTGAGGGGGTGCAATTGAGGGGAGATGAGGGACGGTCATCGTGGATGTGAAGGATTTCTGTTTTGGCTTGGTTGAGGCAGAGTGATAGTTGAGATAGCAGGTGGGATAATTTTGAGCTGAGTTTGTTCCATCTTTCCATGGTGTGTTCAATGGACTTGCTTATGGGGAGTAATATTTGTATGTCGTCTGCGTAGACGAAGTAGGTGAGGTTTGCATCTGAGAGGTATTTGCATAGTGGGAGGAGGTAAATGTTGAAGAGGGTTGAGGATAGGGAAGATCCTTGAGGGACACCATGTGTGAGGGGCACTTGGGTGGATTCAGATGAGTTAGTCTTGACGATGTAGAATCTGTTTGAGAGGTAGGACTTGAACCATTTGATTGTAGTGTCTCGTAGACCAATTTCTTTAAGTCTGGTGAGGAGTGTTCTGTGATTGATGGTGTCAAAGGCGGCTGATATATCAAGAAGTATCAGGAGGAAAGATTGGCCTTTGTCGCGTTCTCTGAGGATGGTATCGGTTAGAGAGAGGAGGAGGGTTTCGGTGCTGAAGAATTTTCTGAAACCATGCTGTGTTGGGTGGAGAACATTATGGGCATCAAGGTGATCTGTAAGTTGATTGTTGACTGTTTTTTCGATAATTTTTGCTAAGAATGGGAGGTTGGAGACTGGTCTGTAGTTTGCTGGGTCAGTTTTGTCGAGTTGAAGTTTTTTGATGATTGGTTTGATGATGGCATTTTTGAGTTTGTCTGGGAAAATTCCTTGTTCGAGTGATAGGTTGATGATGTAGGTTATTGGTTTGACAATAATCTCTCTGATGAGTTTTAAAGTTTTGATGGGGATGGGGTCTAAGGGGTGGGATGCGGGGTTGGTTTTTTTGATGATGGGTTCAATTTCTGTAGATGCGACGGGTGTGAATTGTGACCATGTGTGAATAGGAGGGGGGATGTCCGTTGAATCGGTGTGGGTTTGGGGAATCTTGGCAATGATGTTGTCGACTTTGTCCTTGAAGAATTGTGCTAGTTTTTCACTGGAGATGTTGTTGGAGTTTGGCGTTGTATCATTCTGGATAGGGTTGGTTAGGTCTTTGACGTAGGCGAAGAGGGTCCTCGGGTTGAATTGATAGTCATGAATTCTTGATGTGTAGAAATTGCGCTTTGCTGTGTTGAGGTCAGCTGTATAGTTGTGTAGTAGCATTCTGTATTTGTCTTTCAGGTTTGGGGTAGGGGTTCGTCTCCACTGTTTTTCGGTTTGTCTCAGTGTTCGCTTTGAGGTTTTCAGTTCTGGGGTGTACCATGGAGCTTTTTGCTTTGTAGATGGTTTGATTTCCTTTCTAATCGTGGGGCATATTGTATTGGCTATGTCTGCATTGATGGAGATCCAAGAGTTTGTGGCGGAGTTGGCATCATTTAGATTAATTGTCTTTAGGGCTTCAGGTAACAGTTCAGCGAGGTCTTCACTGGAGCATGTTTTGGTGAATTTTATGAAGCGGTTGTCTGTTTTCAGTGGGGTAGATTGGAGCTGAAGCTTGGCTTGGATGAGGCTGTGGTCGGACCATGGGGTGGGGGTTGCAGTGGGTGGTCCTGTTGCGGATATTTTATTGTTTAGGAAGATTAAGTCAAGGGTATGGCCAGATTTTTGCGTGGGAGTGTTGATGATTTGGGTGAAACCAATGGCAGACATGGTGGATAGGAGTAGTTCGCTGGTGGGAGATAGGGGGTGGGTGTCTATATGGAGATTGAAGTCTCCTAGTATGATGGCGGGCTCCTGTAAGTTGATGTGGGTTGTGATGGATTCGATCAGTGGGGAAAGGTTGTGCTGTAGGCAACCTGGGGGGGCGTAGAGGAGACGTATTTGGTGATTTTTTGATTTGAATAGGTTGGTCTCGAAAGGAGGTGGTAAGTTTAGGGAGTGGGAGGAAAATTTAAGTTTTTTGTGAGCTAGGAATAATAGGCCACCTCCTTTTCTTTTGCTTCTGGGTATGGAGAATATATTGTATGTGTTTCTGGGCAGTTGATTGAGTAGGACTGTGTCAGTGTGTTTCAGCCAGGATTCTGTTATACAGAATATGTCTGGTAGGGAGTCTGTGAGCAGGTCATGAATGATTGGGATTTTTTTGGTGATCGACTGTGCGTTGATGAGGAAGAGAGTAATGAATGTGAGTGTAGTATAGGACATGTTAGGGTTTGTGTGGAGTTTGGTGAGGCGTCTGGTGGTGGGTGGGGCTTTAGGGGTGTGGTGGTGGATGTAGCGGTGGGGTAGTTTGGGAATGTAGTGGGCTATGACCATTGTGTGTGTTCGTTGTGTGAGGGAGACTGCTTGGTTGCTGCGTAGGGATGTGCATTCGGATTGACCGCATATGGAAAACGCAACTCAAATTTTTTTTTTTACTTAAAAAAAAGATGGGGCGTATACGAGCAGATTTCCGACATAAATGAACATAGATATGTCGGATACGGCGAATCGCCATGCGCGCGCTTTCTCGCCGCCATTACCTGCGACTCGAGCTCGGAGCCCCGGATTACCTGAAAATGGCGGCGCCCCTGCGGTAACCATGCCAACCTGTCTGACCCTGTCCTGTGAGTTTCAGTGACTCACAGGAAAGGGTGGGACAGGTCGGCATGGATACCGGAACGCAGCGAATCTGCGTTCACCTTTTCAGAGAAGCACTGAATGCAGCGAATCGCGCTGTCATTCCGTGCTTCTCTGAGGATTTCCTGACGAGCCAGCAGCACTATAAAAGCAGCAGCAGCACGAGGACTGACGGACATTTTCAGCGATTCAGTGGGGAGGTGGGATCGGGATCGTGCAGGGTGGGCTTAGGCAGGCTGAGGCAGAGAAGATAGCAGAACCCGATTTGATAGACAACACAGAACAGAACCAGATTTGATAGACAACACAGAACAGATTCTTTGTTAGGGAAAAAAAAAAAAGAACATTCTTATTGAGTGAGTCTGTACATTTTATCCTGGGCAGTGCCAGGCAGGGCTGGCAGTACTCTGCCTCATATTTGCTATTTTTAAACAGACTTAAAAGCATTCTCCTTGAGTGGTTCAGTGCTGGCTGGGCAGCAGTTCCAGGGCTGGGAGTACTCTGCCTCATATCTACTTTAGTTCTATGTGCACTGCAGTGCACACAGACAGACACATTCCGTGCATTGCCAGGCAGACAGTGAGGCAGTGGGCATTGTAAACAGAGTGAACATTGCCCTTCAGCAAGTCTGTTACATTTGCTATTTTTAAACAGACTTAAAAGCATTCTCCTTGAGTGGTTCAGTGCTGGGTGGGCAGCAGTTCCAGGGCTGGGAGTACCCTGCCTCATATCTACTGAAAAGGAAGCTTGTTCTCTGTGCACTCACTGCACACACACAGACACATTCCGTGCATTGCCAGGCAGACAGTGAGGCAGTGGGCATTGTAAACAGAGTGAACATTGCCCTTCAGCGAGTCTGTTACATTTGCTATTTTTAAACAGACTTAAAAGCATTCTCCTTGAGTGGTTCAGTGCTGGGTGGGCACTGGGCAGCAGTTCCAGGGCTGGGAATACCCTGCCTCATATATACTTTAGTTCTATGTGCACTGCAGTGCACACAGACAGACACATTCCGTGCATTGCCAGGCAGGCAGTGAGGCAGTGGGCATTGTAAACAGAGTGAACATTGCCCTTCAGCGAGTCTGTTACATTTGCTATTTTTAAACAGACTTAAAAGCATTCTCCTTGAGTGGTTCAGTGCTGGGTGGGCAGTGCCAGGGCTGGCACTGGCAGTACTCTGCCTCATATCTACTGAAAAGGAAGCTTGTTCTCTGTGCACTCACTGCACACACACAGACACATTCCGTGCATTGCCAGGCAGGCAGTGAGGCAGTGGGCATTGTAAACAGAGTGAACACATTCTCCTTCAGTGGTTCAGTGCTGGGTGGGCAGCAGTTCCAGTGCTGGGAGTACCCTGCCTCATATCTACTTTAGTTCTATGTGCACTGCAGTGCACACAGACAGACACATTCCGTGCATTGCCAGGCAGGCAGTGAGGCAGTGGGCATTGTAAACAGAGTGAACATTGCTCTTCAGCGAGTCTGTTACATTTGCTATTTTTAAACAGACTTAAAAGCATTCTCCTTGAGTGGTTCAGTGCTGGGTGGGCAGTGCCAGGGCTGGCACTGGCAGTACTCTGCCTCATATCTACTGAAAAGGAAGCTTGTTCTCTGTGCACTCACTGCACACACACAGACACATTCCGTGCATTGCCAGGCAGGCAGTGAGGCAGTGGGCATTGTAAACAGAGTGAACATTGCCCTTCAGCGAGTCTGTTACATTTGCTATTTTTAAACAGACTTAAAAGCATTCTCCTTGAGTGTTTCAGTGCTGGGTGGGCAGCAGTTCCAGGGCTGGGAGTACCCTGCCTCATATCTACTGAAAAGGAAGCTTGTTCTCTGTGCACTCACTGCACACACACAGACAGACACATTCCGTGCATTGCCAGGCAGGCAGTGAGGCAGTGGGCATTGTAAACAGAGTGAACATTGCCCTTCAGCGAGTCTGTTACATTTGCTATTTTTAAACAGACTTAAAAGCATTCTCCTTGAGTGGTTCAGTGCTGGGTGGGCACTGGGCAGCAGTTCCAGGGCTGGGAATACCCTGCCTCATATATACTTTAGTTCTATGTGCACTGCAGTGCACACAGACAGACACATTCCGTGCATTGCCAGGCAGGCAGTGAGGCAGTGGGCATTGTAAACAGAGTGAAAATTGCCCTTCAGCGAGTCTGTTACATTTGCTATTTTTAAACAGACTTAAAAGCATTCTCCTTGAGTGGTTCAGTGCTGGGTGGGCAGTGCCAGGGCTGGCACTGGCAGTACTCTGCCTCATATCTACTGAAAAGGAAGCTTGTTCTCTGTGCACTCACTGCACACACACAGACACATTTCGTGCATTGCCAGGCAGGCAGTGAGGCAGTGGGCATTGTAAACAGAGTGAACACATTCTCCTTCAGTGGTTCAGTGCTGGGTGGGCAGCAGTTCCAGTGCTGGGAGTACCCTGCCTCATATCTACTTTAGTTCTATGTGCACTGCAGTGCACACAGACAGACACATTCCGTGCATTGCCAGGCAGGCAGTGAGGCAGTGGGCATTGTAAACAGAGTGAACATTGCTCTTCAGCGACTCTGTTACATTTGCTATTTTTAAACAGACTTAAAAGCATTCTCCTTGAGTGGTTCAGTGCTGGGTGGGCAGTGCCAGGGCTGGCACTGGCAGTACTCTGCCTCATATCTACTGAAAAGGAAGCTTGTTCTCTGTGCACTCACTGCACACACACAGACACATTCCGTGCATTGCCAGGCAGGCAGTGAGGCAGTGGGCATTGTAAACAGAGTGAACATTGCCCTTCAGTGAGTCTGTTACATTTGCTATTTTTAAACAGACTTAAAAGCATTCTCCTTGAGTGGTTCAGTGCTGGGTGGGCAGCAGTTCCAGGGCTGGGAGTACCCTGCCTCATATCTACTGAAAAGGAAGCTTGTTCTCTGTGCACTCACTGCACACACACAGACAGACACATTCCGTGCATTGCCAGGCAGGCAGTGAGGCAGTGGGCATTGTAAACAGAGTGAACATTGCCCTTCAGCGAGTCTGTTACATTTGCTATTTTTAAACAGACTTAACCGCATTGTCCTTGAGTGGTTCAGTGCTGGGTGGGCAGCAGTTCCAGGGCTGGGAGTACCCTGCCTCATATCTACTGAAAAGGAAGCTTGTTCTCTGTGCACTCACTGCACACACACAGACAGACACATTCCGTGCATTGCCAGGCAGGCAGTGAGGCAGTGGGCATTGTAAACAGAGTGAAGATTGGCCTTCAGCGAGTCTGTTCAATCTGCTATTTTTAAACAGACTTAACCGCATTGTCCTTGACTTGGTCCGTTCATTTTGTTATTTTAAACAGACTGAGCATTCTTCTTGAGTGGGTCTGTTAATTTAGTTATTTTAAACTGACCGAACATTATTATTGTGGGACAGTGGGCAGTGTTACCACTAGTACTCATTGACATTAAATCCATAATGTCAGGGAAAGGGAGATGCAAGCGACTTAGTGGGAATGGCAGCGGAGGCACCGCAAAAGACACCAGCGCAACACCACCAGTACAGGTAAAAAGGCAACTGTCGCAATCAAACGTCTTTGTAGGGGATGGCAGTTCCATGGCAAAAAAAAAGAAATCAGACCATGAAACTTTGCAATCGCCAGCACCTGTTTCTGGCACTGTAGTTTTGGAGGAGAGTGAAGAGGAGGCAGAGTCTAGCCAGACAAAAGTTACACACCCAAGAGCAGCCAGGGGACAGAAGTGTCCTGCAAAACTTTGCGGTGACAAGGTAGCGCTGGCACTGTTAGCTTCTGATTCAGAAGAAGAATCTTCTTGGATGGGATTCTCATCAGAAACGGAAGATGTTATACCTGAGCAATCTTCGGTAGAATTGTCAGTTAGTCCTGTTTTAGCCTCCACCTCCAGAAATCTGCGGCAGGGTAGACATTCCACTGATATCGAGGAGGAGGAAGAGCTGTCAGAAGGGAGACAGAGGGTGACTGTTGCCCCCGCTGGCATTGCTTCAGCCGGGTGCAGTGGGTGCACCACCCACACCCAGTAGTACCTCAACTCCAGTGCCACCATCCACCCCCAGGGCGGGAAAGAGAGGAGGATCACAAAAGAAATCTGCGATCTGGGCACATTTTAAAGTGACAGAAGACCCGCGTTATGCTCGGTGTAATTACTGTGCCAGGGATATTAGCAGAGGCAAGCAACTGGGACATCTGTCAAATTTTGGCATGGAGTATCATGTTAAGAGGCAACACCCAACAAGATTACTGCCATCTGGGGATGGTAGCATTTTCCGTCAGGGGACCCCTTCCCCTTCCAACCAGGGTGCAGTGGTAGGAAAGCAGCAGAGTCAGCCCACGCCCTCATACCCTTCTAGCAGTCAGGCGGCAGGCCAGAAACCCACTGACATATGGGAGAAGCGACAATGCACCATGGAGGAAATGGGGTGGAGTGCGGTAACGCTATCCCGGGGTAGGAGGCAGGCAGCCGCAAAAGTAGTAACCAGGAGCATTGGGGAAATGATTGCCCTTGATGACCAGCCCCTGCAGTTAGTTGAGAATGTGGGTTTCAAACGTTTCTTGAAGGTCGTACTTCCAAATTACAAAGTCCCCTCCAGAACCACATTTAGTAGAAAGGTCATCCCCAGCCTGTACAAGCACTGTGTCAGTCGCGTGCAAGCACTGCTAGGTAAGGCAGACGGAAGAGTGCATTTCACCTGCGATATCTGGACCGCCATGAATGCTGCACACTCTTACCTCTCTCTGACAGCACACTGGTGGGACATGGCAGAGGCAGGGGCAGCCAGCAGCTCTATTACTGAACAAGCATCAGGGTGGAGGTGGGCTTTACTGAACACCCACCTGACGGACCATGCCCATACCGCTGCCAATATTCTAGCATGCATCAGAAAGATGCTGGCGAGCTGGAAAGTACACCAGCGAGACAGTAAAACGCGGGCAGGCTTTTTTGTCACAGACAACGGTGCAAACATGGTTAAGGCAATAAGCGATGGGCGGTTTAAGAACATCCGATGTTTTGCACACACTCTGCATCTGGTAGTGAAGTCAGGTTTGGGCTTGGAGTCCAAGGACAAGGAGACTGAATACCTGCGTAGGTTAATACAGAAGTGCAGGAACATAGCAGCACACTTCCACAGAAGTGTCAGGGCGGGGCAGGTTCTCCGAGAAAATCAGACTGCTTTGGATATGCCCGAGAAGCGTCTCATTCAAGACGTTCCCACCCGGTGGAATTCCACCTTTATGATGCTGGAGAGGTTATTGGAGCTGCAGACACCCCTTCATGAACTTTCTGGTACAATAGACATAGGTGTACAGAATCCCCTAGGGCATCACGATTGGTTAGTCATGAGTCAGCTGGTAAAAATCCTGCAGCCCTTCAAGGACGTCACGGAGGAGCTGAGTTCCAGAAGTTCCACCTTGGCTGACATCATCCCTATAGTGAAATTCCTGGATGACCATTTGGAAGGCATTAAACGGCAAGAGGGAATGACTGCTGAGGTGCTGCAGTGTGTGGACGTTTTGCAGCAGCAGGTGAAAGACAGATTAAGGCCTTTAACAGAGGACAGCACATACATGCTCGCCTCTGTCTGTGATCCCCGTGTGAAAGGTAAAATCGCCCTACAGACCAATTGTCTGTCATTTGTGAAGGAGCTGTTGTTAGCACAGGTCCGTGAACAGGAGCACCATAGGCGGAGACAGATTAGGCTTGAAGCACAGGTGGAAACAGCAGGCACGTCACAGAGTTGTGCTGCTGCTATCCCTGGCAGGAGAAGGACTGTGTCAGTGACAGATACTATTACTAGTGCCTCCACCTCAACGTCAGAACGCCCAAGGCATGTTGGCCATAAAGATACATCAGTAGTGCAACAGGCGAGAGAGAAAGTAACTGGATTGAGTGACTCTCAGCCCTCCCAAGCACAGGAGGAGACAGCAGCAGAGCTGTCAGTGAAACGGTATCTCTCAGAGCCGATAGAGAATACGCAGACAGATCCGCTGGCATATTGGGCACACAAGTCCACTGTCTGGCCACACCTAGCCAAAGTGGCTGAAGGATATCTGTCATGTCCACCAACAAGTGTGCCCAGTGAACGTGTTTTTTCAATGACAGGGGATATCATGAGCCCTCACCGCTCAAGGCTTTCACCGGTCTTGATGGAAATGCTAGTGTTTTTGAAAGTAAACCTGCCAGTGCTTGGCTTTCCCGATTTTCCTTGTGAATGGCAAGATGAATAAAAGCTATTGAAAGGAGCCTTGCAGCAGTTCCAATTGCCTCCTATGCTCAAGATAATGTAAGCAGTAAGCACTGCAGCACATGTTCTTGACATGAATCGCTGTGTCTGACCGGCATCTACTGTGCAGCCCTAGTGTTCCCACAAGTGTTTTAACTCCGTTGCTGTTCCTGCCTGTACCTCCAGGCCTTGTGTCCCTAGCTGGGCAGTTCCATTTTGTTATTTTAAACAGACTGAGCATTGTCCTTCAGAGTGGGTCTGTTGATATTGCTATTTTAAACAGACTGAGCATTGACCTTCAGAGTGGGTCCGTTAATTTTCTTATTTTAAACAGACTGAGCTTTCTTCTTCAAGGCCGAAGTGGAGAAGGGTTCCATGTGAACAGCAGTTCAACATGGGTCAGCCGGTCCTAACAGATAGGCGAGCGCCATTCGGAAGGGACGGGCGATGGCCTCCGTCGTCCTCGGCCGATCGAAAGGGAGTCGGGTTCAGATCCACGAACCCGGAGTGGTGGAGAATCGGCGCTGGGCTCTTCCCTCTTCACTCGCCGTTACTGAGGGAATCCTGGTCAGTTTCTTTTCCTATGCGACTTGTGTCCCTAGCTGGGATTGACCTCTGTCCTCCAATGATGTGCCTGTTCCTCCAGGCCTTGTGTTCCCACAAGTGTTTTAACTCCGTTGCTGTTCCTGCCTGTACCTCCAGCCATTGTGTTTCTACTGGTGTTTTAACTCCATTGCTGTGCCTGCCTGTCCCTCCAGGCCTTGTGTCCCTAGCCGGGATTGACCTCTGTCCACCAATGATGTGCCTGTTCCTCCAGGCCTTGTGTTCCCACAAGTGTTTTAACTCCGTTGCTGTTCCTGCCTGTACCTCCAGCCATTGTGTTTCTACTGGTGTTTTAACTCCATTGCTGTGCCTGCCTGTCCCTCCAGGCCTTGTGTCCCTAGCCGGGATTGACCTCTGTCCACCAATGATGTGCCTGTTCCTCCAGGCCTTGTGTCCCTAGCTGGGCAGTTCCATTTTGTTATTTTAAACAGACTGAGCATTGTCCTTCAGAGTGGGTCTGTTGATATTGCTATTTTAAACAGACTGAGCATTGACCTTCAGAGTGGGTCCGTTAATTGTGTTCTTTTAAACAGACTGAGCATAGTCCTTGAGTGGGTCCGTTAATTTTGTTCTTTTAAACAGACTGAGCATTGACCTTCAGAGTGGGTCCGTTAATTTTCTTATTTTAAACAGACTGAGCATATTCCTTGAGTGGGTCCGTTAATTTTGTTCTTTTAAACAGACTGAGCATTCTTCTTCAAGGCCGAAGTGGAGAAGGGTTCCATGTGAACAGCAGTTCAACATGGGTCAGCCGGTCCTAACAGATAGGCGAGCGCCGTTCGGAAGGGACGGGCGATGGCCTCCGTCGTCCTCGGCCGATCGAAAGGGAGTCGGGTTCAGATCCCCGAACCCGGAGTGGCGGAGATTCGGCGCTGGGCTCTTCCCTCTTCACTCGCCGTTACTGAGGGAATCCTGGTTAGTTTCTTTTCCTACGCTGCTTGTGTCCCTAGCTGGGATTGACATCTGTCCTCAAATGATGTGCCTGTTCATCCAGACCTTGTGTTCCCACGCGTATTCTTATTTCTGAGAGATTTTCCGATTCCTTTGTCATCAGCTAAAGTGCATAAGATGCGTTGATGAATAGTTTTGAAGATGACACATATGGCTTTATAGATGATACGGAAGTGGACGGGTAGCCAATGTAACTCTTTCAGAATGGGAGATATGTAGTCTCTCTTTCTTGCGCCTGTTAGTAATCGGGCTGCTGAATTTTGAACCATCTGTAGTGGTTTGGAATAGGATGAGGGCAGACCTAGCAATAGGGAACTGCAGTAGTCTAATTTCGCAAAAATGACTGCTTGGATGATCGTTCTGAAGTCTTGAGCATGGAAAAGAGGTCTTATCCTCTTCCGAACCTGGAGTTTATAGAAGCAGTCTTTGGTTGTTTTGTTGATATGTGCCTTGAAGTTTAGCCGGTTGTCTATTATCCCTCCTAAGTCTGTAACTTGTGTGGTAGGTAGGTTGGTGGGAAGAGTAGTGTTGGAGATATTGTTTTCAGGAGAGATGAGTAGGATTTCTGTCTTGGATGAGTTTAAGATGAGGTGTAGGTTGTTTACTACTTGTTTGATTTTCTGGTGGCATGTTTCCCAGTAGTCAAGAGTTTTAGAGTATGTGTCTTTGATATGGATGATGATTTCAATATCATCTGCGTAAAGGAAGTACTTTAGATTGAGGTCGGTAAGAAGTTGGCAGAGAGGAAGAAGATAGATATTAAATAGGGTCGGAGATAATCAAGAACCTTGAGGGACTCCTATGACAGAGTCAAATCTTGAGGATTCCTTGTTTTGGAGTTTAACTTTGTAACCTCTGTTATCGAGAAACGTTTTGAACCAGGATCGGACGGTGCCGCTGATTCCTATGGACGAAAGCTGGTTTAGGAGGATGGCGTGGTTGACCGTGTCGAACGCTGCGGAAAGGTCTAACAAGATCAATAGGAAAGAGTTTCCTTTGTCGAGGCCCATTAAGATATAATATTATATCTTACAGTTGTGGTTTGGATCATATTCTTTAGGTCAAGACGGTTGTCTATAATTACTCCCAGGTCTCTCACATGGTTGTGGGTGAGAAGGTGTTTGTGATGGATCTGAGATGGGAGGTTTTCTTGCTTGTAGGAAATGAAGAGGAGTTTAGTTTTAGAGGCATTGAGGACCAGGTTTAGACTGTTGAGGAGATTAGTGGTGGCTTCGGCTTGTAAGCTGTTGTTCCAAAGTGCGATGGCTTTCTTAATAGATTCTGTTATGGGAATAAGAATCTGAACATCGTCTGCATAGATGTAGTGAATGAGGTTAAGACTACTTAACAGTTGGCAAAGGGGAAGGAGGAAACGGCGGGGGTAACGGCAAAGCTGCTGCCAGGGGGGGCTATAACACGCGCCGCCGGAGCGGCGGGCCACCTGCCCCCCCTGGGCCTTCCCAGCCGACACGGAGCCGGTTGCGGCGCTCCGCCGCGGAGGAAATGCGCCCTGCGGCCGTCCGGGAGGCGTTCCCCGCCCCCCCGCGAAAGGGGTGGGGGATGCGCCGAAAGCCCCCCCGGTCCCACCGAACCCGCCGCCGGGTTGAATCCTCCAGGCGGACTGCACGCACCCCACCCGTTTACCTCTTAACGGTTTCCCGCCCTTTTGAACTCGCTCTTGAAAGTTGTTTTCAACTTTCCCTTACGTACTTATTGATTTTACTGCTTTACTTTATTTTTTTTATTCCTGGACGGGGCCGGGGCCGTCCGGGAGGCGTTCCCCGCCCCCCCGCGAAAGGGGTGGGGGATGCGCCGAAACCACCCCCGGTCCCACCGAACCCGCCGCCGGGTTCAATCCTCCAGGCGGACTGCACGCACCCCACCCGTTTAACTCTTAACGGTTTCCCGCCCTTTTGAACTCGCTCTTGAAAGTTGTTTTCAACTTTCCCTTACGTACTTATTGATTTTATATATTTACTTTATTTTTTTATTCCTGGACGGGGCCGGGGCCGCGGACTGCACGCACCTCACCCGTTTAACTCTTAACGGTTTCCCGCCCTTTTGAACTCGCTCTTGAAAGTTGTTTTCAACTTTCCCTTACGTACTTATTGATTTTATATATTTACTTTATTTTTTTATTCCTGGACGGGGCCGGGGCCGCGGACTGCACGCACCTCACCCGTTTAACTCTTAACGGTTTCCCGCCCTTTTGAACTCGCTCTTGAAAGTTGTTTTCAACTTTCCCTTACGTACTTATTGATTTTACTGCTTTACTTTATTTTTTTTATTCCTGGACGGGGCCGGGGCCGTCCGGGAGGCGTTCCCCGCCCCCCCGCGAAAGGGGTGGGGGATGCGCCGAAACCACCCCCGGTCCCACCGAACCCGCCGCCGGGTTCAATCCTCCAGGCGGACTGCACGCACCCCACCCGTTTAACTCTTAACGGTTTCCCGCCCTTTTGAACTCGCTCTTGAAAGTTGTTTTCAACTTTCCCTTACGTACTTATTGATTTTATTTATTTATTTTATTTATTTATACCGGCATTGCATCCGCTGTAGGCTTCCCTGGTCGGTCTTGTGCATTTGAATAAACGGAGAGGAATTTGTAGGTCGATAATGGTGTGTTGGTGAATGATTTTTTATATCAAGGTGATGGATTTGTAAATGACTCTGAACTGAATTGGTAACCAGTGGAGGTCTTTTAGGACTGGGGAAATGTGGCCTCCTTTCCTAGTGTTTGTTAGTAGACGGGCTGCTGCGTTTTCAACCATTTGGAGTGGTTTCGTGTATGAGGAAGGGAGTCCAAGTAATGTAGAGTTGCAGTAGTAGAAAATGAGGGCTTGGAGGATGGTTCTGAAGTGTTTGGCGTGGAAGAGTGGTCTTATCCTTTTTTAAACTTGCAGTTTATAGAAGCAGTCTTTGGTGGTTTTATTGGGGGGCCACTACCGGCCTAACACCGTCCGCCGGCTGATCCTCCATCAGAAGGACTTGGGCCCCCGAGCGGCGCTGGGGAGCCGGTCTTCCGTATGCCACATTTCCCGCGCCCGCCGGACAGGCGGGGATTCGGCGCTGGGCTCTTCCCTCTTCACTCGCCATTACTGAGGGAATCCTGGTTAGTTTCTTTTCCTCCACAGCTTGTGTCCCTAGGTGGACCCTGCGGGTCGGTACGGCAAGAGCGGTATTCAAACAGCAAGCAATGGGGTATGAAAATACAGACCCCTGTGTACTTACTTGGTATAGGTTTTGCTAGGAGTAAGAATTTGTTGAGGATAATGTCAGTTTCTTAATAAGATCTCATGCTTTGACTGTTGAGGAGATTAGTGATGGCTTGTAAGCTGTTGTTCCAAAGTGCGATGGCTTTGTTAATAGATTCTGTTATGGGAATAAGAATCTGAACATCGTCTGCATAGATGTAGTGAATGAGGTTGACTACTTAACAGTTGGCAAAGGGGAAGGAGGAAACGGCGGGGGAAACGGCGAAGCTGCTGCCGGGGGGGGGGGGGGCAATAACACGCGCCGGAAATGGTATTTAACCTTAGATGGAGTTTACCACCCACTTTGGCCTGCATTCCCAAACAAACAGACTACGAGAAAACCCGGTCCCGGAGCGCCGGGGGCCGCTACCGGCCTAACACCGTCCGCGGGCTGAGGCTTGATGAGAAGGACTTGGGGCCCCGAGCGGCGCCAGAGAGGCGATCTTCCGTACGCCACATTTCCCGCGCCCGCCGGACGAGCGGGGATTCGGCGCTGGGCTCTTCCCTCTTCACTCGCCGTTACGGAGGGAATCCTGGTTAGTTTCTTTTCCTCCGCGGCTTGTGTCCATAGGTGGGATTGACCTCTGTCCTAGAATGATGTGCCTCTTCATCCAGGCCTAGTGTTCCTACTGGTGTTTTAAGTCCATTGCTGTGCCTGCCTGTTCATCCAGACCTTGTGTTCCCACACGTATTATTATTTCTGAGAGATCTTCCAATTCCTTTGTCATTTTCTGAAGTGCATAAGTAGGGTAGCTAAATGAGGAGAATATTGGAGGGGCGAAGTTCCATATTGAAAGCTGAGTAGCTTTACTTATCTAGTGAAAGTTTGAAGGATCAGGGAAGGCTTGTAAGAATAGCCAAGTTTGTTAATAGATTCTGTTATGGGAATAAGAATCTGAACATCGTCTGCATAGATGTAGTGAATGAGGTTAAGACAAGTTAACAGTTGCCAAAGGGGAAGGAGGAAACGCCGGGAGGGGGGGCTATAACACGCGCCGCTGGAGCAGCGGGCCACCTGCCCCCCCTGGGCCTTCCCAGCCGAACCGTAGCCGGTCGCGGCGCACCGCCGCAGAGGAAATGCGCCCTGCGGGGGCCGGGGCCGTCCGGGAGGCGTTCCCCGCCCCTCCCCCACCCCCCGCGAAAGGGGTGGGGGTGGGGGATCCGCCGAAATCCCGGTCCGACCGAACCCGCCGGGTTGAATCCTGCGGGCGGACTGCACGGACCCCACCCATTTACCTCTTTACAATTTCACGCCCTCTTGAACTCCCTCTTCAAAGTTGTTTTCAACTTTCCCTTGCGGTACTTACTTATTTATTTTATTTATTTAAGGTTTTTTTATACCGGCATTCATGAAATCGTTCACATGATGTCGCTTTACAGAAAACAGGGGTGCAAAGAAAACAACCTATAACATAAATACACGTGGTGAAGAGATGCAGTTACAATTAACTGGGGCTATGAACTGGGAGTGTAAGAAATAAAGAGGGATAGAGGAGGTTAATTATATACATGTGTAGAATATAAAAATATACAAGAGTACATTACAAATATGGCGTCCAATATATACAGCTTCTGAGCTGAGAATTTATTGATGGTGTGTGTTAGGTGCAGTTCGGGAAGGCTTGCCTGAAAAGCCATGTCTTGAGTCTTTTCCGAAAGGTTAGGAGGCAAGGTTCATTTCTGATATCTGGGGGGATGGAGTTCCATAACGGTGGACCTGCTGTGGAAAGGGCTCAATCTCTAAAGGTGCTGTGATAAGTGGTTTTGGAGGGTGGAACAAGGAGGCATCCTCTGTAGGCTTCCCTGGTCGGTCTTGTGCATTTGTATAAACGGAGAGGAATTTGTAGGTCGATTATGGTGTGTTGGTGAAAGATTTTGTATATCAAGGTGATGGATTTGTAAATGACTCTGAACTGAATTGGTAACCAGTGGAGGTCTTTTAGGACTGGGGAAATGTGGTCTCTTTTCCTAGTGTTTGTTAGTAGACGGGCTGCTGCGTTTTGAACCATTTGGAGTGGTTTTGTGTATGAGGAAGGGAGTCCAAGAAATGTAGAGTTGCAGTAGTCTAATTTGGAGAAAATGAGGGCTTGGAGGATCCTGGTTAGTGTCTTTTCCTCCGCGGCTTGTGTCCCTAGCTGTGATTGAACTCTGTCCTCGAATGATGTGCCTCTTCATCCAGGCCTTGTGTCCCTAGCTGGGATCGACCTCTGTGCTCAACTGCTGCGCCTCTTCATCCCGGCCTTGTGTTCCCACAGGTGTTTTAACTCAGTTGCTGTACCCATTCTTCCGGGCCTTGTGTTCCCACAGGTGTTTTAACTCAGTGGCGGTGCCTGTTCATCCAGGCCTTGTGTTCCCACAGGTGTTTTAACTCAGTGGCTGTGCCTGTTCATCCAGGCCTTGTGTTCCCACAAGTGTTTTAACCTGGTTGCTGTGCCTGTTCATGCAGGCCTTGTGTCCCTAGCTGGAATTGACCTCTGTCCTCGAATGATGTACCTGTTCATCCAGGCCTTGTGTTCCCACACGTATTCTTATTTGTGAGAGATCCTAGGCTCCAATTCGTTTGTCATCAGCTGAAGTGCGTAAGTACAGTCTGAATTCACTAGACGCCAACGGAATTCACTAGACGCCAACGATATTCACTGGACGCCAATGTAAACACCGGGTACACACAACTCTAGGGGTGGACCCGTTCCAGGGAGTCCTTCCCTGAACAAGCATGAGGGTGGAGGTGGGCTTTACTGCACACCCACCTGACGGACCATGCCCATACCGCTGCCAATATTCTAGCATGCATCAGAAAGATGCTGGCGAGCTACCAGTGTTTTAACCTAGTTCCTGTGCCTGTTCATGCAGGCCTTGTGTCCCTAGCTGGGATTGACCTCTGTCCTCGAATGAAGTGCCTGTTCATCCAGGCCTTGTGTTCCTACTGCTGTTTTAACTCCATTGCTGTGCCTGCCTGTTCATCCAGACCTTGTATTCCCACACGTATTCTTATTTCTGAGAGATCCTCCAATTCCTTTGTCATCTGCTGAAGTGCGTAAGTACCGTCTGAATTCACTAGACGCCAACGGAATTCACTAGACGCCAACGATATTCACTGGACGCCAATGTAAACACCGGGTACACACAACTCTAGGGGTGGACCCTTTCCAGGGAGTACTTCCCTGCACAAAGGAAAGGGAACTCTCTCCTGGGCCAATTGATAAGAAAACCACAATTCTGCAGCCAAAAATAGGCTGGAAATCCTTCCCCCATTGACTTTAATGGGCGACATATGTACATATACCCAACTCATTAGCTTTTTTTATGTCCATATTGGCCGCAAGTGGGACCCACTTTCGGACATAAGAAATATGAACATAAAATTTTGCTCTGCACATCCCTATTGCTGCGTGCTGGCTGAGTGATGTCAGAGATTGCTTGTTTGCTGAGAGTTGGATGAATGATTTCAGAGGCAGAGTGCTGGGTGAATGGCGTCGGGGGCTGGAAGGTTGCTGAAAGCTGTGGAAGGGTCTGTGGGAAGGACTTCAAAGACTGTGGTACACGAAGGGAGTGCACAAAGGAGCACACAAAGGAGCAAGCCCCTTTGTCACGCTCCTTCGGCGCGCGACGCTCGGCGCGTGGCGCCTAGGAGCTGCTCAAATTTAAAGGCCAATCAGGGCTGTCCCCTGATTGGCTGTACGTCGGCAGCGTGCTCCCTTGGAGGAGGAGGAAGGTCGGCAGGATGGTGTCAGCGATCACGGAGGGAGGCAGGGGCTGCCTCGTGGTCGGCGTCGGAGGCGGTCATGGGTAAGTGAGAAAAAGCAGGCCTTACCCCGGTGGGTCTCCGGCGCCGATCGCAGTGTTGTTAGTCCACAACACTGGGGAGCTATATAAATGAAACATCTTTAAAGAAACTAGCATATTAAATGCATTTATAGAGAGATATATTTATGTCCTAACTTCACCATATACCTCTAGTATAGTCTAATTATTCTTAGATGACTCCTTGTCCAAAAGAAATGTCTCTAGATGTAGGGGATCATAAAAAATAAACTTACTCCCAGCTAATATTATACAACATTTGCAGGGAAATCTAAGTATGTATGATGCTCCCAAAGAGGTAACTCTATTTTTTAATAACAGAAATTGTTTCCGTCTTAATTGTGTGGTTTTGGCCACATCAGGAAATACCTGAATTTCCCCCCACAGAAGGAAAAATCTTTGTTTTTAAAATATTTTTGTAGCACCATAACCCTATCTCTTTCAATACCAAAAGTTACTAATAGAGTTGCCCTAATTGGGATATCGTCAACAGACGCTTCAAGAAATTATGTCAAGTTTGGACTATTTTCTTGAATTGTATCCATTCCTGCCTCTGGACCTGGGGAGGTCCTAGATTTAGGAATGTAATACAATTTAGAAATCAGGATTTCTCTATAGGAGGAAATCTGTAACACTTCACCCATATATTTTCTCAGTAACTCTAAAGGTGACAATAACCTTGTCATTGGAAAATTCAAAAATCTAAGATTTTTGGATCTTATTAAATTTTCCATTGATTCTAATTGCCTTGTTGTCGATAAACTATATTTCATAAAAGATGTATTTGCTGCTTGTATATTTACTATCTGTGAATTTACTGTGGAAAAATTTCCTTCCAAATTTTCCAATCTTAAAACATGTTCTTGTAATGTTTGCTTAATTTCAATATTAGAAGTTTGGAATTGATTCATTGTTTGCATTAGCATTTTTTGCATATTATTTACAGATTTCCATACATCTAATAATGTGACATCTTTATCATCAATTACATTATCCCCTTTTCCCATAAGATTTATAACTGGGCCAGACAAAGGAGGAGTAGCATTTCCTCCAGTCTGAGCCACATGCGATGGAATAGAGTCATCTAATAAGTTAGTTGCCATACTCAAATTATGCTCACCAACAGATCCTATACTTGGAGAAGGTGAATGTTGGCCAAGACTCCGCGTTGAACCAGAGGAAAAAGAGACTTCCGGGTCAGGATTTTGTACTTCCAAATTCCCTCAAACTACATGTGTGTCCATAGGGCCCCTCACCGATAGAGGGGTAGAAACTGCAGGAAATTTTATCTTCCTTTTCCTGCCCATAGATGTTTAATAGAAAGTCAGTTGTATAACTCGCCGAATCCGCAAGGAGCGCACCCCTTAGGCGCGCTCCTTTGGCAGCTCGCCGGCGGCTGCGTGCCGCAGGACCCTGGTTTTTATCTGATTGCAGAACGCAGGTAGATGACGTCTCAGGGGGCGTGGCTCAACTCGCTCCATTCGGGGCTGTGGCTTTGATGTTCCCCAGGCTCTGGAAAGTCTCTCGGGCCATTTCCCCTCCAATTGAGGGTGGTTCTCTCGAAGAGGCTCCCCTAATACCTCACTTTCAATGCATATCCAGCATAGCTCTCTGCTTCAATGGCAGGGGAGAAAGACTGATACTTCACGCATATCCAGCATAGCTCTCTGCTTCAATGGCAGGGGAGAAAGACTGATACTTCACTTTCAATGCATATCCAGCATAACTCTCTGCTTCAACGGCAGGGGGAATGAAGAAAGGTGGATCTATATATAGACAACAACCAACAAGAACTGAATTATTTAGTCTGGGTGGGCAGGTGGGCATGGGTGTGGCTTGCTCATTGCGGCGGTTGCTACCCTAACTAATTGGGCTAGATATTTCACTTAGATGCAGGTCCAACACTGCTCTCTCATTAATGGTGGGGGTGGAAGGGAAATTGAACCAAAAGGTTACTAAAAGCCAAGAGTAACATAAGTATGAGAAAAAAAAAGTACAAAACTTGCTGGGCAGACTGGATGGACCGTTTGGTCTTCTTCTGCCGTCATTTCTATGTTTCTATATATGGTACATTCGGGAAATGAGTGCCCTAGATAATCAGCCCCTGTACATCAAGGATAACGTGGGAGTTAAGCAGCTTAAGCTTAGGCACCTTTTAGCCCCAACAGCTGCTACAGAGTAAAGGCAGGGAGTGAGGACCCCTCACACAAGAAGCTTGCCTCTCAGCTGGTCCCACCCCAGTCTAGTTTGACTACTTTGTGTGCCCACCCCAACATTCACTGTGTCTCATCTATGCCCTGAAACAAAGTGTTCTGGAGTCACCACTTCTTAGACCCTTCCTGAACAAGAAGATTATCCCTGCCCTAGGGGAATAGCATTAAACAATTCACCTACGAGGACTAGAATACTCAATTATAAAACTATGAGAAATCAGTATCAGAAAAATGTGCTCCCAATAGGATAATCCACAGGCTCTTGCCCGCAAAAGGCTTCAACCAGTATCGTATATTAGAGTACCTCATTCATGTCATATACTTATTCCCATTTTCATTTCTCCTAATCAATTCTTACTTCCATAATTTTTATTTTATTTACCTTTAAAAACAATGTTTCGGCATTGAATGACTTCTTCAGGGGAACATAAAATTCTGTCGCCACTTTTAAGTGAGCTTGAGGAAGAACCTGGTGGTCAGAATAAAGGAGAATTTTATGTTCCCCTGAAGAAGGTATTCAATGCCGAAACATTGTCAATGTTGGGATTCTTGTGGGATTGAGTTTTGAGCTCTGCTCTTGAAGAATAGTAGGAACAAGAAGCCGTTTGTAATTTCAGGTAAGTGTTATGTGAAAAATGAATAAGGAAAGATAATTTGGTAAATTGTAGAAAATTTTGAAGTAATGTTTTTAAAG
Source organism: Rhinatrema bivittatum (assembly GCF_901001135.1). NCBI lineage: Eukaryota > Metazoa > Chordata > Amphibia > Gymnophiona > Rhinatrematidae > Rhinatrema > Rhinatrema bivittatum. The sequence continues at coordinate 67,551,598 of NC_042630.1, forward strand.
GTAAGTAAAAAGAAATTATGGAAATAAGTGAAAATAGACCAGAATGGTATAGATGGGCTCTGCTGCACATCCACCTGATGGACAAAAATAAGGAAGATGAAAGAAGGCTAGAAGCTATACTGGAGAGGAAGAAGGCTAGAAGCTATACTAGAAGCTATACTGGAGAGGAAGTAATAAATAGTTCTTGGAATTTTTTTATAGTCAGTTGTTCTAACATGAAAAAAGCAGTAAAAAAAAAAAAAAGGGGGGGCTATGGGTAGATCCTTTGCACATTTCCAGCACCTAACAGTAAAGGATGCACTGGGGCAAGGGAGACAAGGAATGGGACAGCTTGTTCTTGAATGAACTGAGAGAGAAAGGTGCAGAGCATTTTCATAGGACTGGGAAGGGTGAGCAGTAGTCCCTTGAGAAGCAGGAAGCAGTGTTCATGCCTCTGAACTGGCTTATTCAGGATGTAGATACCAGGTAGTGTTGCGTCCGTCGGTTGGAGATGGCCTCCTCCTTGTGCAAGATGACTGCCCTCGGTGCCGAGTTCAAAACCCTCAGCGTCTCCAACTCAGCATGGGCGTTCCAGTCCGCCATCTTCTTCCCGTGGCCTCCTAGGGCGCACGCCCGCACATTGCCTATGCTCAAATACATGTCATGGCGGGAACTTCGGGGGCATCCCCACCGCATGACGTCAGTACCTCTGGGTATTTAAGCCTCCACAACGCTAACCACCTTTGAGTTAGCAAGGACTTCGGTTCAAGCTTCTCTGACCACTCTAAGCTGTTCATTTAGATGCCTCGCTATTCCTCCGGGAACCTCCAGGAACCTCGCTCCTCATGAAGCTCTAGACACCCACTCCTTGGGGGTCTCTCGCTTCCAACTACCCTTCGGTGTTTCCTCTAACTAAGACAATCACTCCTCGGGGTCTTTCTCTTTTCCAATTTCAGGATTGGACTATCAGGTACTCGCTCCTCGAGGGCCTACTGGTCTATGTATCCTGCACCTCGGACCTTCGGTCCCACCATCTTCATCACCAGAAAGACACCTGCACTATGCTCCTGTGAGTAACTCTATGATCCTGTGCTCCAACTCCATCCACCAGGCTTGGCATTGCCCGCACCGCGGGTTGCTAGCTATCCAGGACATCTGGGTGAGACTTCTACATCAGAGACTGTTGAACGTACAGGCACCTTGCGGACATCAGTGCCATATCTTCCTGCATCTATCTACAGCAGTACAATAAAGCTTTGCATCTCCAGTGTCTGCTCTCTGAGATAAGCCTATCATTGTGGTTCCCCACGGGGCCCCTCCCCGTGGGAGGAGTCATCTCCACAGCGACCAAGGGTCCACAATACCCCAAACACAACAGGTAGAATACCACCTATCTGATACTGAAGATGTTAGTGGAGCAACAAACAGTCCTTCATAACCTGTGTCTGGGAACCAAGATAGGTGTGGATGTCCCCCTGGAGAATCATGATTGATTACATGTGGCAAATGGTAAAAGTCCTGAAAATCTTCAAGGATGCCACAGAGGATCTCTGCACAAATCTCAGTTATGTACTACCTTGCAGAACCCACTGAGGATATTTCCACAGGCATTTTACCTGATTACATATTGGGCACATAAGGCCATATTTTGGCCAGACTTGGTCAAGGTGGCCTAGCATTTCCTTCTAACCCACCAATCAGTATCCTAGTGAATAGGTATTCTCAATACCAGGGAACATCATAAGTCCCTACCATTAGAACATAAGAACATAAGAAAATGCCATACTGGGTCAGACCAAGGGTCCATCAAGCCCAGCATCCTGTTTCCAACAGTGGCCAATCCAGGCCATAAGAACCTGGCAGGTACCCAAAAACTAAGTCTATTCCATGCAACCATTGCCAACCATTGCATTCATGGCTGATACTAGAGATGGTGAAAAGGTTGATCTTCCTTAAAATAACCTTCTACTACTAAGTTTCCCTGAAGTTCCATGTGAGTTGCAGGAGGAATGAGTACATAGATGCAGTCAATCAAAACCCACAGTTTTTGACCTCAGAACCTTACTGTGTTTTTGAAAGTTTCCACTCATGCTTTTATTGCCTGGCTCAGTCCTTGTGCCTGCCTCTCTCCTAGTTTAGCTACTTACTGTGCTATTGTACCACTTTTACTGCCCTAAATGCTCCTCTCACCCTAACTGTCTCCTATTTGTACTAGGATGTTTTCATCCCAAAACAAAAAAAATATAAAAAGAAAAAAAAGAAACACCTTCTCTTCCCACCCAGCTTCTCTCCTGATTCAGAGCCTTCCTGTGTTTTCCCAGCTTGATCATGCCCTTCTCATAGTGCCTTGGGGAGCTCCTGTCACATGTGGTGCCATTTTACCCCTCTCATGATAACGCAGGGTGTTCATGCCACTACTGTGGTACCATTTGTTGTTGCTATTGCTGAGGGTGTCATTATCCTCTCTCAGGATGCTTTCTGGTACTCCTCTTTTAGTACCTTGGAGTGTTCTTACTACTATTGTTACTGGCCTTAATCTCTCTTATGATGCCTTGAGCTTTTCTTGCTACCTATGACGGTGATCTTTGTCCTTCTTTTAGTGCCTTGGAGTGTTGATGGCACTGTTGTAGTTATGGCTTTGCCCCTCTTTTGGTGTTTTGAGGTTTAGTTGACACTCTTCCTCCTTCCTTAGGGTGTTGATACCACTGTATGCTTTTTTTCTGATACCTGTGACCAACTTCTGTGTGTGTCCATACTATCGGATGTACTGACACAGTAGCTCTCCGCCGCCTCCTTCATCCCATACCCTCCACTCTAAGCCTTTGGGTGCTGATGCCACTCTTCTTGCTATATTGCTCTGCATCTATGGTTTTGGATTTTAATGCATGTGTTCCTACTGCTCGGTGTCTCTCTAGGTGCCTATGGTATTTTTGCCTCTGCTTCTGCTGTCTTCAAAGCTCTTTTCAAGTTCCTTTACGTTACTTAATGACTATTGGTCTTGTCTGGTATTTAGCCTTTAATGAACCACAGATGATACAAAATTATTCAGAGTAGTTAAATCACAAGCAGATTGTGATACGTTACAGAAGGACCTTGCAAGACTGGAAGATTGGGCATCCAAATGGAAGATGAAATTTAATGTGGACAAGTGCAAGGTGATGCATATAGGGAAAAATAACCCTTGCTGTAGTTACACGATGTTAGGTTCCATATTAGGAGCTACCACTCGGGAAAAAGATCTAGGCATCATAGTGGTTAATACTTTGAAATCATCAGTTCAGTGTGCTGCAGCAGTCAAATAAGCAAACAGAATATTGGGAATTATTAGGAAGGGAATGGTTAATAAAATGGAAAATGTCATAATGCCTCTGTATCACTCCATGGTGAGACCGCACCTTGAATACTGTGTACAATTCTGGTCGCCGCATCTCAAAAAAGATATAGTTGGAATGGAGAAGGTACAGAGAAGGGCAACCAAAATGATAAAGGGAATGGAACAGCTCCCCTATGAGGAAAGGCTGAAGAGAGGGCTGTTTAGCTTGGAGAAGAGATGGCTGAGGGGGGATATGACAGAGGTGTTTAAAATCATGAGAGGTCTAGAATGGGTAAATGTGAATCGGTTATTTACACTTTCGAATAATAGAAAGACTAGGAGGCACTCCATGAAGCTAGCATGTAGCACATTTAAAACTAATCGTAGAAAGTTTTTTTTCACTCAATGCACAATTAAACTCTGGAATTTGTTGCCAGGGGATGTGGTTAGTGCAGTTAGTGTAGCTGGGTTCAAAAAAGGTTTGGATAAGTTCTTGGAGAAGTCCATTAACTGCTATTAATCAGGTAATAGCCACTGCTTTTAATCGCATCAGTAGCATGGGATCTGCTTGGTGTTTAGCTACTTGCCAGGTTCTTGTGGCCTGGATTGGCCACTGTTAGAAACAGGATGCTGGGCTTGATGGATCCTTGGTCTGACCCAGCATGGCAATTTCTTATGTTCTTTCTCATTTTAGGCTACATTCCTAAACAAACCAAGACAGGAGTGACCAACTGCAGGCCTTAAGGGACCCAAACAGACCTGATTTTTAGGATATCCACAATGAATATGTATGAAATTAGGCTGCATATAATGGAAGCATATTCATTGTGGATAATGAATATGCTTCCATTATATCACCTTCCACCCTCTACCCTCCCTCCCTCCCCCCCCCCCCCCCAGTCCCTACCCTCCCTTCACCCCCCCATGCTTACCTCCCCTTGATCCCTCCTTCCTCAGGAAATAATATGTTAATAATTGCCTATGATATATAATTGCCTATGAGTTAATAATTGCCTATGAGTTTTTTAATGTCTCCCTAAAAGTGTTCCTGTACACCTGTTTTAATGTATACAGCCCCAGAGGTGACTGTTCAGTTCCATGTAAACCGGTGCGATATGTATTGTATACAGGATCATCGGTATATAAAAATAATAAATAAATAAATAAATAAATATATCTACAGCCGATCTCAGCTACCTTTATATGACTCGCTACTCTCTTGTTTTAGTTAACTGTTTTTAATACTCTCCAGTTGTATTCGTTTATATCTTTCCTGTCTTCCAACTCCCATGTTCTTGCTCCCTGTTTAATGTAACTTTACCTTCTATATAGTTGTTAATTGATTTCCCCCAGTTACACTGTAAACCGGTACGATAAGACCTGGTCTTCAGCATCGGTTTATTAAAAGAATTTAAATAAATAAAATAAAATAAATAATCTGAAAACCAGGCCTGTCTGTGGCTCAAGGACTGAAATTGCCTACCCCTGAACTAAGAGAAGACTTGATCCCTGTGAGCGATGGGCTACTACCAACCTAATAGTATCCAAGGTCTTAACCTCAGCCTGGGCAACTGAGTGGCATCAAGAAGGCAATTTTCTGTAAGACACATTTCATCCACCCACCAGATGTGAGAGGAATTGAAAGTAGGGTGTCCAAGCACTTTCCCCATTGATGCCTTAGGCAAACTACATCAGAATTGCTGGGGACATCCTGCAGAAATTTCCTTTGCTTCTCCTTGTCCAAGGAGAGTAAATTCACTATCTTATGTCTTCTAGATGGTTAGACTATTCTTTCCTCTTTTCCTATTCTGAAGACTGATTTACATGTCAGGTCTGCTATAGACATTTTCAGAGTTTTCTCTGGCTTCAGCTCACTCTCTTTGATGTTTTTTTCCTATCTTTCAGGGTTTTGGAGTCTCCATGCTTCTACTGGTAGTGTCATTTGCCTCTCTTTGGAATCCTTGGGGTTTTCTTGACACTGTTGCTTCTGCTTTGCCTCTTTCACAGTGTAGGAGGGTTCATGCCACAGTTAATGGTGCTTTTTTTTCTCTTTAATGCCTTGGGGTATTCTTACCACTTTTGAGGTTGCTTTGCTCCTCTCATAGTACCTTAGGGATGCTTTGCTCCATCACAGTGCCTTGAGCTAATCATGCCATTCTTTGTGCAACTTTGCCCATTCTTGGTATTTGTGAGTGCTCTTTCCTCTGCTGCTGATATCTGCCTGCAAGTTTCATTAAACATGGATAGAAAAGCCCAATTTTAGAGCCCATAATTATATGCATGGTTTCTACCATTGACTTTAATGGAAAATGAATGGTCAAATTGTTGGGCTTGCAAGCCGCCGAGTTCTGCGACCGGCCTCATTCACCCGGCACTTCCCCACCACAACCAGACCAGCCCCGACCTCCCTTGTGGCGGTAGGGATCCGCCATCAATAACGTACTTCCTCTTTGAGGCCCAGAGCCGCCACCTTTTTGCCGACGTCCAGCCCCTGCTAACTCTTTCTTAGGCATACGCGTGTGTGCTCCTCTCTGCAGATTTAAAAGGCCCGCGGGAGGAAAATCCACACAGCCCTCACCGATGACATCAGCGCTCCAGGATTACATAAGCCAGTCCCTGCCTTTAGTCCCTTGCCTCAGGAATAGGTCAAGCTCCTCGTGAGTAGCTAGTTGCCTGACTCTGTGTTCCTGACTCCATGTTCCTGACTCCATGTTCCTCACCTTGCTTTCCTCTGGATTGTTCCTTTGGCCTTGACCTATGATCATTTTTGGACTTCGCTGGATCGCCGCCTGCCCCGACTCTTGGTACGTCTTCCGGACTTTGCTGTTGACTGCCTGCCCCAACCCTAGGAACATCTTGACTCTCTTGTGCCTACTGTCCTTTGTGGGATTATTCACTTTCGAAGACCTGTGCCCAAGTCCAGCCAGCCCCGGTTCCCAAGGGCTCAACCTGCAGGAAATGAGGGCTGATATTGGTGAAGACCCTGTTGGGTCTCCACACTGGCCAGCTCCACCAGCTGACAATGAGGATCTGCATGGCTCCTCCCTGCAGGTAGCATCAGCCTCATCTTGGCCCAAAAGTCTACACCAGTAACAGTTTGCTGAGGCCATAGACCTCTCCAACACCCACTGATTCAAGGGAAACCTTGCTCGGTGGTCTATTTTTGTACGGTGGCTCTGTTTAAGGATAACCAATTTTTAGTTATCCTTCTCATTTACCCCGTGTATTACTCTTTATTAGTCATGCTTTATACTGATTTTTCTTTTTTCTTTTTTTCTCATTTTACTTTTTACTTGTAAAATCCCTTCTCCCTGGCTGCTTGTCCGACCCACTTGTCTATTCTTGTTATCATATACTTATCAAGGCTGCCGCCCTTGTTACTTCTTATGGGTTCGGATCCGCCTGCCTGACATTGGCCATGTTTCGGCACTATGTGCCTGCTTCAGGGACTACGGGAGAGAAATCTACTGTGTCTAATCGGGGTTCACAGTGTCGACATATTTTTTTGGGCTGCGTGTGTAATGTGAGCGACGCCTTCCGTCCATATCTGACTCCATGTTCCTCACCTTGCTTTTCTCTGATCCGGAGGGCGCGGCCACGCCCCCGGAACGCCCCCGGGCCTAAACCACGCCCGCGGCACCGCCCCTGAAACATCGCATCACCCGCGCCACGCCCACAAAACGCCACGTCACGGCCGCCACGCCCCCCGGCACGCCTCTCCATGCAAGCCCCGGGACTTACACGCGTCCCTGGGCTTGCGCGCGCCGCCGAGCCTATGCAAAATAGGCTCCGCACGCGCAGGGGGGGTTTGGGGTAGGTTTTCAGGGGGTACGCGCGTATCCTACACACGTACCCCTTTGAAAATCTACCCCTTATTATCTTTATAGCTATGGATTTAGTGTGTTGTAAATTTTCTCTCAGCAAACTTGACATTGTTTTAATTGAACTATCCATCGACAAAAAAATTTTCCAAATAACTTCTGTAGTTATTTCCATGGGCTTAACCAAGGAAAAAGGTTCATAAAAATGTACCTCAGGTTCTGCTCTCCCTGCACACACAGGTTCCCGGTTTCCATCGTTGTCCTGTTGTTTCTCGGCGTCTTTGCCCCCGGAGCCTTGATTTCCAAGGCTCTCTGACATGGACACTTCAACCATGTCCTTTCTCAGGGCTGATGTTCCAGCTGGAACTGTTTTTCCTTCCAGCCATCCTGCTATATCGTCCCCAAAGATATTGAGGACCCCCGACGGTGGTTCCGAGGTATTTGGTGCACCGGGGCTGAGGGATAGTTCATCCACCTGGGGTCCTGGCGTCTGCTCTATGTCGGAGCTCCCCGCGGTGCCTCTCCCCGGCATATTCCTCATGGTTCCGGCGAACATAGACTTGATCCGCGGCTGTCTCTCATCAAAAGTAGGCATCGAGGTAACAATAGATTTTAGCTTTGCTTTTCTTTTTGTATGCGGCATAGCAAGAAAAAACCACAGCACTCGCGACCGCAGAAGAAATCTTTCAATAAAGAAATTCAAGAAAAGCTAATAGCAAAAAAGCCCCGGAGCGAGATTGCACGCTTCCTCTAGATGGCGGCCATCTTCTACATATCAACTACATCTACCCACTTCCCTGAAGATCCACAGCACATTTCATTTTTCTCTCCTTAAGCCTTTAGTTCTGACATGGCCATCCCAGAAAGCTCCAGAACCCTGGGAGATATCCACCGAGGAGGACCAGGTTTATCAAGTAAAGGAAATACTGGATGTCTGACAGCGAAACAAGAAGTGGGAATATTTGAAATCCTGGGAGGGATACGGTCCAGAGGAGAATACCTGGGAACCTGCCTCCAACATTCTAGACAAAGCTACTCAAATGATTCCATGCCTCTCATTTCAAGAAGCCTAAACCCTCAGGATGGGGGGTTTAGAAGAGAGAGTACTGTTGTGCTCGCTGGCTGCAGAGCTCAGTGGCCAGCTTTACTCACCCGGTGCTTCCCCACCACAACCAGACCAGCCCCGACCTCCCTTGTGGTGGTAGGCATCCGCCGCCAATGCCGTGCTTCCTCTTCATGGCCCGGAGCCACTGTCCATGCCGCCGACATCCGGCCCCCGCTAGCAATTTCTTAGGCATGTACGTATGCACACCTCTCTGCAGATTTAAAGGGCCAGCAGTGGGAAAATCCCTGCAGCCCTCACCAATGATGTCAGCACTCCAGGATTATATAAGCCAGTCCCTGCCTTTAGTCCATTGCCTCAGCAACAGATCAAGCTCCCTGTGAGTAGCTATTTGCCTGACTCCATAATCTTGATCCTTGTTCCTCAACTTGCCTTCCTCTGGATTGCTTCTTTGGCCTTGACCTCGGACCATTCTTGGACTTTGCTGGATTGCCACCTGTTCTGACTCTTGGTACATCTTCCAGACTTTGCTATTGGCTGCCTGCCCTGACCCTAGGAACACCTTGACTTTGCTCATGCCTACTGTCTTTCATGGGATTCTTCGCTTTCAGAGTCCTGAGCCTAAGACCAGCCGGCCCCAGTACCCAAGTGCTCAACCTGTGGGGAACGAGGGCTGGTATTGGTGAAGGTCCTGTTGGGTCTCTACACCGGCCAGCTCCACCAGTCGATGATGAGGACCTGCAGGGCTCCTCTCTGCAGGTAGTGTCAACCTCGTCTCGGCCCAAGGGTCCACACCAGTAACACAAATGACATAAGTAAACAATTCTTGCCTCCCATCCAAATGAAACAAATTATTAAGACAAATGAACAAAATGATCCAATTATTTTTCACCTCTCTGAAGGAATCTATATTGTAAGTTTTCTGCCTAAGGTCTAAATTCTGTAGAAAACTGAATCAATATGAGAATTGTCAAGTTTCCTATCTAGAGGATTAATTACATTGGGAATCTTCAAGCAAGTAAATATTAAAACTAAGAAGTAATCTATTAAGAAAGTTGTATCTCCTATTGTAAATTAATAATATGATAAATGATAGACATGAAAAGAAGCTGACCATACAAGCATGGATATAATGAATAAACCCTATGCACTAAAGCTCTACACAATGGGGCAGATTTTTAAAAAGTACGCGAGTGCGTACTTTTGTTCGTGCACCCGGCACAAACAAGAGTACGCCAGATTTTAATAGATACGCATGTAGTCGCGCGTATCTTTTAAAATCCGTGGTGGGCACATGCAAGGCTGCGCAAAATCGGCAGCCTGTGTGCGGCGAGTCGCGCAGCCTGCCTCCGTTTCCTCTGAGGCTGCTCCAAAATCGGAGTGGCCTCAGACGGAACTTTATTTCCGGCGCCCCCCACCTTCCCTTTCCTTCTCCTAACTAACCCGCCCCCGGCCCTAACTAATTTCCCCTCCTAACTTTATTTCAAAAGTTACACCTGCCCGAGGGAAGCGTAACTTGCGTGCGCAGGCCGGCTGCCGGCGCACCATGTTCCGGTCTGGGGGCTGGTCCAGAGGCCACGGCCATGCCCCCTGCAACGCCCTCGATGACTCGCTGGCCATGATATGCCCCCAACACCCTCCCCCCCAGGAAAGCCCCGGGACTTACGCGCACCGCCGAGCCTATGCAACATAGGCTTGGCGCGCGCAGGGGATGGAAGGGGCAGCTTTTCGGGGGTTATGCACGTATCTTACGCGCGTACCCCTTTGAAAATCTGCCCCACAAAGAGAAAAGGAAGAAAACTCATTTGTGATAACTAGATAGGAAGAAAAAAGAAGAGGCCATGGAAAGCATAATAAAGACAAAAGAAGTACATAATTGTTTTCATCAGGATGAATCCCATTGGAATAATCTGAAAAGGTTTAGAGAGTATACCAGGGGAATGTGCCTCGGAGGTTTTTATTGAAACGTATTAAAGCTTTCTCCTTTTTTATTCTGACATACTGTATTAAACTATATTTTTACAAGATGGCTCTTGCCTTCATTTCTTTCCATATCTAAATACAATATGTGGCACACGTTTCTATCAGGATACATTGGGGAAAAAATGTCATTTTATCTTCGATTGGCTTGGCATCATTTTGGGACTTGAAGGATAGCTAACAACTGTTTTCTAAAACAATAAACTATGAATAGTAATACTCTGTGATCTGCAGGTACAGATGTAAGTACAGAATGCCCTTATTTATTGATGTGCTGCATTTGCTTTTCTCTCCCTCATTCTCCATCCCCATTTAGTAGATCCTATTCTTTCCTCTCTCTCTTCTGCAGCAGGGACAGGTAAAAACAGTTTCTGATTCCAGCCTTCCTTGTTAACATCATATGATTGTTAGTTTTACTTGACACCTAGGAGTGAATTTTCAATAATCCACCCAACTGCAAAACTGCACACTAGGATTACAATTTTCAGAGTTACCTAGGTAATTTGATGTTTACCCATGTAAATACATAAATAAATAGATTCCCCTGGCCCAAAATTGTCCCCTCACATTCACAGCCCCAAATAGCAGTGATATGCCTGCATTGTGCTTCCTAGAAGGTATGGGGGTAACCTGCATGGCGTGGCAGTTCTGGAGAATGGTGATTGTGATCCAGGTGGGAATTTCAATGCACATCTATCCAAAGTGGACAGAGCAGTACTGGGAAGACTGAATGATCCATTTTGGTCTTTGTCTGCTGTGCTTAATATGTTACTAGTTACATTCACAATGCACATTAATTTAATGTCAGTAAAAAATTGCTGTTCCTAGGGTTGTATCTAGGTTGGAGAGAAAAACAAAGTGCAACCTTTTGATTTTTAAGTGTGTGCAAATTATTTTGTCCCTCAAAGAAGGGACAAAATATCCAGATAATTTCCCTTAGAAAATAAGTGACATAGACTGGTTTACTTTTGTGTCTGTGGGTCTTGCAGCAAAGCAAAGAAATTCAGGAAGATGGTAACTAAACAGCTTCTTTTCTAAACAAACGTGTAACTTGAGAGAGGCAGGTTTTTATATCTTTGTTTCTATAGTCCACTGATGTTAACTGAGTGCACTATATGGTTTTAGATAATCGAGCTTATTAAATGGAAGAGTCTAAGGATTGTTTTTTTAATTTTTTAAGCTTTTAGTGTTGGTTTATTGTTTTATGAGCCAATGTATTATTTTATGTATGTTTTTATGTAAACCGTTTAGGAAGTATGATAAGTGGTCTATAACTTTTTAAATAAATAATAAATAAGCTGGCTGTCAAAATTGTCTGAATCTACTCCCTTGAAGCTACATATCATGATCTCTAGTTCTACAACGTCCTTTCCATTAAATGTTTTTGTGCATTATTAAGATCTTGTGCATTATTTGTATAACATATAAATGTTTTTGTGCATTATTAAGATTTTGTGCATTATTAAGATCTTTTTGACATTTGGATATCTCTATCATGTTTCCCCAGCTCCCTCCTTAAGTCTAATCTCATATGGTTTTGCTACAGAACCAGCTCAATTTTTGCTGATTTTCTCAAGGTTAAAGAATAGGAAACAAAGAGGACTAAATGGTTAGTTCTCCCAAGGAAGACAGTACTAGTAATAATAGTACTGAAGTACCCAAGGGATCTGTACTAGGATCAGTGTTATTTAATATATTCATTCATTCTCTGGAAAATGGAGCAGTGAGTGAGGTGATCAAATTTGCAGATGCCACAAAATTATTCAAATTGTTAACCCATAAATATACTACAAGGAACTGCAGTTAGATTCTGTGAGACAGGAGGACTGAGCATCTAAACAGAAGATGACATTTAATATGGACAAGTGCAAAGTGATGTGTATTGGGCAAATAATCCTAATGGTGAGGGCAATGTTCTTGCCATTTCAAAGGCAATGCCCTTCTGAAAACTGTTATCCCTTAATGCAACCAATGCATTGCTTTTCAATGCACAAACTTTTGGCCATGTAAACAACTGTTGGAAATAGGGTGGGATTCGAGGAAGCAGTAGAGAGTAATTACAGGATTTCCTTTTGAAACCTCCATATACTTAACTGTACTGCATTTACTTTGCACCTGGAGTAAAGGAGATGCAAACTGCGCCTTCTAAAGTCAGTGGGAAGTTTCCCTTTGAAAATTAGCTTGCAAGTCTACAGGTACAAATTGACTGTGGACCTGCAAGCTCCCTGTAGGACTATTTTCCAAAATTTTTAAATCGGTACCCATATAAAAAGTGTCACTGAAAATTACTGCCCCACTCACACACACTCACTATGGGTAAAAGGACTCAGGCTATTAACAGCACAGTTACTTTTATCCACAACAAAACAGGAGTGGGGTTAAGTCAGGGGATGGAAAGTATCTGCTAGGACTGCAGTTTCTAATCCTTAGATGGATTTCCCACTTATATATTATGTATGCAGTAAGATGCAAGCCCCATTCCTCACCAGTGTACATTTTCAAAGGGAAATTCTGCATAGAGGCTCCTTTTGAAAATGTGCTTGCAGTCACATGAGTGTCCTCAAAACTCATATTTAATTTAAGATCGCCCCATATGGGAGTAATTGTATAACAGCCCATATAAATTAGATGGTAGATATTTATTTATTTATTTATTTATAAACTTTTCTATACCGATATTCGTGGCAACATCATATCGGTTTACATTATAACAGCAAGGAGGAAAATACATTGAACAGGGGAGGGGGATACATAGGATAAATAGGAACAAAAAACTTAGTACAGGAAGAAAGTGAACCAAGCAATAAAATCAACACTAAGAGATAACAGAGACAATAGATGTTCAATAGTAATTGTGGTTGAAATTAAAATTGCAGCCACCATCACAATAGAAGAAGTTGACACTGAGATTGCAACTACAATAACAAACCAGTTATAACAAAGGTTGTGACAGATAAATGTACAGGTACTCAAAGAGCTGGCATGTTAGGAATGAAAAGGGAAGCAGGGCAGAGGTTATTGGGGGTACGCTTGTTTGAATAACCAGGTCTTGAGGTTAGCTCGGAATTTGGATGGACATGTTTCCAGACGTAGGTTAGCAGGTAGGGAGTTCCAATGAGTGGGTCCAGCTATAGAAATAGCTCGTTCCCTTGTGGATGTGAGGTGTGCATGTTTTAGGGTGGGCACATGAAGAGTCCCATTCTTGGAGGCTCTAGTGAGTCGCTTGGAGCATTTTGGTTGAAATGGTTCTTCCAGCCAATTGAAGTTGTGGATGTGTATGGCTTTGTGGATTATAGTGAGGGTTTTATAGAGAATGTGGGAGGGGATAGGGAGCCAGTGCAATTCTTTGAGGATAGGAGTAATGTGGTCATATTTACGGGCATTAGATAGTTCGTGCTATAGCATTCTGCAGTATCTGAAGGGGTTTAAGAGAGGTGGAGGGAAGGCCTAGAAAGAGTGAATTGCAGTAGTTAAGTTTTGACGTTAGAGTAGCTTGTATGACCGTGCGGAAGTCACTGGTATGCAGAAGAGGTTTTAGTTTTTTCATGACATTGAGCTTGTAGTAGCCTTCCTTCAGGATTTTGTTGATATGATTTTTTAGGTTCAGTTGCTGGTCAAGTTGCATACCAAGGTTTCGTGCGCAGGGCTGCATAAGGTAGGAATTAAAGGCGGGATCGTTTGCAAGGTTGGGATTAGGGGGAGTATTATGAGAGATGAGGAGCAGTTCGGTTTTAGAAGAGTTAAGGGCAAGGTGGAGATTGGATAGTAGGGTGTTTATGGAGGAAAGGCAGTTCTTCCAGAATTCAATTGCATTAGTGAGAGAGTTGTGAACAGGAATAATGATTTGAACATCATCTGTGTAAAGGTAGAACTTGAGACCAAGGTCTGTAAGGAAATGACAGAGGGGGATGAGGTAGATACTGAAAAGGGTGGATGAGAGGGAGGAGCCTTGAGGGACTTCTTGGGGCAGGGCATGGTGTGAGGATTTGGCATTGCCAATTTTAACAGAGTATTGTCTGTTAGAAAGATAGGATGTAAATCAACTGAGGGCAGTGCCTGAGAGGCCAATCTCAGCGAGATGGGAGATAAGTTGGGTGTGGCTTACAGTATCGAATGCAGCAGAGATGTCTAAGAGGGCAAGGATGAAGCAATTACCTTGGTCCATTCCTCTGATGAGGTGATCAGAGAGGGAGAGTAGCAGGGTTTCTGTGTTAAGGTGCTTACGGAATCCGAATTGAGAGGAGTGGAGTAAATTATTTTCTTCAAGGTAATTTGTTAGCTGGGAGTTGACCACCTTCTCCATGATTTTTGAGATGAATGGAAGGTTAGAGATGGGCCGATAATTAGATGGGTCTTGTGGGTCTAAGGAGGGTTTTTAAGAAGGGGTTTGATCATGGCATGTTTGAGGGGGTTGGGAACAATGCCTGAGGAGAGGGAGCTGTTTATGATATTGGCTAAGGGTTTGGCTATGGTGTCTGGGATCGAAAGTAGGGCTTTTGTGGGAATAGTGTCTGAAGGATGGGAGGCAGGTTTCATCTTTTTGAGGATGGATATGATTTCAGTCGATGAGGTGAGCTCAAGGGAGTTTAGGGTGGCAGCTTTAGAAGGGAGGTCTTGTGGGGTATAAGGGGTTTCAGGAGGAAATCTGAGGAGGATATTAGATATTTTGCTATGGAAGTAATGAGCTAGTTGTTCACTTTTGTTCTTTGCTTCATTATCAGGGATGGGAGGGGGGTCGGACTTAGTGAGTTTAGAGACGTATGAGAAGAGGGCTTTTGGATTGTAGGTATAGTCATGTATTCTTGCAGAGAAGAAGTCATGTTTGGCATTTAGGGTGGAAGATCTGTAAATGTGAAGTGCAGATTTGAAGGTGGCAGATTTCTGATGGGAAGGGTCTTTCCGCCAGGCTCTGTCCTTTTGTCTCAGGTCGTTTGTTTTTGTTTCAGATCGACAGTGTACCAAGGTGTTTGGTTCTTGGCCGTAGGGTTTAGTTCACGTCTAATGATAGGGCAGTGTTTATCTGCAATGTCTAAGGTGAGGTTGCTGCAGGATTCAATTGCGGCATTGGGATTAGAGCAATTGAGTTTGTGGATGGAGTTGGAGAAGGCAGGAATAAGATCATCACTGGGGCAGGGTTTTCTAAAAATAATAATGTTGTTGGGCATATGGTGATTTGAGACAGGGGTCTTTATGGAGAGTAAAGTTTTGATGATAGCTTATATGAGTATAAGCTATCACAGTTTTCAAAGGGAAACTACAAATATATGCAAATGCGTGACTTTCCATTCTGAAAATTATCCCGCTGACTCTACTCCCACACAAATACATCTGCTAAATTATGCATAGAGATTTATTGGGAAATTTTGCATGCATACTTTTGAAAGTGCAATAGTATGCACATAAGTGTAAACCATTACCATACCTCTATTCGGATCCTGGAAGTAATGACTATGCTCAGTCTGGGTAAACTTATATGCAGCCATGACACAGGCTTCTAACTTTACTTGTATAATGGGAGGGCAATTTTATAAAAGGTGTTTCTGCTATATGATGGGTTTCACACTCAGGAAAAGGATCTTGGAACCCTGGTTCAGTATGCAGCAGTGGTCAAAAAAAGCAAACAGAATGTTAGGAATTATTTAGAAAGGAATAGAAATCAACTCTGCAAATATCATAATGCCTCTGTATGCATCACTGTAAGCAGTTCTGTTTTCACCAGCTCTAAAAAGTTAGAACTAGAAAAGGTCTAGTGAAAGGTAACAGAATCATAATGGCAAATGATTATAGAATTACTTCTTCAATAAAGGCTTTACCGATTAGGGTTTGTTTTTTTTAGCTTGGAGATGTCTAAATAATAGAAATTTATAAAATCATGAATAGAGTGTAAAAAATTAATTTGATGATAAAAGGATGATTTTTTAATCATTACAATAGTAGTAGAGCTAGGGGATATTACATGAAACTAACAAAAAGAAGATTTAAAACAAATTTAAGAAAATATTTTTCAGTGAATGCACAAATAAGATATGCAAATTGTTGCCAGAGGAACTTGTCAAGGCTAGGAGTGAAGCTCAGTTTACCATACCATTAGAACAATGCTTTCGGGAGAAAAAGATTCAACATTTAGCCAAATCGACTTGGAGCTTGCTATCTCCTTTTCCTGGGAGTAAATTGTATAATTCTAAGTGACCTGGATTGGCCAAGGATGCAGGGTTTGATGAGCCATTGGTCTGACCAGCATGGCATTTCAATATTCTTGTGTTATATTCTTAAGCTTTTGAAAATTTGCCTTCAAATAGAGATGCACATTTTTTTTCAATAAATGAGTAATTTGAATTTTAAAAAAAAAACTTTTTTGGGTCATTCCATTCCAAACAAAACAAACATAGCCATCTATAGCCAAGAATTGGAAGAAAAAGGTGAGGAATAGGCAGGCCCGGCCCTTGCTCACTTGGATGGCGGTTGGCGAGCAGGGTAGCAGGATCATTTGGTTGCTTTTTTTTTTTTTACATGTTTGCCACTTAACTTTAACAATGCTCTTGGCCATATCTAGAGTTAGCTGAATATCTTATTCAACTAACTCAAAATTCCACAGTACAACATCCACAAAATTCATCCCACTTATCCGAGTAAATTTTCATCAGATAATGACTTAGCTGGATACAATTTAGCTGAATAAGTGTTGGTGATTTTCAAACCTCAGCATTTATCTTGATAACATTTGGTTCATGTCATTTGTTCATTAGCTTCAAAGGAAAAAAAACATTCATTTGTGTTATTTGTTCTTTTTTTTTTTGCTATCAAAATCAGTGGCAGAAGCACTACAGCCTGTTTTGGGCTCCAAAATGTGGATTTTCTAATTGTTTTTAATGAAGCAGGTGGGTAGATTTCATCAGAAGGGCGATGACATGCCACTGCATCCAGATTATGTGGATGTGACACCAAAAGTGGAGTGAAGACCCTAGGGACCAGCAATGGGGCAAAACAGTGCCTGAGGTGACAGGAGGTCTCCAAGGCACAGCAAAAGGGGGAAGAATACCCCAAAGCTTCAAAAGCGGTAATTGACTAAAGTGGCATGAGCCCTCAAAGGCAGCATGAGAGACAAAGTTGCACCAATAGTGTTATGAACATCGTAAGGCACGATGAAGGGGAACAAAATGGAAAAGGTGGCAGAAAAAACCAAAGGCAATGATAAAGGGACAAAGCAGCACAAAGAGTGGCATCAACATACAAAGGAATCATGAGCAGTGAAAAGCAGTTCCCCATGCTGGCAAGAACACCCCAAGATGTAGAGTCTGAGCTATGACAGCAAGATGCTCAAAGTTTAAAGTCTAGGCACAGTAGCAAGGCTGAGCAGGATAAAGGGGTAGAGCGGCAAGGCAGAATGCCATGGGAGATATTTGTCTTCCTATTCAAACATTTTGCACTTGTCAGTTTATTGCAAGACAATGATCTGTCTTTAGTATTATTGAGCATTATTTTTGCAACATAAGCTTTTATTACATTCCCATCTTGAACTTGATCTTGCTGCTGAGTGGAATTTTGGGTTTCTTATGAAATGCGCTTTCTGATTGAAACTTTGTCATAATCAGAACAAGACAATGGTCTTTCTTCTTCAGCATGAATTTCCCAGCAATTTGTGAGGTTTTCTTTATTAAGAAAGCATTTCCCATATTCTGTAGCTGAAAATAGTCTCTTCCCTTTGTTGCTTTTCTGAAACCTTTACCACATTTAGAACATGAAAACATCTCTCTTTTCCATGTTCTTCTCTTATGCCTGCATTTCTTCCTTCTGACTGAGGATTTTTGAGGACAAAAGAAAGAAGAAGGGTGGAAGAAGTAGGCTGGGATCCTAGAGATCTACAACAATAAGGAAGAGAACCAGAAAAAAAGATTGAGCAGGAGGCAAGACTTGTATTTTTTCTTCATTCAAATGTTTTTTTCTGGGGATAAAACATCCCAGTATAACCAACAAAGAAACAGGGTGAGAGAATTATGCTAGGATTCTAGAAGGGTAGAATAAAATGAAAAACCAGAAAAGAGATGGGTGAGAGGAGAAACTTGTATTTGTTTGTTTTTTTTTAATTTTTTTTCTGGGGACACAACATCTCAGTATAACAGGATGGGAGAACTAGGATAAGATCTAAACATGAAGGCACCAAAACTCTCCTTGTGGTACATTATAGGCATTGCAGGTATGCAGAGTAGCAATAAGACACCCAAGGTGATACATCTGAGACATGGCTGTTAGGTAATAATCCCACTAGGCCAATGAGAAGAGCTTATCAAGGCACTCTCTTCGTCCCTCAAGCAAAAACGTCGCTAAAGATCAGGGCCTTCTCTACCTCAGGACCCACTCAATGGAACAATCTCCCATTGGACCTCAGACAAGATCCTTGCCCAATATCCTTCAAAAAAAAATTAAAAACATGGTTATTCAACCTTGCATTTCCAGAATCTGCATTTTAACTAATCACATTCTTTCTTTGAATGCTTTAGGACATTTATGACTATGTATTGTAAATATTTTTTTCTCTGTTCAGTTAAATTTTAACTGTGTTTGCCCAGTTTATAATGTATGTTCTTAGTTCCATGTATCGCCGTACAGGCAGTTTTCGTGTTCCTTGTAAACCGGTTTGATTTGTATTTAATGCAAGATCGGTATCTAAAAACCAAAAATAAATAAATAAATAAATAGCAACACTCCAAAAGTGGTACATCTATGTGATGGCAGCTAGGCAGAGCGGTAGCAGCAAGAGCCTTATAGTGGTATATTAGTGACATGACAGGTAGGCAGAACAGTAGCAGCAAGAGCCTTATAGTGGTATATTAGTGGCATGATAGCTAGGCAGAGCGGTAGCAGCAAGAGCCTTATAGTGGTATATTAGTGCATGATAGGTAGGCAGAGCGGTAGCAGCAAGACCCTTATAGTGGTATATTAGTGGCATGACAGGTAGGCAGAGCAGTAACAGCAAGAGCCTTATAGTGGTATATTAGTGGCATGACAGGTAGGCAGAACAGTAGTAGCAAGACCCCTAAGATGGTACATCTGGGGCATGGCAGGTAGGCAGAGTCATGGCTCAAGATCTTAAGATGGTACTGCTTGGGCATGGCAGATAGGTAGATCAGTAACAGAAAGATCCTAAGGTGGCACATCTGGGGCATGGCATGGAAACAGAGAATAGGTAGCAAGACCTCCTAATGTGTAACATTTAGGGGCATAACTGGTAGACAGAGTGGCATCAAGGTTTTCAAAGTGATTTCAGTCTTCCTGCCACTAACATCAAAATTCTGGAAACCCAAGGAAATGCAGATTGATTTACAAAAAGACAAGCTTTTCCATCAAATCTGGTGCCAGCATTCATTAGAGTTCCCAATGTCAACTGCCATTGTTAAGACATGTTCACTTGGCATGCTGGTTGGTAGATAGAAAAGATAGTCTAAGCTACCTTGGCTAGGTCCGATTTGTCACACATGTGTGCATGTCCTCAATGGAGTCTGTGAGATAGCGTGTGTTATGGTTTTGAGGTGTTGGAGTGGATTCTTGGGTACTGTGGTGATGGCCACTCCTACGGGGAGGAGCCCCGTGAGGAACCACAGTACTAGGCTAGACTTGGGACATGTAAACACAGAGTTTTGTCTTTTATTATATAGCAGAATGGTAGCACCAGAGGTGGCAGTAGTGAGGTGATCCAGAGGTAGCAGTCCAGGGGCCCTCCGCAGAGGAGACCCATCTCACAATGATAATATAGGGATGCAGGTTCCCAGTGCTGAGCTGTAGATGAGACAGACTGACAATATTATATTACTCACTAAGTTGGTAGCTGTATAGATGGAGATCCCAGCAGGCAGAAGTAGTTGGATACAGGCACCGAGGCAGGGAGAGCAGGCCCTCGAGGAGCGAGTACCTGATACCTGATAGGCACCTGAAAGAAAGCACAGGGCCCACAAGGAGCGGATACCCAGGTTAGAGAAATACCCCGAAGGGCAGAGAGAGCTTCCAGCGGCAGCAAGGAAGTGGCAGAGTAACTCAGACTGGACGAGTCCAATCCTTGCTAACTCGATTTGTTAGCAAATGAAGGGCAGGCTAAATACCCGGATGGCGTGACGTCACTCGAGGGGGACGCCCCAGAGGTTCCCGCCATGACATGGATAAAGACGTCAGTGGCATGCATGCGTGCACCCTAGGAGGCCCTCAGGAGAAACATGGTGGATATAGCCTTGCCATTGCCATTCTGGGAACGCCAGAGAGAGTGGTATGCAGATGCGGCAGTAGCCATCTTCCCAAGGCTAGCGGGGAGAGCAGAGAGAAAGTTGAGGCACAGAGGTCGAAGCCGTCTGAGACCGAGGGACACAACAGCATGTCACAGAAATTTGGCCTGGGGTAGGCAGAGGATCTCTCCTACCAGCTGCTTTAGCTATAGCCTGTATCAGGAAAGATAGTGCTTTGCAGGCAATGTGGCTTTTCTGTATTGAGGTGGGGGGGAATGGTGGCTGACAGGAAACTGCTCCTACTTACAATACTCTCTGAGGTGATCACATCCCCACTGTGCCTCTGCCTCTGGTGCTCCTATTTACACACCCAAGCTATCAGCAACTCCTTCATGAATGTGAGATGCTGGAACTGGAGGCCAGATGCCCTTTCACCCATAGATTACAAATGATAGCAAGCATGTATATATTGTTTTATGTGAGAGGTTTCAGTCTCTCTTGCATCATCTACTGCAAGGACTCCAGTAAGAGAAACACCTCTGTCTCCATTCTCTCTTGCTCAAAAAAGCCCTCTAACTTTTCCTTCAGAATATTTACAGTAGGGATGACTCTGCCCCATGTACCATTTATGGAACTTAAATCATCTGTGGCAACCTTGAAGGGTTTCAGGATTTATATCACCTGCCTCATCACTCCCCGATCAGGGGAGTGATGAGGGCGAGCCACCCTTTTCTCTGTTTCCAGACAGTTCATGAAGGGGTGTTTGCTGCTCTGAAAACCTCTGAAGCATCATATAGGAGGAGTTCCAGTAGGTATCAACAACTTGAATCAGACATTTGAGAAGCATACTGCATTTTTCCAACTTCCCATGGAGAAGCTACCCCACCTTCGTTCTTCTAAGGAAATGGCCTGCTACTCTCTCTCTCTCAAGTCCTTTAAGAATGGATTCCTGTTTTCCTTGGGCCCAGTCCCTCACTGGAAGGTGCAACACTTATGCAAAGCAATGGCTGTCCTGAAAGCCCTCATCTCCCATTGCCTTTACCATATTTGTACTAATGTCTGTCACAAAGAACCAAGACTTCTGCCTCTCTGGTATAGCTGCCAACTCTCCAGCATCTTTTTTATGGCTGATAAAATATTGCATGATGTAGGGGGTTATACATCAACTAGGTGTGCAGCAAAGTCTATCTGAACACTGATGCTCTATCCATGCTAGAGCTGCTGCTAGAATATACCTCAGCCAGGTCCTACCGAGAGTTAAGCATTCATAGCATTCATGCTGGTCCAGATATCACTGGTGAAATGCATGTTAATCCACTCTATCTTTGCCAGCTGCAACTGCATTCAGCATTGGTGTACAAGCTGGGATGACCTTCCTGCTAAATGTAGTCCTGAAGGGGCCTTAGGAATTGGAGGCTAATACATGCAGCAGATGTTTAAAGACCATGTTTTCCTATACCCGCAAGGGCTGCTCATCATGGGCAAGCATTTCCCCCATACTCCTCAATACAATTTTAGATGCTGCTTGCCTCTTGTACCAAACACTGTTATACATCAACATCCTATTTCCTCCACTGTGGGTTGACACTTTGGATGAATGGATGATAACCTGTCACCTGACTGGTGGAAGGGATTATGGTTCAGCATGGGGAAAATATTTTTCTCTTTTCATCAACTTGCCTCTGGCTTTTGCTTGAAGTAGTAGAATGGGTCTCCAGGCTAGTATTGCTACCCTCTCTGATGCCAATGCTGGTGGATGCTGCTTCTCCAGGTGAAGCTGCATATCAGCATTTATGAGATGACCCAGTTGCTTCCCTCTACTGATATCCTTCCTGCAGTGAAAACACTGAGAAAAATGTGAGTCTTCTTTCACTTTAAAGTGCTTCTAGATCAGGAATTTCTTCCTGCTATCCTTTCTCTACATCCTTGGGGGTTGATACTGCCACTGGAGCTGAGATAGAGGGAGAACCCTGAAAAAAATGTCAGAAGCACTGCTTACACTCTCTATGTACACTGCTTTCTCTGCTAGGGATTTTATCTCAGAATCATCAGTATCATCTCTCTCTCTTCTTATCACCTCACTTGAGGCTATGATGTTACTGACTAAACCTCCTAAATTCTCCTCAGCTACTATCTCTTCAAGTTCTGATTCAGAGAATCCCAGAAAAAATTCTTCCTCTGAATCACTTGGTGAAAATACTGCATTCATGGTTTCAGAAGCAGGAACCAAAAAGAACAGTGGCACATACTCTTCA
Organism: Rhinatrema bivittatum; assembly: GCF_901001135.1. Taxonomy (NCBI): domain Eukaryota; kingdom Metazoa; phylum Chordata; class Amphibia; order Gymnophiona; family Rhinatrematidae; genus Rhinatrema; species Rhinatrema bivittatum. The sequence continues at coordinate 67,574,220 of NC_042630.1, forward strand.
GATTTCAATTTCTTCTGCATTGAGCTGTCTTTCTCTCTTGACATTTTAGACCTAACGATCTCCCTTATCAAATTTAGGTGCAGGACTCATTTTTATATTGATGCCCCTGCCAAAGTTGGCAACCCTGCCAGCATTACCCCATCTCCCTTTCCATGGAATGATGGAATTTGTCAGATGCACTGCCTATTTGGGGCTTTGGATATTACAAATGAATTTACAGTATTTAGTGAGATTATAACTGTCTCCCCACTCACAATAATACTAACTGTACAGAGAACTGTTGGTCTATCTCTCTCTCACACACACACACACACACACACAAATCTTTGCCAACAATGCAACTCTCATTGGATTAGCTTGGAAGTAGAGCTTATAGTCATCACCACTGCTATTTGTACTGGGCTCAGGTCTCTCTGGAGAAAAAGCCTTCTCTCTTACTCTACCATTGCCTCATTTGCCTTCTGATGCCAGTGATTTGATAAGATTTAAAAAAATATCAATGGTGGGTAGGTGCTTTTAGTATTACAATGTTTGTACATCCTTATGGGCATGTGCATTCATTTGGAATGAATGGGTAATCTGACCGAAATGAATGTTTTTAATTTGTTTTGTTCCAAATGAAACAAATGGATGGGAACTCTAAAAACAATGAACAATATATTTTGTATTTGTTTTCAGATCCATTTTGTTGTTTACTGAAGGCAAGCCAGAGAGGACAGAGCTAGGATGAGAAGGAACAGACAGGAGAATTGTTGCGCTGGAGGTGGACCCTTGGCCTGGCGCAGGAGTGGTACGGCCCTCTGAGGGATCCCAGAGGGCACCTGCCGCCAGGAGGCAGAGCACACAAGGAGACAGAGGAAGTCAGGAGTTTCACCAATAATGGCCCAGGGGCTCTGCGGGTTGAGCCCTTGGATTCCCGGGCTGCCAGGGCTTAGGTGGGCCTTTAGGGGTCTCCCAGAGAGATGGAGGAGAGGTGTGCCCATCACGACTAGAGGTGTGCAGCTGATGATGAATAGGCGATCTAGACCAGAACAGAGAGTACCAGAAACCACGGGTATAAGACAGGAACTGAAGGTCCTCCAGACAGGATAGGCAGCGCCTAGTGGTCTAGCTTGGGGAAGGCCGCGGTTAGTGTCAAAGCAGGTAGACATGGTGGTGTCAGGAGAAGCAAAGAGAGTGTCCGAGTGGAGCACAAGGGTCAAAGCCAGGGTATCCATCCAAGGGTCAGTTCCAGGTATCAGTCCGAGCGTGGTCAGTGGCAAGCAGAGGTCAGTTCCAGGTATCAGTCTGAGTGTGGTCAGTGGCAAGCAGAGGTCAATACTGGGTATCAGTCCAAGCATGGTCAGGGCTAGCCGAGGTCAGTACCGAGTATCAGTCCAAGAAGGTACAACCTGGGTAGCGGAATATGGAACAGGAAACAGGAACAGACGCTGGAACACAGGAACTCAGGAACACTGGAACAAGCACAGGAGCAAGGAATACAGGAACACTGGAACAAGGACGGCAACTAACTTCACACGAGGTGACAACCCGATTGCCAAGGCAAGGAACTTAAATACTCAGCTAAGTGACGTCATCAGGAGGCATCCGGGCCGAGGTTCCGCCCTGGGCCCTTTAAATGGAGGTATGTCGGTCGCGCACGTGCCTAGGGGTGGGGCCAAGGACGCCAAGGAAGCAGAGTCCCTGCAGGAGCTCCGTTGAGAGGCCTGCGAAGCTGGAGGCATTCGTGACAAGCGCTGGGGACGCGGAGAGCTGGCTGCTGCAGCTAGGGAGGATGAGCTGGAGCCCACGGAGGGGAGCCCGAGGTGAGCAGGCCCAGTCGCAGCCCCAGCACAGCTGGGGCGCACAACAGTAACCCCCCCCTTCTAGGCCTTCCCCTTACCGATCAAGGCTTCTCTGGATGCTGGAGATGGAAGACACGGAGAAGGTTCTTGTCAAGGATGTGGGAGGGCTCCCACAAGTTCTCCTCAGGACCGAAGCCCTCCCATGCCAGGAGGTATTCCCAGCATCCTCTTCAGCGGCGAACATCCAGGACCTCCAGGACATGGAGGGTGGCCTCGGGTTCAGTGGAGAGCTGGGTAGGTGGCGGTGGTTTCCGCAAGTGCCAGGAGAGAATTAGGGGCTTGAGCAGGAATACATGAAATGTATTGTGAATCCCAAGGCTTGCAGGCAGCTTCAGCTGGTACGTTACTGCTCCCACTCGGTGTAGGATGGGGAATGGCCCCACATACTTTGGAGCCAATAATTGAGAAGGCAGCTGGAGGCGGATATGTCGCATGCAGTTTAAAGTTCAATTATTGTATGATTTCCTATTAATCATATAAAAGACAAGATCCAGATCTCACATTATATACTTTAGATTATGAAAATTGTTACCGTTAAATGTTTTGGCACTTTGTTAGTAAGAATTTAATCAAATACATATATGCGTGCCGCACTGTAAACCATTGTGATGGTGCACCACTAAACGACAGTATAGAAAAGATTTTAAATAAATAAATAAATAAATGCTGAGCCAGACATTCTGTCCTGGGAGAAATACTGGGGTGGCACAATGATGGGTGTCCGTCACCCATTTGGCACGATCGGCCACTTGACAGAGACATTCTTTGACCTGTCCCACAGACAGTGGATAGTCTGGGCCATGAATTGCACTGCAGGTGATGGCACACTGAGCTGAATCGGAAGAGGCAGACTGGGCTGCCAGCCAAAGACCACCACAAATGGAGAGGTTTCAGTGGCGGATGCGATATGGGTGTTGTGTGACAACTCTGCCCACGGGAGGAGGTCGGCCCAGTTGTCTTGCTGGTCATTAACGTAAGACCGGAGGAAGGCCTTCAGGAGCAATTGGTTCTCTCGGCCTGACCGTTAGCCTGTGAATGGTAGGCGGAAGTCAGGGTCAGGGTGATGTTAAACTTCCTGCAGAGAGACCTCCAGTACTTTGCAGCGAACTGTGGGCCATGGTCTGAAATGATTTCCTGTGGGAATCCATGGAGACAGACGACGTGGTTCAGGAAGAGTCGGGCGAGTTCAAGAGCCGATGGTAGGCCAAGTAAAGGCACAAAATGGGCCATTTTGGAGAAACAATCTATTATGACCCAGATTATGGTGTGCCCCTTGGAAGGGGGCAGATCCACAATGAAGTCTCTAGAAAGACTAGTCCAAGGTTCTGTGGGTGAAGGAAGGGGCTGGGGAATCCCCCACGGATGTTCAGTGAGAGGTTTGTGTTGAGCGCAGACAGAACAAGAGTCTACGTAGTCTTGAGAATCTTTTACCATACCGGCCCACCAGTAGTGTCTGCAGAGCATCTCGAGTGTCCGGGCCCGGCCAGGATGGCCATCGAGTCGGGAGTCGTGGGCCCAGTGTAGTACTCGGTCTCAGAGGCATTGAGGCACCACCATCTTACCAGCTGGTACCGTGGTAGAAACTGCGAGGGAGATGCAGGCAGGATCTATAGTATGAGCCAGAGTTTCAGGGGTATCTTCTGGCTCTACCGAGTGTGAGAGTGCATCAGCTTGGAGATTCTTCTCAGCTGGGTGGTAACGCAATTCAAAATTGAACCGTGCAAAGAAGAGGGCCCAGCAGGCCTGCCGTGTGTTCAGTAGCTGGGCTTCTTTCAGGTGTTCTAAGTTTTTGTGGTCCGTGTAGATGGTACATTTGTGTTGAGCCCCTTCAAGCCAGTGGCGCCACTCTTGGAGGGCGAGCTTCATGGCCAGGAGTGCACAGTCCCCGATGGTATAATTGCGTTCTGCCGGTGAGAACTTGTGAGAGTAAAAGGAACATGGAACTAGGGCTCCTTTCGTGGAGTACTGGCTGAGGAACGCCCCGGCGCCAATGGCGGACACGTCGACTTCTACAATGAAGGGGTGGTTCAGGTCCAGATGGTGGAGACATGGGCCAATATGGAAGGCTTCCTTGAGGGACTAGAATGCAGACTGGGCTTTGGGAATCCACTCCCGGAGATTGCATCCCATCTTAGTCATAGAGGTGAGTGGAGCGGCTAGCGTGGGAATAGTCTGTGATAAAGTGCTGAGGCCCAATAATAGTTCATGAATCCCAAGAACCTTTGTAGAGCCCGCAGACCAACAGGCTGGGGCCAGTCACGAATACCTTGCAGTTTGTCTGGGTCCATAGTGAATCCCTGGCTGGAGATGATGTAGCTCAGGAATGGTAGGCTGGACTGTTCACAAAGGCACTTTTCGAGTTTGTCTTAGAGATGATGTTCCTTAAGCCGCTGGAGAACAGTCTGTACATGAGAGCGATGGGATTCAATGTCCTTAGAGAAGATCAAAATGTCATCTAAATAGACTATGAAGGAGGAATATAGGAGGTCCCGGATGATCTCATTCATCATTCTCTGGAAGATGGCGGGGGTGTTGCATAGCCCAAAGGGAATTACTACTTATTCGTAGGGTCCATCTCACAAGTTGAATGTGGTCTTCCAAATGTCTTCAGGCTGAATGCGGACCAAATTATATGCCCCGTGCAGGTCCAACTTGGTAAAAATCTGGGCCCCCTGGAGTCGATCAAACAGCTCACTGATGGGTGGCAGTGGGTACCGGTCTTTCTGGGTAATGACGTTCAAGCCTCGGTAGTCAATATACTGCCTTAAGGTGCCGTCCTTCTTTTTTTACCAAAAAGAATCCAGCGCCCACAGGGGATGTACAGGACCTGATAAAGCCCTTGGCCAGGTTTTCCTTGATGTAGGTGGACATGGCCTGAGTCTCTGGAAGTAAGAGTGGGTAAGTTCTGCCCTTAGGAGGCGTGGTAACAGCTCGATGGGGCAGTTAAACTTCTGAAGTGGTGGTAGGATCTCAGTTTCCTGTTTGGAGAAGACATCTTGGTAGTCAGCATAGGGCGTAGGTAGTCCAGGAAGAGGTGTGGATGTAAGCACAGGTATGAACGTGGACACCCATTGTAAGCAGTGGGTCTGGCAGTGAGAACCCCACTCGATGAGTTGGAGCGACTCCCAGTCAAAATGTGGAGAGTGCAGTTGGCACCAGGGTAAACCAAGGACAATGGGGTGTACTGACCATATCAGGACCAGAAGGGAAAGCTCCTCATCATGGAGAGTTCCTACAGTCAGTCGGGTGGCTAGGGTATGATGGGTGATGTGATCAGGTAAAGGTTCTCCATGGATGGAGGCTATTCTCAAGGGATCCTCAAGGGGTCGAGTAGGAATCCAGAGTAGTGTGACTAGTTCCTCTAGAATGAAATTTCTACCTGCCCCAGTATCCACGAGGGCAGTGGTGGAGAACGAATGTGTCTCCCTGAAAAGGGAGAAAGGCAGTAGTAATTGAGGACTGGTAACTGTAGTGCCCAAGTTCGAGACCCCCACCGGGCTTAGACTTTGGAGTTTCCCGGTCGTACTGGACATGTCTGGATAAGGTAGCCAGAACCTCCACAGTAGAGGCAGAGACTGGACTTCCTCCTTCGAAGGCGTTCCTCGGGAGTAAGTCAACAATGGTTAATCTGCATCGGTTCCTCCCTAGATGTGGAAACCATCAGTGGAGCCCTTGATCTGGGGCTAGCGGACCATGGTGGTTCTGGGGCCACTTGTCGTATGGTCCTTACTTCCCGATGCATTTCCTGGAGACAGTTGTCAATCTGCCTCACCAATGAGATGAGGTCCTCCAACGTACCAGGAATCTCTCGGGCTGCCAGTTCATCTTTCAGGGCAGGAGACAATCCCTCGAGATAGAGCAACTGCAAGCAGTCATCCTGCCATCCCAATTCCGTTGCCAGGGTTCAGAACTCCATGGTGTATTCTGTGAGGAAATGGGACCCCTGGCGGAGGTGGAAGAAATGGTGTCCGGCGACCGCCTGACAGCCCGGGTCATTGAAGGTGTGTTGGAACGTAGAGATGATGTGAGGGCGCTGTAGTAGTATGGAATCAGAACGCTCCCAGAATGGAGAGGCCCATGCCAGGGCCATCCCCTCCAAACGGGACAAGATGAAGGTGATCTTGGTCACTTCATCTGGAAACAGAGAAGGTTGAAGAGCGAATTGCATGTAACACTGGTTAATGAAGCCTCGGCACTGATATTGTCAAGTTTAGATTACTGTATCGCTCTGTATTTAGGACTCCCCAATTCCACTATTCGACCACTTCATCTTATTCAAAACTCTACAGCACTTATCTTATATAACTTAACACGCAGAGATCACATATCACCAATCTTACAACAACTTCATTGGCTTCTGATATCTTATTGAATCTCCTACAAAATCTTATCAATAATTCACGGTCTATTATATAATGCAAACTCCGTATGGCTTTGTTCCTTACTCAGAATTTATAAGCCATCAAGACAACTATGAGAATTTTAAAAACATTTAAAAACTTACCTATTTAAGTGTGCTCACAACCCCAGATAACTGAACCAATACTGATTACATAACCCAAAGAATAATCATAATAAGAGTCAATAAACATTTTGTTTTTACTACAACTACGTCAAGTTTCTGACCATAATAATTTACTGCAATACTGCAATACTGATGTTGTATTTATTCTATATTATGTTTTTGGTTTAATGTAATAATAGGTAGAATTTATTTTTATTTTTATTTTATTTTTATTTTATTTTCATTTGTATTATTATTATTATTATTATTTGTATTTTATTTAGATTGTATTGCCTTTTATCATGAACACTTATTTAATTGACAATTTGGTTTAAATGTACTTTGTTTGACATTTTAAATTGTGTATGTTTGCTGTAAACTGCCTAGATGGCCAGACACTGGCTAATTCGCAGTATATAAAAACTTTTTAAATAAAAATAAAATAAAGGGTCCCCATTGAATCAGGGAGGAGCTGGGAGGGCCAGCAGTGCCCATGAGGGCAATGAACCAGAGAAAGCACTATTAGCAAGAGTCCCAGGGTTGGCCATGGCGGACTCTTCAAGTTGTGAGCATAGTCTTTTGACTGAGGTGGCCAATGCCTCGAGGAATTGCTGCTGCTCCCGGACACATGTGGTCAGGCCCAGAATCACCAGCAAGGTGGGGGACTCCATCGAGTCCATGGCCCTGGCAATCTGTTGCGCTGGAGGTGGGCGCTGGAGGTAGATCCTTGGCCTGGGGCAGGAGTGGTACGACCCTCTGAGGGATCCCAGAGGATGCCTACCGCGAGGAGGCAGAGCACACGAGGAAACAGAGGCAGTCAGGAGCTTCACCAATAACGGCCCGGGGGCTCTGCGGGTTGAGCCCCTGGATTCCCGGGATGCATGGGCTTAGGTGGGCCTTCCCATCAGCCACCACCGCCTGCGCAAGTGGCCACAGAACCTGATACGGTACTTCAAGTAAGAGAAGTCCTTGATATTCATCACCTCTGGGGCAAATTGGAGTACCTCCTCACATGGGAGGCGTTCGGGCCCGAGGAAAACTTGTGGGAGCCATCTCGTAACATCCTAGACAAGAACCTTCTGCAGGCATTCCATCGATCACATCCCCAGAAGCTCCGACCGATGAGGGGGAGGCCTAGAGGGGGGTAGTGTTGCATGCCCCGGCCACAATAGGGCCGCGCCCAGGCCTGCTCACCTTCTTCCTAGCTCCATGGGCTCCGGACTCGCCTCCCCTGCTGCTGCTGCAAACCGGCTGCGTCCTCGACCTCAGGCAGTGGCGTCCCGGGCTCCCTCCAGTGCTTCGGCATTCCAGGCCTTGCTCTCCGTGCCACGCTGAGGCTCGGCGACCTCTGCTGCTTCAGCTCCGCCCCTAGACACATGTGTGCAGACCGTCAGCCCTTTAAAGGGCCAGGGGTGGGAAACTGCTCCGTGGCATGCCCTGATGATGTCACATAAGTACCTTAGTCCCTCGCCTTGGCAAACGGGTCGTCACACTCAGTGTGAGCTAGTTGCCGTCCTTGTACGTGTTCCTGCATTCCTGTGCTTGTTCCAGTGTTCCTGAGTTCCTTCATTGTTCCTGTGGTCCTTCCTGAGTTCCAGCACCTGTTCTTTTGTTCCTTCGTCCTGAGTTGTTCTACATTCCGCATCCCAGGTTGTACCCTTCTTGGACTGATACCTCAGCTTGCCTTTGACCACGCTCGGACTGATACCTGGAACTGACATCTGCTTGCCTTTGACCACACTTGGACTGATAACTGGAACCGACCCTTGCTTTGGCTGACCATCCTCAGATGGTTACCCTGGCTTTGACCCTTGTGCTCCATTTGGACACTCTCTTCACTTCTCCTGTGACCACCAGGTCCGCCTGCTTCGACGGTCAGTGACCTTCCTCGAGCTAGACCAATAGGTGCTGCCTACCCTGACTAGAGGACCTTCTATTCCTGCTACATCCCTGTGGTCTCTGGTACTCTCTGTTCTGGCCTAGTTCGTCTGTTCAACGTCAGCCACGCACCTTTACTCCTTGTGGGCACACCTCTCCACCATCTCTCCGGGAGACCTCTAGAGGCCTACCTAAGCCCAGGCAAACTGGGAATCCAAGGGCTAAACCCATGGAGACCCCGGGCCGTTATTGGTGAAGCTCCAGCTTGCCTCTGTCTCCTTGTGTGCTCCACCTCCTGGCGGCAGGCATCCCCTGAATTCCCTCAGAGGGCAGTACCTAGAAGATGTGGTAGACCTGATTGACAAACTGAAGAGTAGTAAATCACCTGGACTAGATGGTATACACCCGAGTTCTGAAGGAACTAAAAAATGAAATTTCAGACCTATTAGTAAAAATTTGTAACCTATCATTAAAATCATCCATTGTACCTGAAGACTGCAGGATAGCAAATGTAACCCCAATATTTAAAAAGGGCTCCAGGGGCGATCCAGGAAATTACAGACCGGTTAGCCTGACTTCAGTGCCAGGAAAAATAGTGGAAAGTGTTCTAAACATCAAAATCACAGAACATATAGAAAGACATGGTTTAATGGAACAAAGTCAGCATGGCTTTACCCAGGGCAAGTCTTGCCTCACAAATCTGCTTCACTTTTTTGAAGGAGTTAATAAACATGTGGATAAAGGTGAACCGGTAGATATAGTATACTTGAATTTTCAGAAGGCTTTTGACAAAGTTCCTCATGAGAGGCTTCTAGGAAAAGTAAAAAGTCATGGGATAGGTGGCGATGTCCTTTCGTGGATTGCAAACTGGCTAAAAGACAGGAAACAGAGAGTAGGATTAAATGGACAATTTTCTCAGTGGAAGGGAATAGACACTGGAGTGCCTCAGGGATCTGTATTGGGACCCTTACTTTTCAATATATTTATAAATGATCTGGAAAGAAATATGACAAGTGAGACAATGAAATTTGCAGATGACACAAAATTGTTCAGAGTAGTTAAATCACAAGCAGATTGTGATAAATTGCAGGAAGACCTTGTGAGACTGGAAACTTGGGCATCCAAATGGCAGATGAAATTTAATGTGGATAAGTGTAAGGTGATGCATTTAGGGAAAAATAACCCATGCTATAATTACACAATGTTGGGTTCCATATTAGGTGCTACAACCCAAGAAAGAGATCTAGGTGTCATAGTGGATAACACATTGAAATCGTCGGTTCAGTGTGCTGCGGCAGTCAAAAAAGCAAACAGAATGTTGGGAATTATTAGAAAGGGAATGGTGAATAAAACGGAAAATGTCATAATGCCTCTGTATCGCGCCATGGTGAGACCGCACCTTGAATACTGTGTACAATTCTGGTCGCCGCATCTGAAAAAAGATATAATTGCGATGGAGAAGGTACAGAGAAGGGCTACCAAAATGATAAGGGGAATGGAACAGCTCCCCTATGAGCAAAGACTAAAGAGGTTAGGACTTTTCAGCTTGGAGAAGAGACGACTGTGGGGGGGATATGATAGAGATGTTTAAAATAATGAGAGGTCTAGAACGGGTAGATGTGAATCGGTTATTTACTCTTTCGGATAATAGAAAGACTAGGGGGCACTCCATGATGTTAGCATGTGGCACATTTAAAACTAATCGGAGAAAGTTCTTTTTTACTCAACGCACAATTAAACTCTGGAATTTGTTGCCAGAGGATGTGGTTAGTGCAGTTGGTATAGCTGTGTTTAAAAAAGGATTGGATAAGTTCTTGGAGAAGTCCATTACGTGCTATTAATTAAGTTGACTTAGAAAATAGCCACTGCTATTACTAGCAACTGTAACATGGAATAGATTTAGTTTTTGGGTACTCGCCAGGTTCTTATGGCACAACAGAGAGTGCTTTTAATTAACTGCAGTGAAGAAACACTTTACACACTGCAAAAAACAGATCATTTCTCTGTGTCTTTCCTGCTGCCAATGGCACAGTGTCAGTTGTAATGGGAGTCTTATCCTGATAAACACTGTGGTACTCTCACAGAAATTACAAACGTCCTTAGGCTGCCCTGTAGCACCCCATACCAAAGCTAGGCAAATTGTCAGTGAGTAACTCGAACAGCATACTTTGATTTATCCTGTTAACTTTTTTCAATTTTTTTTACTTTAAGTTTTTAAACATGGATTTTCAGAATTTCTGCCTCCTCTCTCTGAGATCCAACAGATGAATGGCTGAACAAAGTAGTGATTTCTAAAACTGTATTCTTTCGTCTAAAAATATGATGAAGTCATGGTATGTAGCTGCTAGCTGGGCAGGCTGGTTAAAATGTGTTGAAACATGCCTAACCAGTTCTGATCTGTCTGACTTGCTTAGCTTACCCCCCCCCCCACCCCCCCAGACTATACTGAGACCAAACTGAATGAGCTGAAATTTATTTTTATTTTTTTGTGAACTTCAATCATTCAGTTCAATTGACTCAATCTAAACCAAAATACATTTGTTGCATTTTTCACATTTGGATTATCCAAATGTGTATCCCTTATAGAAATGCAAAAGAGAGGTGAACTGAATAGTTTTGTACTCCTAGGTAAAAATGACCTGGCCAATGATGATAGTAGAGATTTAAAGGAAGTTCAAGGAGTTGGGGAATGGAATCTTACAGATAGCCAAATCTGTCTACAACAAAGGAACTTCAATTTGTGCTTGAAATATTGGTTGATAGAAATAGTCTTTGGCTATATTGGTAGCCGAGGATGTTTGTGGAAAGATAAGGATCTTTAAGAAATGATGGTTTACATCAATGCCAATAAGGAGGTTCATCAGCTTAGTCGTAGGTGGCAAAGGAAGAGATTCCCATGTGAATATTGAAAACCAGGGAGAAATTATGAAGGTCTGTGGAGTCATGAAGCTGGAAGAAATTCACTTGATAAAGAAGCCAAAGTTGCTTGGCACTGGGAGGTTAAGGAGAACTAGGGCAGGCATCTGCTGCTGGAAAAGGTAGGAGCACGGTGTCAAGAGAGCATAGATTAGGCCCAAACCTGAAGTTCAGGCCTGCAAGTATTTTCTGGAGACCTAGAAACCAGGAAACAGTAGGATATCAGTAACCCTGAAATAAATACAAGTTATTCAAGTATATATACCGCCAAAACTAACTGGATTGCTGTCATCATGTCAACTGCTTCAAAGGATCTGTAGAAGAAAGCTACATCTTCAGAACAGGTGTGCTCACTTCCAGTGACTGTCACTATTGATTTATTCATTTATTTTATTGAGTTCAATTCACAGAAAGTGTTTACTGTGTGCACCATGCCTCATGTCTTTATTAGTCTAAAATGAAACATTTATAGTATTACCATATCATTATTATTAATGATATTATTATTATTATTACAGAATGCAGAGATATGGAGGTGGGAAACGGAAGCCGCATTACAGAATTCATTCTCCTGGGATTTAAAGATGTGCCAGAGTTGCAGATGTTTCTCTTTGCACTTTTTTCTGTTTTCTTCCTGATCACACTGGGGGGCAATTTCACTATAGTTATATTGGTAATCACTGATCCCCACTTGCACATTCCTATGTATTTTCTCCTTGCTAATCTGTCTTTTCTTGACATCTGCTATTCAAATGTCACTGTTCCTAAGCTTTTGGTGAACTTCCTGTCAGAGAAGACAACCATTTCCTTCCAAGGGTGCATCACACAGCTACATTTTTTTCATTTCTTTGGGAGTACTGAAGCAATGATTCTTTGCGCCATGTCTTATGATCGCTATGTGGCAATCTGTAATCCCTTGCGGTATCCCATTCTTATGAATACAAAAGTCTGTATTCTGCTGGCATTAAGCTCCTGGGTAATTGGGTTCCTCTATTCAATGGTGCACACTATTTTAACATCCAGGTTACCTTTCTGTAAATACAATACAATTAGTAACTTCTACTGTGATGTTAAACCCTTGTTAAAACTAGCATGTATCAATACCCAGTTTAATGAGCGTCTGTTGAACATTGTTACTGGCTTCATAGCACTTAGTGCCTTTTCCTTAGTCATGATATCTTATTATCACATCAGCTCATCTATCCTCAAAATGCATTCAATCAATGGCAGAGAGAAAGCTATTTCTACCTGTGCCTCCCATCTGACTGTTGTATGTTTCTACTATGAGACAGCTATCTGTACATATCTGAGACCCACATCAGAGTATTTCCTTGAGCAAGACAGAATTTCTGCAATTTTTGTCACAGTGTTCACCCCTGCATTGAATCCCATTATTTATACTTTAAGAAACAAGGAGGTGCAAAGCTCCCTCAGAAGAACCATAATAACAAAAACAAATTTTTGCTAGATTAAATAAGAAGTTCCATACAGAATTAATGGGGCTTACTTTCCAATACAAGTGTGAAAATATGTGAATCCAAAAGTATGTCTGGCAGGTTACCCTTGGACCTCTTCACATGCACTGAAAATTTGATGTGACTTGGACTCTAAGTGGTGAATTTTCAGAGACATGAAAAAATGTGGCCATTATAAAATATCCCGAGGCTTGTAGTGCATGAAAAGAATGTGCTTTGTAAAGCTTACACTATGCTTATGGCCAGGGACACAAGAACACTTAGACTCAGTAAAAAGTATAATGTATTTTTATTAGTCAATTTAAGTGTTCTCGGGAGATGCTGGGTACTGGGTGCCCTTAGTCTTACAAACTGACCAGCATCTCTCTGGATACAGGAAGTGACCCTTGTTTTATAGATAACATTCAAATACAGGAAAAGGATAGAAGGTTCTAGAGACTTGCATGACTGCCCAAAGGATCATTTACATAAGTTGTAATGTCGACTGCATGATTAAATCATTGCTAACTACCCTGATTGGCTTCCCAGGATGTGTAGCCCATTTCCCATGGCTCTCTTTGTTCTGTTAAACTCTTACTGGTAAAGGCAATCAACACTGTCTGTAACTGTGTGGATTACAAACTCCTGAGAATGGTGCCTGAAGCTCCCCTGTGGTTTCTTCTTTTGTGACTCTATGAATAGACATCACCTGTCTGGTGCCAGCTTGCCTGCCTCCACAGATATCCAGGGACATTCTGTAAGTCATGCTCAGAAAGTCACTCCAGAGTCCATTCAGCCCAGGCAGGCCAAAGACACGCAGAGGCTTCTGGGGATTTCCTTCTCCATGCTGGTTTTCTGTTCAGGCATACTTCTCAACTTAATCAAGTTCACTCATACTTCTGTGTGCACTGAGGAGATACATTTTGGAGGTCAGAGTTGGTACTTATGAGCTTACATTTATTTTTCAGAACTGTGCATATACGTTAATCCATACAAGTTATGCCCTATGAATTGCAGATGTAACTTTGTTTGGGTTATTTTGTTCAAATTACCCAAGCATTTTCAAAACAAACTTATGCATATAAGTTTACTTTCAAAAAGTGGGGTTAAATCAGCTTGCAAAAGTTGCCTGTGAACCTTATTCCTGTCCTCACAGTTCTAAAATGATTCTCCTTGGAAGTCTGTGGGTACCTTTTACCATATTTTACTCACCCTAGACCTACAGACCCCACTCAAACTCCATGCCTCAGACAGGCCTATCAGAGAGACATATAAAGGAATGCTGCAAGTCCCACCTACCAAATCCACCCGTCTAACAAACACCAAAGAACGTTCCTTCTCTACAGCAGGACCAGTCCTCTGGAACAAACTACCGACTGATCTAAGACTGGAACCTTGCCTCCACACCTTCCGAAGGAAACTTAAGACGTGGCTTTTCCTCCAAGCCTTCCCCTAAAACAAATTAACTCGTCATACCCAGATCAAGGAACTGAATGTCATATTTTATGATAATTCCTAGTTAATTTCTATCGCTCTTTCTCCTACTTCACTTATTCCTAGCTACTCTAGCTCCCAAGTTCAACACCCCTGTTTTATTGTAACTTTGATAGTTTCGACCTTTCTTATTTACCCAACTAATCAAACTTAATATTTCACTTGGAAGCAGCTCCAGCACTGCTCTCTACATTAATGGTGGGGGTGAAAAGGGAATTAGAACATAAGGTTACTAAGAGCCAAGAGAAACAGTTAAGTATGAGAACAAATGTGTGAAGCTTGCTGGGCAGACTGGATGGACCGGTTGGTCTTCTTCTGCCGTCATTTCTATGTTTCTATGTTTCTATGTTTCTATGTTACTTTGGTTTTTCCCTTGTTCCATGTAAACCGGCCTGATATGAATCCCATTCATGAAGGCCGGTATAGAAATATTTTTAAATAAATAAATAAATAAATAAATATTTTAAAGTGAAAGTATCTTTCTGCTTTCACTTTGATAATTATCCCAGGAAGGCTACCCAAACACATTTAGATCTATCCTTATGGGTAGCTTGTCAGAGAAAAAAAGACATAAATACTTTTGAAAGTAAGAACAAGCACCTGCCCATTCTCACTTCAACTAAATTTACCCATGTAGTGGCACTAAAAGGTGAATTTTCAAAAGTAGGGATGGGAATTTTCAAACCAGCACACAGATGTGTGCGTCAGCCTGCAGCCAGGGACACGACCATTTTATAACTTGCATGTGTCTATGCACACATCTTATAAAACAGCCTGGCCACGCGCATGTGCCCCTTATTTTCAGTGGGCGCAGAAATTCCACTTCTACCACATAAGTTGTGGGATTTTAAAAGCGGTGCACTCCCATGCCATTGCAGGTTTACCAGTACATCCACCATTTTGCCCAGTTAACAGCTAGGTCCTCCAACCTAGGTTTGATAACACTTCCCCCTGTTACTCCAGACCCTCAGAAATGGCTTAATCCTTTTATTTTAGAACTTATAATTCATCAACAGCAGAAGTAAAGATAAGCAACCCGGGACTTTGGCCCATACCGGGGCTTGTAAGTATTTATGTGCACATCTCTTGGCCCTAACATGCCCATGCCCTGCTCCTTTGTGTTAACTTTTCAGATGTGCGCACAGTGGGGCGGATTTTCAGAGCCCTGCTCGCCTAAATCCGCCTAAATCCGGGCGGATTTAGGCAAGCAGGGCCCTGCGCGCCGGTGCGCCTATGTTCAATAGGCCTACCGGCGCGCGCAGACCCCGGGACTTGCGTAAGTCCCGGGGTTTGGCGAGGGGGGCGGGCCCGGTCATCGCGGCGTTTTGGGGGCGTGTCGGCAGCATTTTGGGGGCAGGCCCGGAGGCGTGGTTACGGCCCGGGCGGTCCGGGGGCATGGCCGCGCCCTCCGTACTCGCCCCCAGGTCGCGTCCCGGCGCACTAGCGGCCCGCTGGCGCGCGGGGATTTACTTCTCCCTCCGGGAGGCGTAAATCCCCCGACAAAGGTAAGTGGGGGGTTTAGACAGGGCCGGGCGGGTGGGTTAGGGAGGGGAAGGTGAGGGGAGGGCAAAAGAAAGTTCCCTCCGAGGCCGCTCCGATTTCGGAGCGGCCTCGGAGGGAACGGAGGTAGGCTGCGCGGCTCGGCGCGCGCCAGCTATACGGAATCGATAGCCTTGTGCGCGCCGATCCCGGATTTTAGCGGATACGTGCGGCTACGCGCGTATCTACTAAAATCCAGCGTACTTTTGTTGGCGCCTGGAGCGCCAACAAAAGTACGCCAAATCGCGCTATTTGAAAATCTACCCCAGTGCTCTTTGCACGCGTACCCGGGTGCTTTTTCAAATGTTTGGCATTCGTGAGTCTGACTTCTTCGTGCATCCCCTAATTGATCTGCATGCCAGGCTTTTTAAATTCACCTTTAGGTGCATAAAACTTAGCAGTTATGCTTGTAAAATAGCATATATGTATGTGTGTGCTATTTTAGAAACCTCAACATACACGTGTAAATCGGAGTCCGTGAGTAAATTTGAGATGTAAAAAATAGCAGACCAGGGACCAACATTTAAACGAATACGTTGCTATTTAATAAACAATTTACACATTTAAATTTGGCAGCGTATTTGCATTTATTTACTCCTGCTCTATAACTGGAGTAAGTTATTGTAAATATCTTAAAAGTGAAATAGTGACTGGGTGGGAAGTCTGGGTGAAATGGGGCAATGTCAGGCTGAAGATTTCGATGACCTGCAGATGGAGTGGGAGAGCTGGTAGACCAATTGGTAAAACAGGTTGTTTCATTGCTGCACACACAGAAAATCTCCCAACTTACATGTGTAAAAGCTGACCTGGGTGGGAGGGAGAGATAAATGTATCTAATTTATGTGTGTAAAATCAACTCGCATATCACATTAAAACTGGAAATAGAAATATGCATGAAAACAAGTTTCACACATTTATCCAGCTACAATCTTACTTATCCGAGTAAGTAGTGGTTCTGTTGCTACTTATCTGGATAAATTCTGAGTTATCAGATAAGTAGTGGCACTTATCCAGAAAAGTTCCAACTTATCTAGCTAAATAGCGGCAAAGCCAGATAGCTGGATAAATAGCATTGCCATTTTAAGACTTACAGTATCTGTCTAAATGGCACTTTTTCAGCCTTATCCATCTATCTTATCTGGATAACTATGAACTTGTCCAGCATGCATTTTTTACATTTGTCCACGTTTAAGTGTATATTAAATTTCTGCGTGCCTATATAAACATGTATATGGGCACGTGCATGCAAGTTTGAAAGTTGTCCTCCCTATTTTCTAAAATCCCATTTCTGTTACTCTTGAAAATGGCATTGAATATTACTTTCTCAATGCATGGGGGTCAATTTTCAAAAGAGTTATTAATCTTATATACTCACACTCCCCCCCCCCCCCCACACACACACATACACACACACACATGACCTGGTACACTTTAAGGACTGGGGGCACATTTGATACCCTGAATCACTCTTCCAAATCCTGGCAAATATTTAAAAGGAAACATTTAAAGAAGATACTTCATGCACTGTTTTGCTGTTCCAAATATGAAAGTCTTTACTAAATAATTAAAATTAGAAAATTGTAAATGTAACAGTCTTTCAATATTGAAATTCTCAAACAGGTACTGACTTTGTGAAAAAGAAATTCTTAACCCTGGCTTGTGCATCCTCCTGGGATCCTTGTACTCCTTTCCTGGGTTTAAGCCTTCCTTGAATAGATGCTGGACTTACTGACTCCTAGCGACGCATCTCCAATTGCTTGAATCTTTCCCCTTGCACACCATTTTCCTTCTTCCCTTAGATTCCTTTATTTATTTACTTTTAAAGCATTTTTCGACTGCTATGCCACATATCATAGAGGTTTACAATTTGAACATTGATAAAATTGTTAACAAATACTATAAAACCACAAACAATTCATTATAAAATCAAATAAAATATACAAGTTTTCAAATTACAAAATAATACTTAAAATATACCTAAAAACATAATCAAATTTTACAAAAGTGAATAATACATAATAAACCTAAAGAAATAAAAATATAAAACATAATGACAATTTTTATTATTGGATTCTTTGATCAGGATACCAGATGGATACTTCTCTCTCCTCTCTTCTCTCACATGGGCAGGCATCTGACATTAACTTTGAAATTAAATAAATATAACTAGCTGAACAACCTCCATTTGATTAGCTAAATTTGTGTGGCTTAAATCATAAGCTACACAATGGACAAGTTTAGAGCTACTCCTGAGGCATTGAAGGGACTGACTGGGTTAGGAACTTGTTTAGTGGGAGACAACAAAGGGTATAGGAAATGGAGCTCACTCTGAGGAGAGTGGGGTTACCGGTGGTGTGCTGCAGGGATCAGTCTTTGGACGAGTTCTTTTCAACACTTTCATAAGTGATATTATAAAATAAATATCATAGAAACATAGAAATATGACAGAAGAGAAATCCATACAGTCTATCTAGTCTGCACATCAATACAACTGCTCAGCTCTACAATCCCTCAGGGATACCTCATGTTTGTCCCAAGCTACATGAATTCAGGTACTTTCTTTGTCTCCACCACCTCCACTGGGAGGCTTTCCATGCATCCACCACCCTTGTAAAGAAATATTTCCATACTCTACCCCATTTAGCCCTCATCCCATGATCCCTTATTCCAGAGTCTCCTTTCTGTTGAAAGAGACCAACATCCTATGCTGGGCTACCCATGTACAAATTGTCATGCCAATAAAGTATGGGAAGTCATGGATGATCCATTAACTGAAATCCTTTTTGGAGGAGTTTAATTTTGTTGGAGGCTGTGGTTTAAAGTTAGTAGTCCAGGAAAAAGCATGCACACATCACTTAATAATAAGCTCCAAAAATGAGCAGTTTATTATTTATTTGAGGAAAGAAAAGTCAGCTATGCAAAACAAAAAGGCCTATTCTCTTTAGAAGCTCCAACACAGATGCTGGGCAGATCAAAAGAAAAACCTGAAAGCAGCAAACAGGGAGGGAGAAAGAAAGAAGGTGTCTTATGACATCAGTTCAACCTCCTTGTCCAATCACAAGCAGTAAGTGCTATACAGAGAAAGAGGGAAACATTGTAATATTATCTTATTTTTCATTACTGTGCATCAGATCAATAAACACAAACATGCATAAGAACCTTCCTTCCCTTTTACACTTTTAGAAGACGGTATTTCCAACATGTCTTAGGAAGGTAGTACAGAATTTGATTATTTCATATTTGGTTTATTAAAACAGCAGCACAAACATCTTCCATTGCCAGACATTTTGAGGGTAATTGTCACACACCCAAAAACACACACAGGCTCTATCTCACATGTTCACACAGGTGTTATTATCACACACAAACATGTTCTCTCTCTCATATACACACACACACACACAGAGGCTCTCTTCTGACTCAGAGGTTTTCTCTCTCATATATACACACACACTCATACCCTCAAGCTTACTCTCTCTCTCACACCACAGGATCACATGTGTTCTCTCTCTCTCTCTCTCTCTGTCTCACGCATGCACACAAACTTAGGGGGTCATTTATCAAAGTGCTATATGCAAAAAACGCTTGTAACGCATGTGAAAATGCCATTAATGTGTGCAAAAGCACCATAATGCATGGTGCGATGCAAATGAGAAAAAGGGGAGGAGTTTTGGCCACGTGGGTTGGACTCACATTTTTGCGAAGTTGTATTGCATGGCTTGAACTACACCTTCACAAATGCTGTTTGAAGCTCCTGGAGAGCTATAGGGAGAGAGTGGGAGAGGGAGAGAAAGAGAGAAAGCACCTAGCCATAATGTCCTCACATCTTGTGAAGATGAGATTTGTGCAATATTATCTCAACCTAGCTTGATGTTACACAGTTAGAGAGTCCATCAAGCTAGGTTGAGAGAACATTGCACAAATGTCATCTTTGGGTGAGTTTACTCACTCTGAAGGTCATCAAATCTTCAAAAGAGAGCACTGTTCTGTTCGTGCGTCTCACTTTGAATGTCAAAGTGGCCCCTAACCCCTACACTACTACCTAAACCTCACCTCTAGTTACTAGGTGGGCCTCCCATAGAGATATAAATACCTATCTGGAGTGAGGGTATTAAAACTACTAAACATGGTCCCTCAGTGGTTGTATGTAGGAAATACAACAATTCTGGCACTTATCGCAAAGTGTAAAAACGTTATTTGCGGTAAGATAGCGCTTCACATAGGTATTAGCACAAATTGCAATAAACTGCCTATTACCATAAAACAGACCCCTTTTCCTATTGCATGTGATATTTAGTGCATTTTGATAAATCCAGGCCTTTGTGTCTCTCTTGTCTTCTCACACACATGCAAGCTCACAGCTTGATATTTAACTTTGAACATTTTATAAGTTCATTAGTTTGGTCCTGGGGAGTGATTAGTAATTAAGCAGTTTCTGTTTGGGGTGGAGAGATGACAGAGAGGTGTTTAGGGGGGTGGCAGGGTTCGGAAATGAGAGAGAAAATGGACAACTTAAGCAAAGAGATGTGCAAGAACAATGCACCCTGTGGTTCTGTAAGGATTTATTTGAAGTTGCTTATATATTTGTTGTTTAGTGGATCTGAAGGGCTGTTTATATATTCCTTGACTGGTTAATGTTCTTTACAGTACCGTGTTAGGTTTTCATGTGTTTCACAATAAAAAAAAAGATTTAAACATATATTCATGGGATCCTCCATTCATTTAGAGGGGTCCATGAATGAAACAAAAAGAGTCTCCTTAATTTATTTTACACATCGATATTATATATATACAGGATATTTTACGTAGATAATTGTAACCCTTTTTTAGTGGATTCACTATCTGCTGAGGGTCCATAACAACATTTATAGTATGTCTGTATCCATTAACATCTTTTCCCCCATCTCTGCTTGTCCCATGGGTTAGGTCCTTTCTATGGGGGAAGGCTGGCCTTCTTTAAAGTGACTGTACGAGAGTTCTCCCTCTCTGTGTATGTAATTCTGTGGGACATAGTATTGTGTGTTCAAAATAAATTCATGTGATTCTTCAGTATATAAACAAGAAGATAGCCGTCCCTTTACACCTCTGCGCTGAGGTATTCTTCCTTTCCTCTGAGTATATATCCTGAGAACAAGGCACAGGGAGATAAGAAAAATCCCACTTAGGCAGGGAAATCCCTATGTATAGAGGATTTCCTTAGTCTCAAAATCGTACTTAAGGTCCACGCAAATCTGGTTCTTCCCCAGTTTGTGTCTTGTTTCCCAAGGCTGGAGATCCAAATGGGAGTCTCCAAAGGATCTTGCCTCTGGTCCTCAACTCTTTCTGTTGTGAACTCTCATTAGGAAATATCTATTCTAGGAAAAAACTGTTAATATAGCCCACCTTCAAAAGTGAGAAGTGGCATTAAACCGCCTCACAAACCAAAAAGGGCAAAACACTTTCACAGTCCCAACCACTTCTGAGGTGAGGAGTTACTGATGAGTCACTGATGCCTCTCAGATCTTCTCACCTCTGGCCTCTGATCTTACCCAGAGGGACCAAAAATCTTAAAACTTCTCAGAAAACTGGAGACTGTTCCTGACAGCAAGGGTGCACTGCAGAATCTTTTCCTTACAAAAAAGTAGTCAGGCAAGGTGCGGCTAACTCGTATTATGAGCACTAGAGATGTGAATCGTGTCCTCGATCGTCTTAACGATCGATTTCGGCTGGGAGGGGGAGGGAATCGTATTGTTGCCATTTGGGTGTTTAAAGTATCGTGAAAATCGTGAGCCGGCACACTAAAACCCCCTAAAACCCACCCCCGACCCTTTAAATTAAATCCCCCAACCTCCCGAACCCCCCCCCCCAAATGCCTTAAATTACCTGGGGGTCCAGCGGCGGTCCGGAACGGCCTCCTGCAATTGAATCGTGTTGTCTTCAGCCGGCGCCATTTTTCAAAATGGCGGCGCAAAATGGCGGCGGCCATAGACCAACACGATTCGACTGCAGGAGGTCGTTCCAGACCCCCGCTGGACTTTTGGCAAGTCTTGTGGGGGTCAGGAGGCCCCCCCAAGCTGGCCAAAAGTCCCTGGGGGTCCAGCGGGGGTCCGGAAAACGATCTCTTGCCGCAAATCGTTTTCCGTACGGAAAATGGCGCCGGCAGGAGATTGACTGCAGGAGGTCGTTCAGCGGGGCGCCATTTTCCATACGGAAAATGGCGCCGGCAGGAGATCGACTGCAGGAGGTCGTTCAGCGGGGGACCGGAACCCCCGCTGAACGACCTCCTGCAGTCGATCTCCTGCCGGCGCCATTTTCCGTACGGAAAATGGCGCCGGCCATACGCGTATGGCGCCGGCAGGAGATCGACTGCAGGTGGTCGTTCAGCGGGGGTTCCGGTCCCCCGCTGAACGACCTCCTGCAGTCGATCTCCTGCCGGCGCCATTTTCCGTACGGAAAACGATTCGTGGCAGGAGATCGTTTTCCAGACCCCCGCTGGACCCCCAGGGACTTTTGGCCAGCTTGGGGGGGCCTCCTGACCCCCACAAGACTTGCCAAAAGTCCAGCGGGGGTCCGGAACGACCTCCTGCAGTCGAATCGTGTTGGTCTATGGCCGCCGCCATTTTGCGCCGCCATTTTGAAAAATGGCGCCGGCTGAAGACAACACGATTCAATTGCAAGAGGCCGTTCCGGACCGCCGCTGGACCCCCAGGTAATTTAAGGCATTTGGGGGGGTTCGGGAGGATGGGGGATTTAATTTAAGGTTCGGGGGCGGGTTTTAGGGGGTTTTAGTGTGCCGGTTTTCCTGCCCTCCCCCTTCCCCCGATTTACGATTTTTTGACAATAAATCGGGGGAATTGGTATTGTATCGTGGCCCTAATGATTTTTGACGATTTAAAATATATCGGACGATATTTTAAATCGTCAAAAAATGATTCACATCCCTAATGAGCACTGCAAAATAGCTCCTTCACTCCCAAGAGCCAACTCAAAATGACTGCTTTCTAAGCCACTAGCCACTCCCAGGCAGCCTCAAAGGGAAGGGCTGCACAGAAAGAGTATCTCCCACTAAGTTGGAAAACCAGGGCAGGCATCTAGGGCCATCTAATGGAGACCAGTGGGTCTCTACATGATAATAACAATGCTCATGTAATATCCCAGAATTCAACTTAGAGGCAATTATTTTATGAAATATGTATGTACTTCACTTCTGAAAATGCTTTCTTGCATGCCTATTTCACTGATACCTCCACCAATTCACCTACATCTGCAGCAGGTCACTCTGAAGCCCACCAGTCCACCCAGACCACCAATTCAAGAACTAAAGATAAAAGACAGGTGTGATTTAAATTGTGTGAGTCAATTAGTAGGTGTAAAAGTGTAAAGAAAATGTTGGTACTATAAGCACGTATCTCATTTACAAAATAAGAATCTGTGCTTGTTAATTCCAAACATCGCCCCAGAACTCACCTAAACTGTCCCAAATTTTGGCTCTTAACATTTATGCATAACACTGCAAGTATGCACATACTCTTGAGGTATATAAAATAGGATATGTATGTTTATGTTACTAATATACATATATGCTAATTTTTTCCACATCCCTTGCATATCTCTCCCTCTTATAAGCTTATATGTCTATATTTTTTTTCCTTTTGTGACTGACCTAAGGTCCACTGATTACCTGAGGCAGCTGTATGTTAATGAGTCTCAAATATACAGTTCATTCTAAAAAATTAGTATTTAAAGAAAAAAATATTTTACATTATTTTACACTGTTTTACATTTTATATCCCTCAGCACAAGTTGAATACTTGTGAGCATTAGCGCCAACGTCAAGGCTTCAACCATGGCTACTGACTATTCACACATCTTTCAAAATGGCCAATGCAATATTGTCGTGCACTGCACTGCACTCAGGCTAGTGCAACGACTAAACACTTCAATGCCAAAAATTAGGGATGTGCAGAAGGGATGGATTTGGAATTGCCAGGTAACGTCTTTATCCAGGATATTGGTGGCAGGTTCCCAACTGTCTTCTTCAGGCCCAAGGCCCTCCCAAGGAGATATTCACAACTTTTTCCACGTTTCCTTACATCCAGAATATCTTGGACTTGATATGTCATGTCCACTCCAGTGGTTTTTTGGAGAAGCCAGACAGTACCGGATAGTAGGGGTGTGCATTCGGATTGACCGCATTAGTAAAACGCAACTCATATTTTTTTTTTACTTAAAAAATTGATTCGACATAAACGATCGGATTTCCCACATATCGAACATAGATATGTTCGATATGTGGGAAATCGCGATTGTTGAGCCAAAATAAAAATTTAAACCCCCTCACCCTCCTTAATCCCCCCCCCAGACTTACCACAACTCCCTGGTGATCGAGCGAGGAGTGAGGACGCCATTTCTGCAATCCTTGGCGAGAAGCATGTGACGTCGGCGGCACGTCGAGTGACGCCGGCGTCACGTGATTCCCGGCTCGTTTGCGCCGGACGGCTCGTTCGGCCCAAAAAGAACTTTTGGCCAGCTTGGGGGGGTCAGGAGGCCCCCCCAAGCTGGCCAAAAGTTCTTTTTGGGCCGAACGAGCCGTCCGGCGCAAACTCGCCGGGAATCACGTGACGCCGCGTCACTCGACGTGCCACCGACGTCACATGCTTCTCGCCAAGGATTGCAGAAATGACGTCCTCACTCCTCGCTCGATCACCAGGGAGTTGTGGTAAGTCTGGGGGGGGGATTAAGGAGGGTGAGGGGGTTTAAATTTTTTTTTTGCACATATGTACATATACCCAACTCATTGGATTTTTTTTATGTCCATATTGGCCGCAAGTGGGACCCCCTTTCGGACATAAAAAATATGAACATAAAATTTTGCTCTGCACATCCCTACCGGATAGTAGAGGTGTGAATCGTGTGCCCGATCGTCTTAACGATCGAAATCATCTGGCAGGAGTAGAAAATCGTGTTTGGCACGATTTTTTAGTTAAAAAATCGTTTTTTCCGATTAACCATTGTTAGTGCGCACTAACAGAAAATGATACAATTTGACACTTTTCAGGTCAGTTAAGGTCAGTTTAGGAATGAATACGTATTCCTATTGGCTGACAATATATGGGGGATGGGAAATGGAAACAGTTGGTAGCTTGACAAAAAAAGTAATGTGATCAGTCAATGTGACTAGAACTTGTGCCCTAACCCTGATACCAGGGGTGTTGTGATCTTCCTGCACACAGTGCCCTATCCCTGATACCAGGGGTGTTGTGATCTTCCTGCACTCAGTGCGATATCCCTGATAATGGGAGTGTTGTGATCTCCCTGCACACAGTGCCCTAACCCTGATACCAGGAGGTATTGCAGTGCCCTAACCCTAATACCAGGAGGTATTGCAGTGCCCTAACCCTGATATCAGGGTTAGGGCACTGTGTGCAGGAAGATCACAACACTCCCATTATCAGGGATATGGCACTGCATGCAGGAAGATCACAACACCTCTGGTATCAGGGTTAGGGCACTGTGTGCAGGAAGATCACAACACTCCTGGTATTAGGGATAGGGCACTGCATGCAGGAAGATCACAACACCCCTGGTATCAGGGTTAGGGCACTGTGTGCAGGAAGATCACAACACTCCTGGTATCAGGGTTAGGGCACTGTGTGCAGGAAGATCACAACACTCCAATTATCAGGGATATGGCACTGTGTGCAGGAAGATCACAATACCCCTGGTATCAGGGTTAGGCACTGTGTGCAAGAAGATCACAACACTCCTGGTATTAGAGATAGGGCACTGCATGCAGGAAGATCACAACACCCCTGGTATCAGGGTTAGGGCACTGTGTGCAGGAAGATCACATCAGTCCTGGTATTAGGGATACCCTAACCCTGATACCAGGGGTGTTGTGATCTTCCTGCATGCAGTGCCATATCCCTGATAATGGGAGTGTTGTGATCTTCCTGCACGCAGTGCCCTAACCCTGATACCAGGGGTGTTGTGATCTTCCTGCACTCAGTGCCATATCCTGATACTGGGAGTGTTGTGATCTTCTGGCACACAGTGCCCTAACCCTGATACCGGGAGTGTTGTGATCTTCCTGCACGGAGTACCCTATCCCTGATACTGGGAGTGTTGTGATCTTCCGGCACACAGTGCCCTAACCCTGATACCAGGAGTGTTGTGATCTTCCTGCACGCAGTGCCCTATCCCTGATAGCAGCGGTGTTGTGATCTTCCTGCACTCAGTTCCATATCCTGATACTGGGAGTGTTGTGATCTTCCGGCACACAGTGCCCTAACCATGATACCAGGAGTGTTGTGATCTTCCTGCACGCATTGCCCTATCCCTGATACCATGGGTGTTGTGATCTTCCTGCATGCAGTGCCATATCCCTGATAATGGGAGTGTTGTGATCTTCCTGCATGCAGTGCCATATCCCTGATAATGGGAGTGTTGTGATCTTCCTGCACGCAGTGCCATAACCCTGATACCAGGGGTGTTGTGATCTTCCTGCACGCAGTGCCCTATCCCTGATACCAGGGGTGTTGTGATTTTCCTGCATGCAGTGCCGTATCCCTGATACCGGGAGTGTTGTGATCTTCCGGCACACAGTGCCCTAACCCTGATACCAGGAGTGTTGTGATCTTCCTGCATGCAGTGCCCTATCCCTGATACCAGGGGTGTTGTGATCTTCCTGCACTCAGTGCCATATCCTGATACTGGGAGTGTTGTGATCTTCCAGCACACAGTGCCCTAACCCTGATACCGGGAGTGTTGTGATCTTCCTGCACGGAGTACCCTATCCCTGATACTGGGAGTGTTGTGATCTTCCGGCACACAGTGCCCTAACCCTGATACCAGGAGTGTTGTGATCTTCCTGCACGCAGTGCCCTATCCCTGATAGCAGCGGTGTTGTGATCTTCCTGCACTCAGTTCCATATCCTGATACTGGGAGTGTTGTGATCTTCTGGCACACAGTGCCCTAACCCTGATACCGGAGTGTTGTGATCTTCCTGCACGCAGTGCCCTATCCCTGATAGCAGGGGTGTTGTGATCTTCTTGCACATATCCCGGTATCAGGGATAGGGCACTGTGTGCAGGAAGATCACAACACTCCAGGTATCAGGGTTAGGGCACTGTGTGCCGGAAGATCACAACACTCCCAGAATCAGGATATGGAAGTGAGTGCAGGAAGATAATGATAAAGGGAATGGAACAACTCCCCTATGAGGAAAGACTAAAGAGGTTAGGACTTTTCAGCTTGGAGAAGAGACGACTGAGGGGGGATATGATAGAGGTGTTTAAAATCATGAGAGGTCTAGAACGGGTAGATGTGAATCGGTTATTTACTCTTTCGGATAGTAGAAAGACTAGGGGGCACTCCATGAAGTTAGCATGGTGCACATTTAAAACTAATCGGAGAACGTTCTTTTTTACTCAACGCACAATTAAACTCTGGAATTTGTTGCCAGAGAATGTGGTTCGTGCAGTTAGTATAGCTGTGTTTAAAAAAAGATTGGATAAGTTCTTGGAGGAGAAGTCCATTACCTGCTATTAAGTTCACTTAGAGAATTGCCACTGTCATTAGCAATGGTTACATGGAATAGACTTAGTTTTTGGGTACTTGCCAGGTTCTTATGGCCTGGATTGGCCACTGTTGGAAACAGGATGCTGGGCTTGATGGACCCTTGGTCTGACCCAGTATGGCATTTTCTTATGTTCTTATGTTCTTATTCTGCCTTAGATTGACGTAGGCCCACAGAAATTGTTTTAAGGTCCTATTTATCCTTTCCATCTGCCCATCTAATGAGATGTTGAATTTTTTGCAGAGAGATATCCAAAAGCGAGCAGTGAATTGGACTCCACAGTCTGAGAGGATATGCTTAGGAAGGTCGTGGAGCCGGAACACGTGGCGGATGAACAATCTAGCAAGCTGTGGTGCAGAAAGAAGGCCAGGCAGAGCCACGAAATGGGCCATTTTTTGAAAAACAGTCAACGGTGACCCAAATGGTGTCATTGCCACTGGAAGGAGGAAGGTCCACGATGAAATCCATCATGATGTGGGTCCATGGCTTGCTTGGAATAGGCAGCGGTTGAAAGAGTCGCCATGGACGTTCCACGGAAGGCTTACGGCGGGCGCAAGTGGGACAGGACTCTACATAAGCCTGTGTGTCTTTTTTCATGATAGGCCACCAGTAAAACCACTGGAGCATGGAGAAAGTTCTAGACTGCCCCGGGTGGCCTGCAGTCTAAGAGTCGTGAGCCCACTGAAGGACCCTCCGGCGTAACTGCCAAGGAACCACCGTCTTCTCCAGTGGTACTGGAAATGTGGTGGACAGGATGACCTTAGCAGGGTCAATAATATGCCGTGGGGTGTCGGAGACATCTTCTGTAATGAAGGATCTGGAAAGAGCATCGGCACGGCAATTTTTGTTGGCAGGTCGGTAGCGCAGCAGGAAATTGAATCGGGTAAAAAGGAGGGCCCAATGGGCCTGACAATGGTTCAAATGCTGAGCATGGTACAAATACTCAAGGTTTTTATGGTCAGTATAAACTGTGATCTGGTGTTGGGCTCCCTCGAGCCAGGGACCCCATTCCTCAAAAGCTAACTTAATAGCTAGTAACTTCTTATTTCCGATCACGTATTTACATTCCGCTGGAGAGAAGAGTCAGAAAAAAAAGGAGTACAGGTGTAAGGCATGGTTAGTCGAGTACTGGCTCAGAACTGCTCCTACTCCTATGTCAGAGACATTGACCTCAATGACGAATGGGGTTTGGGTGGCAGAGACACGGTTCTTGGAGAAAGGTGGTCTTAAGATCTTGGAAGGCTGTCATGGCTTCAGGCAACCACTGGAAGGATTGGCCCCCTTTCGAGTCATGGCAGTGAGAGGTGTGGTCAGAGTGGAATAATGGTGAATAAAAGACTGATAGTAATTGGCGAAGCCAAGGAACCTCTGTAGAGACTTGAGGCCCGTAGGTTGAGGCCAATCACGAATACTCTTCAGTTTCTGTGGATCCATTCGGAACCCTTGGCTGGAAACCATGTAGCCAAGAAAAAGGGACCCAATCCTGCTCGAAAGAACACTTTTTGAGTTTGGCATATAGTTGATTGTCCTGTAGAAGCTGGAGAACACAAGAGACATCTTTACGGTGGCTCTGTAGATCTTGGGAAAAAACCAAGATGTCGTCAAGGTACACCACAACACATTGGTACAGCATATCTCTAAAGACCTCGTTCATCAGATTCTGAAAGAGCACAGGAGCATTGCAAAGGCCAAACAGCATAACAAGGTATTCAAAGAGGTCGTCCTGTGTAGTCCTGTGTATTAAATACAGTCTTCCATTCGTCGCCTTTGCGGATGCGGACCAAATTGTAAGCTCCCCTGAGGTCCAATTTGGAGAAAATGTTCGCTTCCTGAAGTCTGTTGAAAAGCTCTGAAATTAAAGGCAGTGAGTAACAGTCTTTGACAGTGATCTCATTTAGGCCTCGGTAATCAATGCAGGGGCGGAGAGAGCTGCCCTTTTTCCCTTCAATAAAGAACCCCGCTCCTGCGGGTGACTTAAAGGGCCAAATGAAGCCTTTGGCCAGGTTCTCGTGGATGTACTCTGACATAGCCTGAGTCTCGGTTAGCAATAAAGGGTAAATCCTAACTCGAGAGGCTCCGTGTTGGGCAACAAGTAGATTGCGCAATCGTAGGAATGATGTGGGGATAAGTGTCCGTGGCCTTCTTAGAGAATACATCAGCATATGAAGAGTATTGCGGAGGAGGATCGGGAAGAGAGAGCGAAGTGTTCAGGCATGGGAGAGGCAAGACATACTCCAGACAGTAGTCGTAGCAGGAGGAGCCCTAGCGGGAGAGTTGTAAAGTGGCCAAGTCAAACTGTGTGGTGTGTTGCTGTAGCCTCAGCAGTCCCAGGACCACAGGATGTATGGCCTTATCCAAAATATGGAAGTAAATGGTCTATACCCGCAGAGACCCTGTGCAGAGCCGGATAGTAGCCATGGTGTGAGTGACCTCTCCAGGTAATGGTTCTCCATGGATGGACGAGAGGAGTAAAGGCACTTGGGTGCAGATGGTGGGGATCTGGAGATGCTCAGTCAATTGTCTCAAAATAAAATTCCCCCCAGCCCCAGAGTTTACCGAAGCCAGAGTGTGGAACTCCTGATTGTCCAGTTTTATGGAGACAGGTACTGTCAATGGAGAAGAAGGTGAAGTCAGGTCTAGGAGCAGTCCTCCTGCTGAACCTAGGACCAGGAGTTTCCCGGACTGACGGGACACAGGGCTATAGCATGGCCAGAATGGTCGCAATTCAGGCAGAGGCCGGAATGCTGGCGATGACGTCATTCCTTGGGAGAAAGTCTGCTCCGACCCATTTGCATGGGCTCATCCTCCACTTCGCTCAGAGCCGCGATCAGTCTGGGAGAAGGTGAATGTTGAGTTCAAGCCGAGATAGATGTAGGTTATCTGGAGGCCTTGGACTCTTGGGAGTGCTCTTACAAGCGGAAGTCGATGCGGCCAGCTAGATCTATTAATGAGTCCAAGGATGCAGGTAATTCATGAGCCACCAACTCATCTTTAATCCGGGAACTCAGACCTTCAAGGGATATGGAACATAAGCAGACTGAGTCCCAGTGAAGTTCGGACGAAAGGGTCCTAAATTCAATGACATAGTCAGTTAATGGCCTTGAGACTTGTTGAAGATGGAGAAAGGACCCGGATACTGCTCTTCTGCCAGGGTCGTCAAAGACTGAGTGAAATAAGGCAAGGAATCTGAGCAGGACTCAAAGGACTGGATCAGCCTACTCCAAGAGAGGTGACACCCAAGCCAGGGCCTTACCATCCAGAAAGGAAAGGATGTAGGTAGTCTTGGTGATCACATCTGGGAAGTAAGCCAGTTGCAGACTGAAGTGCATATTACATTGAGTCAGGAAACCCCTGCACATAAGAGGGTTGCCTGAGAAGCGAGGAGGTGCCAGCAAGGGCACTGTAGGCCGTGGAACTGGCATGGTGATGGAAGGATTGAGCTTGGAAGACATCGTGGCGGCAGGCATAGTATCATCTAAATGAGAGCTCAAATTGTCAATGGCTGCTGCCAGTGTTTCCAGGAACTTTTGCTGCTCATTACAAGCAGCAGAATTGTGGACCAGAGGCAACATGTTTTCACTAAGGGAAAGTCCTGTCAGACGAATCTGATAGACTTTTTTGATTGGGTGGCTAAGGAATTGGATCAAGGAAGAGCGCTTGATGTCATCTACTTGGATTATAGCAAAGTTTTTGATACGATCCCGCACAGGAAGCTAGTGAATAAAACAAGAAGCTTGGGAGTGAGTGCCAAGGAGGTGGCCTGGATAGCAAACTGGTTGAAGGACAGAAGACAATGAGTGATGGTAAATGGAACTTACTCGGAAGAGAGAGTGGTGATAAGCGAAGTGCCACAAGGGTCGGTGTTGGTACCGGTCCTGTTCAATATCTTCGTGATCGACATTGCGGATGGGATAGAAGGTAAGGTTTGTCTATTTGCAGATGATACTAAGATCTCCAACAGAGTGGACATGCCGGAAGGAGTGGAGAGAATGGGACAGGATTTAAGGAAGCTGGAAGACTGATCGAAGATATTGCAGCTGAGATTCAATGCCAAAAACTGCAGATTCATGCATATGGGGTGTGGAAATCCAAAAGAAATGTATTCGATGGGGGGTGAAGGGCTGAAGTGCACGGAGCAGGAGAGAGACCTTGGGGTGATAGTGCTAATGATCTGAAGTCAGCGAAACAATGTGAGAAGGCGATAGCTAAAGCCAGAAGAATGCTGGGCTGCATAGAGAGCGGAATATCGAGTAAGAAAAGGGAAGTGATTATTAGAGATGAGCTTCGTTTCTTACTACCGGGTTGTTTTTTTGAGTCAGACACTTCGGGGTAAAGTTCGGTTTTCCTCGGTTAGTTTTTTTTCAAACGAATAAAAAACTAAGAGGGAAAAGTGTTTCAAAAAATGACACGGGAAAACGAGGCTAAAAAAAACCCACCCCAAGCATTAAAACTTACTATAAAACATTAAATAAACCCCCCCCCCACCATGACCATCCCGATCCCTCCCCAAGACTTACCAACATCCCTGGTGGTCCAGCGGGGTCCCACGAGCGATTTGTCCCTCCGTGCCTGGCGTGCCTGCCTCGCTCAGAATGGCGCCGATAGCCTCTGAATTACTATGTCACAGGGGCTACTGGTGCCATTGGTCAGCCCCTGTCACATGGCCATCAGCGCCATCTTGTGCTCCTACCATGTGAAAGGGGCTGACCAATGGCGCCGGTAGCCCCTGTGACATAGTATGGGCAAAGGCTATCGGTGCCATTTTGGTTACTGGCAGCTTACGGCCTGAGAGCAGGAGATCACTCTGGGGCCCCCACTGGATCCCCAAGGACTTTTGGCCAGCTTGGGGGAGCCTCCTGACCCCCCCCCCCCCCCAAGACTTGCCAAAAGTCCCTGGGGGTCCAACGGGGGTCTGGGAGCGATCTCGTCATTGGTTGCCAGTAATCAAAATGGTGCCGATAGCTTTTGCCCATACTATGTCACAGGGGCTACCAGTGCCATTGGTCAGCCCCTGTCACATAGTAGGAGCACAAGATGGTGCTGATGGCCATGTGACAGGGGCTGACCAATGGCACCGGTGACATAGTAGGTCAGAGGCTGTCGGCACCCTCTTGAGCGAGGCAGGCCTGAAAGCCGGATGGCACGGAGGGAGAAATCCCTCAAAGGACCCCGCTGGACCACCAGGGTTATTAGTAAGTCTTGGGGAGGGATCGGGATGGTGTGGGGGGGGGGGGGGGTTGTATTATACTAAATTTTAATGCTTGGAGTGTTTTTTTTATTTAAAAAATAAAATGTGCCCCTCCCCCCGTACAAACCCGAAAAAAATGTTTCTCGGAGTTCGGGGGAATCTGTTTCGGGGGGGCGGGGCCCCCGAACCACGATGAGTTAGGCAATTTTGTTGAAATTGCCTTATTCGTCATAAACGATTGCACATCTCTAGTGATTATCCCCTTGTACAGGTCCTTGGTGAGGCCTCACCTGGAGTACTGTGCTCAGTTCTGGAGACTATCTCTGAAGGGACAGAGACAGAATGGAGGCAGTCCAGAGAAGGGCGACCAAAAAGGTTTATGGTCTTCATCGAATGCCTTATGAGGAGAGATTGAAGTATCTAAATATGTATACCATGGAGGAAAGGAGGAGCAGGGGATGATATGATACAGACTTTCAGATACTTGAAAGGTTTTAATGATCTAAAGTCAACGACAAACCTTTTCCATTACAAAAAAATCGGCAGAACCAGATTTAAAACTCCAGGGAGGAAGACTCAGAACCTATGTCAGGAAGTATTTCTTCACGGAGAGGGTGGTGGATGCCTGGAATGCCCTTCCGGAAGAAGTGGTGAAGACTAAAACTGTGAAGGATTTCAAAGGGGCGTGGGATAAACACTGTGGATCCATAAAGTCTCGAGGATGTGAATTTATTTATTTTATTTATTTACGGATTTTTTTATATACCGGGGCATGTAAGTAACATCACCTCGGTTTATATTCAAACATTAATTCAGCATAGTGCTTTACAGTATAACATTATAACTGAAAGAGTACAAAACCATGTATAACTTTGTATAAAGAAAATAAATGAATGAAGAGAAGAGGCATGGGGTGGCTTGCAGGAATGACGGCTACTTCCTGGTGATTAATACCCTTATTCAATAAACATACACATGGTTAATGTAACTCCAACATTGCTCTATGCTTCAACGGCAAGAGAAAATGTGGGATAAAGGATTTGCATTCACAAATAAGCATGGAAGTAGCTTGCTTGTTGCGGCGGTTACTACCCCTAACCAATTAAACCTGATACTTCATTTTGAATACATATACAGCGCAGCTTACTGCTTCAATGGCAGGGGGGAATGAAGATAAGAGGATTTACAGTCAGACAACTACCAACTAGGATGGCATTGCATAGTCTGGGTAAATAAATAAGAGTGGGGGTAGGTTGCTTGTTGCGGCGGTTACTACCCCTAACCAATTAAACCTGATACTTCATTTTGAATACATATACAGCACAGCTCACTGCTTCAATGGCAGGGGGAATGAAGATAAGAGGATTTACATTCAGACAACTACCATCTAGGATTGAATTGCATAGTCTGGGAAAACAAATAAGAGTGGGAGTAGCTTGCTTGTTGCGGCGGTTACTACCCTGAACCAATACTTCACTTTGAATAGATATACAGCGCATCTCATTGCTTCAATGGCAGGGGTAATGAAGAAAAGAGGATTTATATTAAGACAACCAACAAGAACTAAATTGCACAGGCTAGGTAAACAAATAAGCTTATTGCGGCGGTTACTACCCCTAACCAATTAGGCTTGATTTTTCCCTTTTATGCAGCTCTAGCACTGCTCTCTACATAAATAGCAGGGGTGGAAGGAAAATTAGAACCAAAAAGTTACCAATAAGGGCCCTGACCTCAGCGGTCAGAGTAACAGATAAGTATGAGAAAAATAACTGTGAAAGCTTGCTGGGCAAACTGGATGGGCTGTATGGTTTTCTTCTGCCGTCACTTCTATGTTTCTATGTTTCTATGATTCTTTGTGCCAGGCCAGGGATGGCCTTGAGGGCTGAAACCTCTGCTGGGTCCATGAACTTGGCAATCTGTTAGTATTCGTGGGTTTTGTGGACCTTTGGCCCGAGTTGAGGGTGGATACCACCTGTAGGGAAGAGCTCCACAGGTCCTCACCATCAGGAAGCCAGGCCAGCTATAGCAGGAGGTCAGTGAGTAGTGGCAGAGAGATGGGGTGACCTGCATCACAGCCATGTGATCGCAGAAGCTTGCAGAGAGGATACTGTGAGGTGCCCCGAGGAGCGGGGTAGAGACACAGTTCGGAGGGAACCCACTGGCACAACTGGAGATGCGAGTGCCAGAGCAGGAGCCTCCAATAGAGGAGCGCTAGGCAGGCCCCGAGGAGCGGGGAGTGCGAGTCAAGCACTGTAGGTGAAGTACAGCAGAGACTGTCCCGAGGGATGGGACAGCTAGCGAGTGAGGCTCTGGTATGATGACGAAGGCTGACCCAAGAAGCAGGGAAGCCTAAGTCAAATCTCTGAATCAGTGACATATGCCGCCCTGAGGAGTGGGGCTGCGCACAGGAGTATCTCTGATAGAGAATCAAGGACTGCGCCGAGAAGCGGGGGAATCCCGGAGTACAGTTACCATGTAGAACGTAGGCACTGCCCCGAGTAGTGGGAAAGCATGAAGTGCAGTCTCTTATGTAGAATGTAGGCACTACCCTGAGGAACAGGGAAGCATGGAGTGCACTCTCTTGTAGAACGTAGGCACTGCCTTGAGGAGGAGGTAAGCACGGAGTGCAGTCTTTATAAGAACATAAGAACATAAGAAAATGCCATACTGGGTCAGACCAAGGGTCCATCAAGCCCAGCATCCTGTCTCCAACAGTGGCCAATCCAGGTCACAAGAACCTGGCAAGTACCCAAAAACTAAGTCCATTCCATGTAACCATTGCTAATGGCAGTGGCTATTCTCTAAGTGAACTTAATAGCAGGTAATGGACTTCTCCTCCAAGAACTTATCCAATCCTTTTTTAAACACAGCTATACTAACTGCACGAACCACATTCTCTGGCAACAAATTCCAGAGTTTAATTGTGCGTTGAGTAAAAAAGAACTTTCTCCGATTAGTTTTAAATGTGCCCCATGCTAACTTCATGGAGTGTCCCCTAGTCTTTCTACTATCCGAAAGAGTAAATAACCGATTCACATCTACCCGTTCTAGACCTCTCATGATTTTAAACACCTCTATCATATCCCCCCTCAGTCGTCTCTTCTCCAATCTGAAAAGTCCTAACCTCTTTAGTCTTTCCTCATAGGGGAGTTGTTCCATTCCCCTTATCATTTTGGTAGCCCTTCTCTGTACCTTCTCCATCGTAATTATATCTTTTTTGAGATGCGGCGACTAGAATTGTACACAATATTCAAGGTGCGGTCTCACCATGGAGCGATACAGAGGTAGAACACAAGCACTGCCCCGAGGAGTGGGGAAGCACAGAGTGCAGTCTCTTATATAGAACGTAGGCGCTGCCCCGAGGAGCAGAAAACCCAGGCAGGAAGGTGGCCTGAGGGGCAACCCTAAGAAGCAGGGAGCCAGAAAGCAGAGTCTTTGGAGGTGCAGGGGCTAACCCGAGGAGTTGGGAAGCCTGGAGACAGAGTCCCCAACTGAAGCACGAGTAGGTCCCCGAGGAGCAGGTACCCAAGCTAGAGTGCAGAGCCAAAGGCCAATCCGATGCAGGAACCACGATCCGAGGAGAGAGGAGCAAGCACTATGCAAAGCAATTCGTTGCCAAGTCAGCTAGCAGGAGTGAAGGAGGTCCTTAAGAATCCCAATTTTATGATGTCATCAGGCAGGGACGCCCCCGAGGTTCCCACCATTGGGCCTTTAAAGAGAGGCCTGGTGGCGCATGCGCATCTAGGAAGGCCCGGAGTCGGTGTCGGTAGTGGCGCATCCCGGACATCATGAGGAGACTTGCGAGACCAGAGATGTGTGGCAGTGGTGGCTAGCCCTGGCCACGAGCTGACCCAGGGAGGAGAGCAGACCAACACATGTTGAGAGTTGAATCGGTCGCAGCTGCCTGAAACCAATGGTCATAACAGCCAGACTCACTCCCAATACGTCTCAGGAGTGGGTTGGTCATCTTCATGGGCTGGGAGCCGTAACCATGGCAGTGAGGCTTCGGGGTTGCTTCCGTTTGCCCAGGCGGGACCCCAAGGCTCATGGCTGGCTAAGGGCAGAAACGCCTCACACTTCATGTGAGGCATTTCGCTCCCCTCCCGAGCGGCCTCAGCGCCGATAGCGGGCGTTTCAAAAAAGCTTTAAAAAAATCTAAACACTAAAAACGAAGAAGAACCGCGCCGAGACCCCCTGAGACACGCCCACCGAGCCAGCTCCAGCCTATCAGAATAGGCCCTACTGGACTTTAAATTTGAGCTTTTCCCGGCGCCATTTCTCTCTCTCTACTGCTGCTCTCTGTGGGGAAAGCCTGCGCAATCGGCGCCGAGCCCCGTGGGGGAAGGTTAGTACTTTTCGCTCCCCTCCCGAGCGGCCTCAGCGTCGATAGCGGGCGTTTCAAAAAAGCTTAAAAACATCTAAACGCTAAAAACGAAGAAGAACCGCGCCGAGACCCCCTGAGACACGCCCACCGAGCCAGCTCCAGCCTATCAGAATAGGCCCTACTGGACTTTAAATTTGAGCTCTTCCCGGCGCCATTTCTCTCTCTCTGCCGCTGCTCTCTGTGGGGAAAGCCTGCGCGATTGGCGCCGAGCCCCGTCGGGGGAAGGTTAGTAATTTTCGCTCCCCTCCCGAGCGGCCTCAGCGCCGATAGCGGGCGTTTCAAAAAAGCTTAAAAAAATCTAAACGCTAAAAACGAAGAAGAACCGCGCCGAGACCCCCTGAGACACGCCCACCGAGCCAGCTCCAGCCTATCAGAATAGGCCCTACTAGACTTTAAATTTGAGCTCTTCCCAGCGCCGCGCGCCGAGCGTCGCACGCCGAAGGAGCGCGACAAAGGGGCCTGCCCCTTTGTGCGCCCCTTAGTGCAGCCCTGCAGGGCAGCTCCTAACAATTTAAAGTCGACTCTAAGCTAAGTTAGTTTTAAATCAAAACTTATCTATATTTCAACATAGTGTTCAGCTCCAGAAATTACATCTTAACACTTGTTGTGTATTCTGGTTCCAAGCCTGTTCTCTATCTACATTGTCAGCAATTAACCAGCTTTCAACCAGCAATCAAGTTTTTCCAGCATTCATCTCTGCATCCAACAGCACCCAGCATTCATCCAGTATCAGACAACAACCTCCCACCACTCTGCAGGCAAACATCATTCATTTCTTTCAGCCTTCATCTCTCCTTGCAACCAGCACGCAGCTTTAGTCTCCCAGCAATCTAAAACTTCTCTTCCTTAATCCTTTTTTCTCATCATGCATACCTATAACATCCCAATAATTCAACACCGAAGGAGAACCTACATAACCAATCCCACCAACATCATACACAAAAGAATTATCCCAATCATGACCTCTCCTCTGAATCAACTACTAGGCCTTACGCTTCTGTCAGTAACCCTTTTCAATGCTCAATCCCTAATTAAAAAGACACACATCCTCAATGATTACCTCCAGGACACAAATCCAGATATCTGTGCTATCACAGAAACTTGGCTAAAAAATTCCGACATTGCGCTAATCAACCAACTTCCTATCCATTTATATGACATCTTCACCTTCCACAGATACAAAAAAAGAGGAGGCGGCCTTCTTTTAGCTACCAAGAAAGAACTCAAGCTATCTGCATACTCTATTAAGACGGAGTCCAAGTTGGAATTGGGTCTAGCTAAATCAAAACAGCTACAAATTCTACTAGTCTACGCCCCCCCTGGAGTTTTAGAAACAGACCCTTCTTCACTCATAGAATCCATCGTGAAACATATCAACTTAGACCTCCCAACTATGATCTTAGGTGATTTCAACCTTCACACTGACGCCATACCTCGCTCCTCAAATTGTGAAGCACTACTCACCTCCCTCAGTGCTATGGAATTCATGCAGATCATCAATAGCCCTACGCATAAAGCAGGACACACCTTGGATCTAATTTTTATCAACTCCAATTTCTCTTGCACATCAGAACCCTCCTGCAAACCAATCCCCTGGTCAGACCACTTCCTGATAGAATCCTCTTTCTCCATAGATAAACAGACACACTCCTCTCCTCACCTTTCTACTATTCAATTCAGGAAATCTTGCCCATCAGATATACTTAGTGATCAGCTTTCCAAGGAACTCATAAATCTAGACATTTCCAATCCTGACTCAGCCCTATCCTCCTGGCATAAGATCACGGAATCAGTAGCTAATAAATGGTGCCCAATTGTTTCCAAAACATTCAGTCCTTCAAATAAAGGAAATCAACCGTGGTTCTCTCTTAAACTAAAACAGATGAAACAGGAGCTACGTCACAAGGAGAATGTATGGCGTAAAACCCCCAATTCAGCTACCCTGTCAACGTACAAAGGCTTTCTACATCATTACAGGACTTCTATTCTACTAACAAAAAGGGAATTCTATGCCAATAAAATACATCATCTCCAGTATGATACACAGGCCCTGTTCTCATACGTTTCTCAAATCACGAAATCAACCCCACCGCCTATTCCAGATGAACAAGCACTATCCAAGGCTAATGAACTAGCCTCATTTTTTCAACAGAAGATTCTGAATACGCTCGCCCTTCTACCTCCAAATACTAAACCTCTCACTTCAGATGAAAATCCTCACTCATTCTCGAGAGCCAAGCTCGACAGTTTCGAATCAACATCCACCAAAGAGATTGAATCCCTACTTAAAAGACAGAAACCTTCTAGCCATCCAGCAGATAACATCCCATCGAGACTATTGCTTCTCATCCCAAACACTACCTCAGGACCTTTGACAAATATTATTAATTGCCTTCTAACTCAAGGAAGTTACCCTGACAGTTTAAAAACCGCAGCACTCAAACCCCTCCTTAAGAAGCACAATCTAGACCCCAATGAACCAGCCAACTTCAGACCCATCTCCAATCTCCCTTTTCTAGCTAAATTAACGGAGAAGCTGGTAAACTCCCGACTATCAGAGTACATAGAAGATCACAACATCTTATACCCTTCACAATATGGCTTCCGTAAAACACGCAGTACAGAAACACTCCTCATCTCACTTACAGACCATATCATTATGGGTCAAGACAAAGGCCATTCCTTTTTGTTAGTCTTGCTAGACATATCGGCGGCATTTGATACCGTCAACCACTCCATCCTCCTTGACCGCCTAGCAGACATCAGCATCTCCGGATCAGCCCATAGTTGGTTCAAATCCTTCCTTTGCAACAGAACTTTTAAAGTAAAAAATTAATAATACAGAATCGCTCTTAACAAAATCCACCCTTGGTGTTCCACAAGGATCCTCCCTATCACCTACCCTTTTTAATATTTACCTCCTCCCCCTTTGCCAATTGCTAACTGATCTTAATTTAATCCATTATCTTTACGCAGATGACGTGCAAATTCTAATCCCCATTACAGAATCTATTTCAAAAGCGCTCTCCCACTGGAATAGCTGCCTTTTATCTATCACTAGCCTCCTCAATAGATTAAACCTTGTCCTAAATGCCTCAAAGACGGAGCTCCTCATCTCTTCAAACGAGGAAAATTTTCTTCCATTATTCTCTAACAACTCATTCTTCATCCATAAGCATGTGAGAGACTTGGGGGTTCTTCTGGATAATCGGCTAAACCTAAAGAAAATGGTTAACAACACTTCCAAAGACTGCTTTTATAGACTTCAAGTTCTAAAACGTCTGAAACCTCTACTATTTTTCCAAGATTTCAGAACAGTTCTCCAAGCGTTGCTATTTGCCAAGATAGACTACTGCAGTGCCCTTTTCCTTGGCCTCCCCAAATCTACTACCAAACCACTGCAGATGATTCAAAATGCTGCGGCAAGATTATTGACCAACACCAGCCGTGGAGATCACATTTTTCCCATCCTTAAATCTTTACATTGGCTACCAGTGAATTTTAGAATACTTTATAAATCAATCACCCTAATTCACAAATTCATTCATCATCAACTCCAACTCGACCTCGAAATCCCTTTCAAATTACACTCCTCCAACAGACCAATTAGAGATATTCTCAAAGGTACTCTGAATTTTCCCCCAACTAAAGCCACACGCCTTTCCTCGACCAAAATCCGAGCGTTTTCAATAGCAGGACCTTCTATCTTGAATAACATTCCCTCAGGCCTCAGATTAGAACCCTGCCTCTTAACATTCAGAAAAAAACTCAAAACGTGGCTATTTCATCAAGCCTTTGCTGACCCTCCAGACAATCTCTAGTCACCATTATTCTCTCCTGGACGAATTTATCCCCTCCCAGACGAATGGTTTGCTATCCTCTCGAAAGATGGACTTCCAGGTTAAAGCACCTTAAGCTTTAACCCACATCCTATACTATTATGTTACAATACTTCCTGCCTTTATTTTTTTTCCAGCTATTTTTAGCTTCCAAGTTTCTACACCTTGTTGAATGTAACTTTACCTTTTTCTCCTCTATTGTTAATCATTTTATTTATTGCTTCAGTTATCCTTGTTATATGTAAACCGATCCGATATGGTTATCACTATAAAGGTCGGTATAAAAAAGTGTTAAATAAATAAATAAATGTACACGTGCTCCAAGAGAACGTGCCTCACTGCCCAGAAAGAAAGAACTTATGTGACTTTAGATGCATAGGACAAAGGGGGTCTAAGGTGTGAGGTCCACCGAGAATAGATCAGCCCTAAATGCCCACTTCCATGTGAACTCAGCGATGGTATCAGTGGCTGCTGCATGCTGGAATTCTGCTTGTAGCCTAGACTGCACAAATGCACGAAAAAGAATGCCACAGTCTTCTGGGCTGCCACCTTCAAGCTTCTCGTTCCTGGTTTTATGAATAATGAGTTTCACAGTGGCTAATAGGAAATTCACCAGCGATCTCTGGCTTGGAGTCTGGGGTTCTTTGATGTGGTGCGGCCTTATATCAACAAATTAGGGCTGTAGTGCAACCAGAAGTGCAGGAGGACAGACAACAGAGGAGAATTTCAAGGCCATCTCCAGTTATCCTCAGAGGGGGCCGCAGCCTCCCTCATGACAAATAATCATTCTATATGCCACTGCAGCCACTGCATCCCACAGGTGGCCGCACTAAGTGCCCTGTAAACTAGTGTCATTGTCTGTCCGGAGGTTTCCTGCCTCCCAAGCTCAGCTGTGTTAAAGCATGGGGAGTGTAGGAGGTGATTGCCACTGCCAGGCTCACTCCCAAGAAGTCTGAGGAGGTGGCAGCCATCTTCATGGGCCTGGGAGGAGGAGATGGGGGCCGTAACCCTGGCAGGGAGGCTTCGGGGTTGCTCCCATTTGTCCAGGCAGGACCCCAAGACTCACGGCTGGCTAAGGGCAGGAACACCTCACGCTTCCCATACACTTGCTCCAAAAGGATGTGCGCCACTGCTCAGAAACCAAGTACCTATGTGTCTCTAGATGCATAGGACCAAGGAGGGCTTAGGTGTGAGGTCCACCGAGCAGAGTCCATCATTATGTGCCCGCTTCCATGTGAACTCAGCAATGGTATCAGTGGCTGCTGCATGCTGGAATTTTGCTTATAGTCTAGACTGCACCAAGCCATGAAAAAGAACCCCACAGTCTTCTGGGCTGCCAGCTTCCAGCTTCTCATTCCTTGTCCTATGAATAATGAGTTTCACAGTGGCTAATAGGAAATTCACTAGACGATCTTTGGCTTGGAGTCGGGTTGCTTGACGTGGTGCGGCTATTTATTTATTTATTTATTTATTTATTTCAGAGCTTTTATATACCGAGGTTTAGCAATTAGCCTTCACCCTGGTTTACAATAGAAAAATTTGTTACATAGAACAGTACATGGAACATAGAATGGTATAGGTTACATCAAACTGTTAGGAGATTATCTTAGAACTAATCTTAAACGCTTGAACAAGGTCGCGTCAATTTTAATTAAAACTTTAACAGCAGTAAGGAACTGAGAAACGAGTTTGTAAGAACAGGACTATATGGCAAAGAGATATGCAAGAAGTTAAGGTGGGAAGACGGAGAGGGAAAGA
The DNA here is from genome assembly GCF_901001135.1 of Rhinatrema bivittatum. Taxonomy (NCBI): domain Eukaryota; kingdom Metazoa; phylum Chordata; class Amphibia; order Gymnophiona; family Rhinatrematidae; genus Rhinatrema; species Rhinatrema bivittatum. The sequence continues at coordinate 67,616,576 of NC_042630.1, forward strand.
AAGGGGGGTGGGATAGGGAGGGGAGGGGAAAAGAAGAAAGGACGGTGGGAGTGGGGAGAGGTGAAGAGTGGAGGGGGGGACAGAGCATTAGGAACTCTTAGTGCTCTCATCTTGCATGGGTGTTGTTGATGGTGGGGTCATGAAGTTTAGCCTACGCCATCTCTGAATGTTTTGCTGAATAACCAGATTAACAAATTAGGGCTGTAGTGCAACCAGAAGCATAGGAGGCGATATTGTTATGCTCACTGAGGAAGATGTGGACCTCTTGCCCGAGGAGGAGTTGGCGTTACCTGTGAGGGTAAACCCCCACAGGTCCCTACCGTCAGGAGGCGAGGCTGAATTGGTGCAGGGGCCAGCTGGAGCTTCGCCAGTGCCAAGCCCGTTCCCAGCTGGTTGAGCCCTTGGGTGCATGGGGCCAGCTGGTCTTAGGTGAACTCATTTGAAGATGGTGGAATCGCAGCTGGAAGTGACGACGGTAATCAGCCCAAGGTCAGAAGCCAGGGAGCTGCCGGTTGCCATTCCAGGATCAGAAGCCAGAGGATCGCAGATGACCAGTCCAGAGTCCAAAGCCAGAGAATCACCGATAGCCAGTCTGAGGTCAGAAGCCAGAAGAGTCACTGAAGCCAGTCCGAGGTCAAAAGTCAGAAGAATCACCTAAGCTGGTCAGAGGTCAGAAGCCAGAAGATCCGTCCGAAGGAACCGTAGAATGGGAGTAGGAGCAGGAGCAGGGCTCAGAAGGCAGGAACAGGGCTCGGAAGGCAGGAACAGGAACCACAAAGCACTGAAGATCTCACCGAAGCGAAGCAGACTCATTGCCAAGTCAAGGCGCATGAAGGATGAGGATCCAATATATACTCACAGACTCCTGATGTCATCCCAGGGGCCGATTCTTTTCTTTTCTTATTGGTGCTATCCCTTTAATGGTGGCCAGGGGGTATGGCAGCATGCCTAGGGAGGGCCCGACCTGGAAAAGCAGCCTGCGGCATTGGCCTGCGGCGTTGAGCCGCGAAGAAGGAGCAGCTTCTTTTGCGGCAGCTTCTTTTTGGGGCTGGAGGCTCGGCAAGGCCATCTCCCTGCAGTGTTCCCGATGCCTGTGAATGAGGTGAGGGGGGCTGGCGAACCTAACAGAACCCCTCCTTTTATGGCGCCTCCCTGGGGTTTTCAGTTTGGAAGGGTGATCTGCATGAAACTGAGTGAGTAGGTCCTTGTCCAAGATAGTGGCAATAGGCTCCCAGCTATTTTCCTCAGGCCCGAAACCCTCCCAAAAGAGGAGGTACTCCCAGCATCGGCCCCGTTTCCTGACATCCAGAACCTCAGGGACTTGATATGTGGGATCCTCGTCGGAAGGTTTGCTGGACAGCCAGGACAATACCAGGGGCTTGAGGAGGGAAACGTGGAAGGAATTATCAATTTTGAGGGCTGGCAGCAGACGGACCTGATAGGAGACCAAACCCAAATGGCGTAGCACTACAAAGGGCCCAAAATAGTGGGGGAGCTAACTGCATGGAAGGGAGCTTCAGTCGGATGTACATGTGTTAAGAAACACATTTTCGCCAGGATTGAATTGTGGGCTAGGCCTATAATAGGCATCTGTGAATTTCTTGGCAGTCTGTCCAGCCTTCTCCAATAATTGTCTAGTGAGGGTCCAGAGTTGATTAAGCTACTTCTCCGTTAGCTGAGCCGCGGGTTAGGGAACCGTGATGGGCAGAGATAGGGGTGGAAACGGTTGCTTGCCGTAGACCAAATGGAATGGGGACGACCCGGTAGCAGATGGCGGGTGGGAGTTGAGGGCGAACTCTGCAAAAGGAAGTAGTTCTGACCAATCATCTTGCTTGAGGTTGACTTATGATCTCAAGAATTGTTTGAGAGTTTGATTTGTTCTTTCAGCCAGGCTAATGGTTTGAGCAGGAACCCTGTCACAGAGGCTTTGAGGTTGCTCCCGTCTGCCCAAGCGGGACCCCAAGGCTCATGGCTGGCTGGCTAAGGGCGGGAACGCCTCACATTTCCCGTGCACGTGCTTAAAAAAGGACGTGCGCCACTGCCCTAAAACTAAAGACCTATATACCCTAGATGTGCAACTGCGGCCATTGCATGCCGCAGCTGGCCGCACAAAGCGTCCGGCACCTAATGTCACTTGATGTATTTGTGACTTGACTTGTGCGCAGGTTTCCTGGCTCCCGAGCCCAACTAAGTTGGAGCATGAGGGGTGGGGCGGGTGTTTGCCTCTGCCAGGCTCTCTGCCAAGATGTTCTGAGGAGGTGGCGGCCGTCTTCATGGGCCAGTTAGGAGGGGCTGGGGGCCGTAACCCAGGCAGGGAGGCTTTGAGGTTGCTCCCGTCTGCCCAAGCGGGACCCCAAGGCTCATGGCTGGCTGGTTAAGGGCGGGAACGCCTCACATTTCCCGTGCACGTGCTTAAAAAAGGACGTGCGCCACTGCCCTAAAACTAAAGACCTATATACCCTAGATGTGCAACTGCGGCCATTGCATGCCGCAGCTGGCCGCACAAAGCGTCCGGCACCTAATGTCACTTGATGGTGTTTTTTTTTTTCTTTCTTCTTTTTTTTTTTAATTCTTCACTCGATGTATTTGTGACTTGGCTTGTGCGCAGGTTTCCTGGCTCCCGAGCCCAACTAAGTTAGAGCATGGGGGGTGGGGCGGGTGTTTGCCTCTGCCAGGCTCTCTGCCAAGATGTTCTGAGGAGGTGGCGGCCGTCTTCATGGGCCAGGGAGGAGGGGCTGGGGGCCGTAACCCAGGCAGGGAGGCTTTGAGGTTGCTCCCGTCTGCCCAAGCGGGACCCCAAGGCTCATGGCTGGCTGGCTAAGGGCGGGAACGCCTCACATTTCCCGTGCACGTGCTTAAAAAAGGACGTGCGCCACTGCCCTAAAACTAAAGACCTATATACCCTAGATGTGCAACTGCAGGCCATTGCATGCCGCAGCTGGCCGCACAAAGCGTCCGGCACCTAAAGTCACTTGATGTATTTGTGACTTGACTTGTGCGCAGGTTTCCTGGCTCCCGAGCCCAACTAAGTTGGAGCATGAGGGGTGGGGCGGGTGTTTGCCTCTGCCAGGCTCTCTGCCAAGATGTTCTGAGGAGGTGGCGGCCGTCTTCATGGGCCAGGGAGGAGGGGCTGGGGGCCGTAACCCAGGCAGGGAGGCTTTGAGGTTGCTCCCGTCTGCCCAAGCGGGACCCCAAGGCTCATGGCTGGCTGGCTAAGGGCGGGAACGCCTCACATTTCCCGTGCACGTGCTTAAAAAAGGACGTGCGCCACTGCCCTAAAACTAAAGACCTATATACCCTAGATGTGCAACTGCGGCCATTGCATGCCGCAGCTGGCCGCACAAAGCGTCCGGCACCTAAAGTCACTTGATGTATTTGTGACTTGACTTGTGCGCAGGTTTCCTGGCTCCCGAGCCCAACTAAGTTGGAGCATGAGGGGTGGGGCGGGTGTTTGCCTCTGCCAGGCTCTCTGCCAAGATGTTCTGAGGAGGTGGCGGCCGTCTTCATGGGCCAGTTAGGAGGGGCTGGGGGCCGTAACCCAGGCAGGGAGGCTTTGAGGTTGCTCCCGTCTGCCCAAGCGGGACCCCAAGGCTCATGGCTGGCTGGTTAAGGGCGGGAACGCCTCACATTTCCCGTGCACGTGCTTAAAAAAGGACGTGCGCCACTGCCCTAAAACTAAAGACCTATATACCCTAGATGTGCAACTGCGGCCATTGCATGCCGCAGCTGGCCGCACAAAGCGTCCGGCACCTAATGTCACTTGATGGTGTTTTTTTTTTTTCTTTCTTTCTTTTTTTTTTTTTTAATTCTTCACTCGATGTATTTGTGACTTGGCTTGTGCGCAGGTTTCCTGGCTCCCGAGCCCAACTAAGTTAGAGCATGGGGGGTGGGGCGGGTGTTTGCCTCTGCCAGGCTCTCTGCCAAGATGTTCTGAGGAGGTGGCGGCCGTCTTCATGGGCCAGGGAGGAGGGGCTGGGGGCCGTAACCCAGGCAGGGAGGCTTTGAGGTTGCTCCCGTCTGCCCAAGCGGGACCCCAAGGCTCATGGCTGGCTGGCTAAGGGCGGGAACGCCTCACATTTCCCGTGCACGTGCTTAAAAAAGGACGTGCGCCACTGCCCTAAAACTAAAGACCTATATACCCTAGATGTGCAACTGCGGCCATTGCATGCCGCAGCTGGCCGCACAAAGCGTCCGGCACCTAAAGTCACTTGATGTATTTGTGACTTGACTTGTGCGCAGGTTTCCTGGCTCCCGAGCCCAACTAAGTTGGAGCATGAGGGGTGGGGCGGGTGTTTGCCTCTGCCAGGCTCTCTGCCAAGATGTTCTGAGGAGGTGGCGGCCGTCTTCATGGGCCAGTTAGGAGGGGCTGGGGGCCGTAACCCAGGCAGGGAGGCTTTGAGGTTGCTCCCGTCTGCCCAAGCGGGACCCCAAGGCTCATGGCTGGCTGGTTAAGGGCGGGAACGCCTCACATTTCCCGTGCACGTGCTTAAAAAAGGACGTGCGCCACTGCCCTAAAACTAAAGACCTATATACCCTAGATGTGCAACTGCGGCCATTGCATGCCGCAGCTGGCCGCACAAAGCGTCCGGCACCTAATGTCACTTGATGGTGTTTTTTTTTTTTCTTTCTTTTTTTTTTTTTTTTAATTCTTCACTCGATGTATTTGTGACTTGGCTTGTGCGCAGGTTTCCTGGCTCCCGAGCCCAACTAAGTTAGAGCATGGGGGGTGGGGCGGGTGTTTGCCTCTGCCAGGCTCTCTGCCAAGATGTTCTGAGGAGGTGGCGGCCGTCTTCATGGGCCAGGGAGGAGGGGCTGGGGGCCGTAACCCAGGCAGGGAGGCTTTGAGGTTGCTCCCGTCTGCCCAAGCGGGACCCCAAGGCTCATGGCTGGCTGGCTAAGGGCGGGAACGCCTCACATTTCCCGTGCACGTGCTTAAAAAAGGACGTGCGCCACTGCCCTAAAACTAAAGACCTATATACCCTAGATGTGCAACTGCGGCCATTGCATGCCGCAGCTGGCCGCACAAAGCGTCCGGCACCTAATGTCACTTGATGGTGTTTTTTTTTTTTTTTCATGAATTTACTACAATTTACAATAGTATTCATCATGCTGAAATACTTGGATAACATACACGGTAATCAAATCAAATATATTCAATATTTAAACTTGAATATAAAACAGTTTTATATTAACAAAATTAGCCATATTGTTAAATGGAAATTTCTCCCAATATTATAATAAGAACAATGGGAGACCATGAAAGGAAAAATAGGGCAGACAAAGGAAATCAACAAATCTTTTCTGCACAGTTCCACGCTCTATTACTTCAGAAAGAGACGCAATTGTTCTGGTTCATTAAATATATATCTCGTCTTATGATATATTATTAAACACTTTGATGGAAAACGAAGATGATATTTAGCATTCCTGGATATAACCTCATTCCGCATGACCAAAAACTGTTTTCTTCTTTCCTGCGTAACTTTCATTATATCAGGAAATACACGAATTTGCTGGCCAAAAAATTCTTGCTTCTGATTTCGGAATGCCAGTCTCAAGGAGGGGCTGGGGGCCGTAACCCAGGCAGGGAGGCTTTGAGGTTGCTCCCGTCTGCCCAAGCGGGACCCCAAGGCTCATGGCTGGCTGGCTAAGGGCAGGCACGCCTCACATTTCCCGTGCACGTGCTTAAAAAAGGACGTGCGCCACTGCCCTAAACTAAAGACCTATATACCCTAGATGTGCAACTGCGGCCATTGCATGCCGCAGCTGGCCGCACAAAGCGTCCGGCACCCATGCCGCAGCTGGCCGCACAAAGCGTCCGGCACCTAATGTCACTTGATGGTGTTTTTTTTTTTTCTTTCTTTCTTTTTTTTTTTTTTTAATTCTTCACTCGATGTATTTGTGACTTGGCTTGTGCGCAGGTTTCCTGGCTCCCGAGCCCAACTAAGTTAGAGCATGGGGGGTGGGGCGGGTGTTTGCCTCTGCCAGGCTCTCTGCCAAGATGTTCTGAGGAGGTGGCGGCCGTCTTCATGGGCCAGGGAGGAGGGGCTGGGGGCCGTAACCCAGGCAGGGAGGCTTTGAGGTTGCTCCCGTCTGCCCAAGCGGGACCCCAAGGCTCATGGCTGGCTGGTTAAGGGCGGGAACGCCTCACATTTCCCGTGCACGTGCTTAAAAAAGGACGTGCGCCACTGCCCTAAAACTAAAGACCTATATACCCTAGATGTGCAACTGCGGCCATTGCATGCCGCAGCTGGCCGCACAAAGCGTCCGGCACCTAATGTCACTTGATGGTGTTTTTTTTTTTCTTTCTTTCTTTTTTTTTTTTTTAATTCTTCACTCGATGTATTTGTGACTTGGCTTGTGCGCAGGTTTCCTGGCTCCCGAGCCCAACTAAGTTAGAGCATGGGGGGTGGGGCGGGTGTTTGCCTCTGCCAGGCTCTCTGCCAAGATGTTCTGAGGAGGTGGCGGCCGTCTTCATGGGCCAGGGAGGAGGGGCTGGGGGCCGTAACCCAGGCAGGGAGGCTTTGAGGTTGCTCCCGTCTGCCCAAGCGGGACCCCAAGGCTCATGGCTGGCTGGCTAAGGGCGGGAACGCCTCACATTTCCCGTGCACGTGCTTAAAAAAGGACGTGCGCCACTGCCCTAAAACTAAAGACCTATATACCCTAGATGTGCAACTGCGGCCATTGCATGCCGCAGCTGGCCGCACAAAGCGTCCGGCACCTAAAGTCACTTGATGTATTTGTGACTTGACTTGTGCGCAGGTTTCCTGGCTCCCGAGCCCAACTAAGTTGGAGCATGAGGGGTGGGGCGGGTGTTTGCCTCTGCCAGGCTCTCTGCCAAGATGTTCTGAGGAGGTGGCGGCCGTCTTCATGGGCCAGGTAGGAGGGGCTGGGGGCCGTAACCCAGGCAGGGAGGCTTTGAGGTTGCTCCCGTCTGCCCAAGCGGGACCCCAAGGCTCATGGCTGGCTGGTTAAGGGCGGGAACGCCTCACATTTCCCGTGCACGTGCTTAAAAAAGGACGTGCGCCACTGCCCTAAAACTAAAGACCTATATACCCTAGATGTGCAACTGCGGCCATTGCATGCCGCAGCTGGCCGCACAAAGCGTCCGGCACCTAATGTCACTTGATGGTGTTTTTTTTTTTTCTTTCTTTCTTTTTTTTTTTTTTTAATTCTTCACTCGATGTATTTGTGACTTGGCTTGTGCGCAGGTTTCCTGGCTCCCGAGCCCAACTAAGTTAGAGCATGGGGGGTGGGGCGGGTGTTTGCCTCTGCCAGGCTCTCTGCCAAGATGTTCTGAGGAGGTGGCGGCCGTCTTCATGGGCCAGGGAGGAGGGGCTGGGGGCCGTAACCCAGGCAGGGAGGCTTTGAGGTTGCTCCCGTCTGCCCAAGCGGGACCCCAAGGCTCATGGCTGGCTGGTTAAGGGCGGGAACGCCTCACATTTCCCGTGCACGTGCTTAAAAAAGGACGTGCGCCACTGCCCTAAAACTAAAGACCTATATACCCTAGATGTGCAACTGCGGCCATTGCATGCCGCAGCTGGCCGCACAAAGCGTCCGGCACCTAATGTCACTTGATGGTGTTTTTTTTTTTTCTTTCTTTTTTTTTTTTTTTTTAATTCTTCACTCGATGTATTTGTGACTTGGCTTGTGCGCAGGTTTCCTGGCTCCCGAGCCCAACTAAGTTAGAGCATGGGGGGTGGGGCGGGTGTTTGCCTCTGCCAGGCTCTCTGCCAAGATGTTCTGAGGAGGTGGCGGCCGTCTTCATGGGCCAGGGAGGAGGGGCTGGGGGCCGTAACCCAGGCAGGGAGGCTTTGAGGTTGCTCCCGTCTGCCCAAGCGGGACCCCAAGGCTCATGGCTGGCTGGCTAAGGGCGGGAACGCCTCACATTTCCCGTGCACGTGCTTAAAAAAGGACGTGCGCCACTGCCCTAAAACTAAAGACCTATATACCCTAGATGTGCAACTGCGGCCATTGCATGCCGCAGCTGGCCGCACAAAGCGTCCGGCACCTAATGTCACTTGATGGTGTTTTTTTTTTTTCTTTCTTTCTTTTTTTTTTTTTTAATTCTTCACTCGATGTATTTGTGACTTGGCTTGTGCGCAGGTTTCCTGGCTCCCGAGCCCAACTAAGTTAGAGCATGGGGGGTGGGGCGGGTGTTTGCCTCTGCCAGGCTCTCTGCCAAGATGTTCTGAGGAGGTGGCGGCCGTCTTCATGGGCCAGGGAGGAGGGGCTGGGGGCCGTAACCCAGGCAGGGAGGCTTTGAGGTTGCTCCCGTCTGCCCAAGCGGGACCCCAAGGCTCATGGCTGGCTGGCTAAGGGCGGGAACGCCTCACATTTCCCGTGCACGTGCTTAAAAAAGGACGTGCGCCACTGCCCTAAAACTAAAGACCTATATACCCTAGATGTGCAACTGCGGCCATTGCATGCCGCAGCTGGCCGCACAAAGCGTCCGGCACCTAAAGTCACTTGATGTATTTGTGACTTGACTTGTGCGCAGGTTTCCTGGCTCCCGAGCCCAACTAAGTTGGAGCATGAGGGGTGGGGCGGGTGTTTGCCTCTGCCAGGCTCTCTGCCAAGATGTTCTGAGGAGGTGGCGGCCGTCTTCATGGGCCAGTTAGGAGGGGCTGGGGGCCGTAACCCAGGCAGGGAGGCTTTGAGGTTGCTCCCGTCTGCCCAAGCGGGACCCCAAGGCTCATGGCTGGCTGGTTAAGGGCGGGAACGCCTCACATTTCCCGTGCACGTGCTTAAAAAAGGACGTGCGCCACTGCCCTAAAACTAAAGACCTATATACCCTAGATGTGCAACTGCGGCCATTGCATGCCGCAGCTGGCCGCACAAAGCGTCCGGCACCTAATGTCACTTGATGGTGTTTTTTTTTTTTCTTTCTTTCTTTTTTTTTTTTTTAATTCTTCACTCGATGTATTTGTGACTTGGCTTGTGCGCAGGTTTCCTGGCTCCCGAGCCCAACTAAGTTAGAGCATGGGGGGTGGGGCGGGTGTTTGCCTCTGCCAGGCTCTCTGCCAAGATGTTCTGAGGAGGTGGCGGCCGTCTTCATGGGCCAGGGAGGAGGGGCTGGGGGCCGTAACCCAGGCAGGGAGGCTTTGAGGTTGCTCCCGTCTGCCCAAGCGGGACCCCAAGGCTCATGGCTGGCTGGCTAAGGGCGGGAACGCCTCACATTTCCCGTGCACGTGCTTAAAAAAGGACGTGCGCCACTGCCCTAAAACTAAAGACCTATATACCCTAGATGTGCAACTGCGGCCATTGCATGCCGCAGCTGGCCGCACAAAGCGTCCGGCACCTAAAGTCACTTGATGTATTTGTGACTTGACTTGTGCGCAGGTTTCCTGGCTCCCGAGCCCAACTAAGTTGGAGCATGAGGGGTGGGGCGGGTGTTTGCCTCTGCCAGGCTCTCTGCCAAGATGTTCTGAGGAGGTGGCGGCCGTCTTCATGGGCCAGTTAGGAGGGGCTGGGGGCCGTAACCCAGGCAGGGAGGCTTTGAGGTTGCTCCCGTCTGCCCAAGCGGGACCCCAAGGCTCATGGCTGGCTGGTTAAGGGCGGGAACGCCTCACATTTCCCGTGCACGTGCTTAAAAAAGGACGTGCGCCACTGCCCTAAAACTAAAGACCTATATACCCTAGATGTGCAACTGCGGCCATTGCATGCCGCAGCTGGCCGCACAAAGCGTCCGGCACCTAAAGTTATCACTTGATGTATTTGTGACTTGACTTGTGCGCAGGTTTCCTGGCTCCCGAGCCCAACTAAGTTGGAGCATGAGGGGTGGGGCGGGTGTTTGCCTCTGCCAGGCTCTCTGCCAAGATGTTCTGAGGAGGTGGCGGCCGTCTTCATGGGCCAGTTAGGAGGGGCTGGGGGCCGTAACCCAGGCAGGGAGGCTTTGAGGTTGCTCCCGTCTGCCCAAGCGGGACCCCAAGGCTCATGGCTGGCTGGTTAAGGGCGGGAACGCCTCACATTTCCCGTGCACGTGCTTAAAAAAGGACGTGCGCCACTGCCCTAAAACTAAAGACCTATATACCCTAGATGTGCAACTGCGGCCATTGCATGCCGCAGCTGGCCGCACAAAGCGTCCGGCACCTAATGTCACTTGATGGTGTTTTTTTTTTTTCTTTCTTTCTTTTTTTTTTTTTTAATTCTTCACTCGATGTATTTGTGACTTGGCTTGTGCGCAGGTTTCCTGGCTCCCGAGCCCAACTAAGTTAGAGCATGGGGGGTGGGGCGGGTGTTTGCCTCTGCCAGGCTCTCTGCCAAGATGTTCTGAGGAGGTGGCGGCCGTCTTCATGGGCCAGGGAGGAGGGGCTGGGGGCCGTAACCCAGGCAGGGAGGCTTTGAGGTTGCTCCCGTCTGCCCAAGCGGGACCCCAAGGCTCATGGCTGGCTGGCTAAGGGCGGGAACGCCTCACATTTCCCGTGCACGTGCTTAAAAAAGGACGTGCGCCACTGCCCTAAAACTAAAGACCTATATACCCTAGATGTGCAACTGCGGCCATTGCATGCCGCAGCTGGCCGCACAAAGCGTCCGGCACCTAAAGTCACTTGATGTATTTGTGACTTGACTTGTGCGCAGGTTTCCTGGCTCCCGAGCCCAACTAAGTTGGAGCATGAGGGGTGGGGCGGGTGTTTGCCTCTGCCAGGCTCTCTGCCAAGATGTTCTGAGGAGGTGGCGGCCGTCTTCATGGGCCAGTTAGGAGGGGCTGGGGGCCGTAACCCAGGCAGGGAGGCTTTGAGGTTGCTCCCGTCTGCCCAAGCGGGACCCCAAGGCTCATGGCTGGCTGGTTAAGGGCGGGAACGCCTCACATTTCCCGTGCACGTGCTTAAAAAAGGACGTGCGCCACTGCCCTAA